>NC_073303.1:83127998-83456820 GCF_027595985.1 Sorex araneus | reverse complement strand
GAGATAGCAAAAAATAGAGGAATAGAACTATACCCACATTCACTTCTCAACCTCTTCGGGGAAAAAAAAAAGATGCAGCATCTCTTATTGTTTAAGGAAAATAAAGAAACCTTGGAGACAGAGCCAGTGAAGGGTAAATGAATGCTCTGCTAGTTTAAAGTCAACATGCAGATTGGACGGAGGAAGCGTGCAGCGCTCGGAAGGTATTATTTTTAGAGGGTACAAACAAGAGAACTTGCCTGGCAGAAGGGTATTTTTGCAGGCCCCTCCATCCCCAGTAATTGGATAGGTTTGGCAGCTGAAAGAGGAGCTCCTGGCTTCTGCTCGCACACTGGGGTGTGATTTAGCGTGCTGCTGAATAAACACAACAGAGGATAGGAAGGTGATAACCACCAGCCTCAGCAGAAAGAGAGAGAGCCTATAAATATGCTAGGGGGTCGATAGAAGTGATTTCATTTTGCCTTCCCAGGACTGCTGATGAGGTCTGACGGGGCAGCTCTACTTCATTAGGGCATCACAATGGTGAAGAGAGCCTGAAGGGCAGAGAGAGCAGAGGCAGTGGCTGCGGCAGCAGGCTGTCACCTACGCTTCAGCTCTCAGCAAGGCCAGCCTAGGAGAAAGGCAACAATAGACCAGAGAAGATGTGTTGGCTGGGCTTCCTGCCTCCTCTTCCTAGTCTGTTTCATTCTCCTTCCAGTCTTTATCATGCTCTCTCTGTCTCTGTCTCTCTGTCTCTGTCTCTGATTCTGTCTCTGTCTCTGTCTCTGTCTCTGTCTCTCTCTCTCTCTCTCCCTTTTTCCCTGCTATTTCTAGGAAGAATCTTTTCTCCTGATGGCAGAGCTTTAGTAACAAAGGAAAGACAGGAGACCTAAACGCTGAAGCTGAGAGTTAGAGAGCTTTTAAGTACAGAAATGGTGGCACACGAGCAATCCTGTTAGGCTAGAAATGAGAACAATCCTAGGAGAGCTTGTGTGGGGGGCTGGGCACTACTCTTTCTAGGGAAATCACCCATAAAACAATTCAGGAGCTGAAATGAAGCTATTTTCCTGCAACTAGTTTTCTTTTGACTCCAGGAAATCACAAATAAATTTCCCCAGGCACCTCCTAGTTCCCCATTGTTCATGCCTCTTTCCTCGGGCACAGGCTGCTGCTCTTCTCTTGTTGCTCCCAGACATTTATTTACCCCTGGACATTTTATTCCCCGTTGCAAGGTCAGGGGACAAAATTTACTCTTTGGTCCTGCTCCTGCAGGCTCTGTCCTTGTCTGGCTGAGTCTGACAAATGGAACGACAGCTCCCGCCACTCTGACTTCAGCCATCTTAACCAGAGTTCTGATTGCTCTTATCCATCTCTCTGTGGACTGGCTAGAAAAATGGACGGAATGACTGATTATGAAATAAAGTCAGAAGTCCTACTCAGCATCTCCCTCTTTCTCAGGCTCTTCATGTGCACACAGCTATTTCATTAATGTTTACAATTTTCGGAAAATTAAGGAGATCAAGAAAAGATTTTAAGGCAAGCTGTTCAGCCCTTCCTTCAGGGTATGCGTTAAGCCATAACATTTTAATGAGCTAATACTACATGATTTGTTAGAGACCGCCATTCTTTCAGTTATTTTACAAACAGGAAATGGGGAGCAAATTCACAAGTATTACCGGTATTGTAAGCTAAGTTCATTTACCAAATCAATAAAATCAGTATATTCTTGGCTATAAGATATTCATATTCTTGACTTGCTGATTCATATTAGTTGTCAAAGATTCATAGACTTAATGAAGTTTTAAGGAAGGTTTTTTTGTGTGTTTAATGTACTTTGCCTTTGGTGTATACTTGGTAGCATTTATGCAACAATATTGGTGAGGCTAACTTTTAAAACACTCATGGAAAATACATATGTCCATAACTTGATGAGTCCAGGCATGTTAAGATTAATGTTAAGTTAATGTTAAGTTAATGTTATGTTAATGTTAAGAACAAGGATTTTTTTGGACATGTTTGTATTTTTCAATATGAAGAAATAGCTCAGAGGCATTTTCCTTGATAAACAAAATGCTTATTATTGTGCTCTGTATTTATTTAAATTTTTTTCTTTCATAAATCCTTTATATATGTACTTCCTACTGGAAGAGTCAATGACACATTCATCTTTCTACCCATTGTAGAAAGATGTAGCAGCATTGGCCTGATGTTTTTCAGAATGGTGTAGAATGATCATGAATAAAATATAAAAAATATTTTAAGTATTTCAATTTAGTTAAAATGCTACTTAGGAATGACAGAAATAAAAAAATCCTAGAAGTGTGTTTAGCTCAATAGTAAATTCAATTTCTCATAAATAATTCTCTTTATTTATGATTATTTAGAAGAGAAAATATGTAAAATTGGCTGGACCGATAACGTAGAGGGTAGGGCGTTTGCCTTGTGCATGGCTGACCAGGGTTTGATTCCTCCATCCCTCTAGGACAGCCCAGCAAGCTACCGATAGTATCTCGCCCGCACAGCAGAGCCTGGCAAACTCCCCGTGGCGTATTCAATATGCCAAAAACAGTAACAACAAGTCTTACATGGAGATATTACTGGTGCCCGCTTGAGCAAATCGATGAGCAATGGGATGATAGTGATAGTGAATTTGTAAAGTTATAAAATAGACAAAATCATGAGGAGAATTTAACCAAGTCCATAAGAAAACTAAATAAAACAAGTATACTCATCAGGCGAATAAAGAAAGAATCAGCATTTTAGAGATGGTAATGATAACTACTAAAGCAGTAGCTGAATTTATTGTTACAAACAGAATAAGAAATGTGAAAGATAAATGATAAGCTTCTTTGTAATATTAGTTTGGGGAATTAAATCTAACACATTCCCCCACCATATTTTTTTCAGAACAAGAAAAAATTCAGTCACTAAAAAACAAAACAAAACAAAACAAAACCCTACATTGAAAAAGTTAATAATCCCTGTTGCCAAAAATTAAGGTCTTAGAGGAAAAAGAAGACTGAAGAAGTTGGGCAATAAGCAGAGAAAAAAATTATAAACTTGCTCTGGTGTTAGCTTCAGGCTTAGGTGGTTAGTCAAGTTCGTTATCATACCTGGACCTGGTAATCTTTATTAAAGAGGCTATAGTAGCATCTCTGCTTCCATGCCTAAGGAATACTCCTCTTGCTTCCACCTCTGCCTATTTTTGCCCAGTCTTGCCTATAAACTCTTTAAATTAGGAGTAAGTTCTACTCATTGCAATGGACAAGTACATCACAAACTAGTTATCTAATAATGAAAAGAAAGTTAGGTAAATACTTCAGTTTTACTTGTAATTAGCTATTTTATTATGATGCTCCAAGACACAGTTTTATTCATGGTTCTTATGTTTAGGTTTAATTAAGCTTATTGTAACTATGGATAATGAAGTTTTATCAAGATTGAATTCAAGACCTTTGTTTTAAAATCTTATCTCAGACTACTCAATGTAGGAAGATTGTATTCCGTCTGATTCCCTTTTCCTTATGTTTATGATTTGGGAAGTAACCCCTGACAATGCCATTGATTACCTCACTAGTTACCAGTCTTTCAGCAATTATTGTCCATCTCTTCCTAATGACATTAAAAAACTTGTTTCATCCTCTTTTGGGATTGTTTGCATATTTGCTTCTTGGAAAGGGAGATGATTCAAATAAACCTAGTCCTAGTTACAACTTCTCTGTCAAAATCCTTACTTTTCTTAAAAATTGATTTATCATTGGTTTGCTATATTATAAAAGCTTTAGTTTGATATGTTAATATTTATCCAAATATTGCATCTAACACCAATTTTCTGAACAATTTTCCACTAAGAAACTACCTACCACTCCTCAGTCCCTTTTATTTTGGTAAAGTCTATTTTGTTATGAGAGTCTCAGAGTTATTTTGGTTGTATTTTGTTGTTTGTCTTCTATGTTTTCTATTTGCCTTCTTCATTTTTTAATTGACATTTAAATAATGTCACCTAGTATTTCTGTTTTATTTTTGTACTATTTCACTTAGGATAATCAGCTGGAGGTTGTATCTACATTGTCCCTAAAGGCATAATTTCATCATATTAAATAGTAGAGCAGTGAGACTTCGAGACAGTACAGAAAGTAAGATGCTTGCCTTGCAACATCTGTCGTTTCTAGTCTTTTAGAAATATAGGTCATTCTTATAGAATTGAGATATCATTTTGTTGTGGCTTTTACTTGCATTTCCCTCCTCAATAAAAAGTGATGTTCAACATTTTTTAGGTGTCTATTGGCCATATATACTTTGTTTTCTTTGATTATATGGCTATACAATTGTTATTCTTTTAAAACTATATTTTTAAGTGTTTGCTTTTTTTGGCCACATCTGATGATTCTTAAGAGTAGCTCCTGGCTCTACACTCAGGAATAACTTAAAAATTTTTTTGTGTGTTTTAAAATTTCATTGAATCACTGTGAGATAGTTACAAGCTTTCATGTTTGGGTTATAATCACACAATGATCAGACACCCATCCCTCCAGCAGTGCACATTCCCCACCACCAATATCCCCGGTATACCCTCCTTTCCTACCCTCTCCCTGTCTCCATGGAAGACAATATTCCCCATACTCTCTCTCTACTTTTGGGCATTTTGGCTTGCAACATAACTCTGGGAATCACTTGGGATACCAGGGATTGAACCTGGGTTGTCTACATTCAAGGCAAGTGCCTAACTCACTGTACTATCTTTCTAGTCCCGTCTTGCCAATTTTTTTGACTGGATTATTTTACTTTTATTTGTTGTTGAGTTATGTGAGATTTTAATATAATTTGAATATTAAACCTCATTGGATGTAGAATATTCAAATTTCCTCTCAATCTGTTTTTGTGATTATTATTTTCATTGTACAGAAGCGTTTCAGTTTGTTATAGTATCATTTGTTTATTACTTTTTTAATCATTAAAATGACATTTTTAAAATTTACCTACAGAGTTGATAGTAGAGTAAAAAATATTTGTCTAACTAATGATCACTTTTAATTTTATTTATTTTTCTATTTATTTTTGAAGAGCCACACCTGACTGTACTTCTGACTTATTACAGGCTTTATGCTCAGGGATCACTCTTGGGTGGGTAGTTCTAAAGGGACCATAAGTGGTGCCGGGGATTGAAGCTGGTTGGCCATGGATACACAAGTGCCTTACCTGCTGTAGTATCTATTTGACCCCCATAGTAGTTACTTTTCTTTAAACATTTATAGAAATAAGAATATAAACATCAGCATAGAAAAAATGAAAGTTCAGATGAAACCAGAACCAATATATCAAATGTTTAACTTAATATCTCATTTAACTCAGGGCGCATATATGCTGCCTGAGCCCATGCGCTGCTTGCGCCCGCGTGGCCGAGCACATGTGTCGCCTGAGCACATGTGTCGCCTGAGCACATGTGTCGCCTGCATCTCCCCTCTTGAGATGTGTACTTTCATGCTTTCATACTTTTGTGTCTAAAGCTCGGTTATGTGTAGAGGTTTCCTCCACCCTTGGAGAAGCCCGAGTTCTCTCTTGAGCATGTTATTTTCACTATTCTCTCTCCCACTCATCCCTTCCTCCTTCCTTCAGAAACCTCTGAATAAAATCGTTTTACTTCAAAAAAAATCTCATTTGACTCAAATAGACTGAGTATCTGCTTTGTGCCAAGTCCTTGGCAAAGTAGTAAACAAAGCAAGACAATCGTGGTCTATACTGTTGATTAAAAGTATAGTTTGTCATACTCCCAAAATGACATCTTTTCTCAGGAGAGAAATAACTTTGCCTGATATTAAGACTGAAATTCTGTTTGTTTTATATGTCCATAATTGGTGGTGAATGGGGGTTCTTGGGGGTTAATCCTCACGGTGTTCAGGAGACCATGTGGTGTCAGGGATCTAACCCAGTTCCTCTGCATGAAAAACATATGCTTAGCCTATTGAGTTATCTTTTTGGCCCAAGATTTAAATTCTTCATGTGACTTATGAAGAGGTGACATAAGATAGTATTGCTTTCCTTTACCCCTTAGCTTTGATTTCCTTTTTAGGTCACCTCAATAGTTTGGCTATCCCTGAATCACTTTGCATCTTCCTAGGATTCTGTCCTTTCACTGTGGGGCCTTTGCAGTACTGCTTTTGCTTTTCTTCAGGAAACGTTTCTTGTTTACCTTATCAAGGTCTGGTGCCTAACAGGAAACCCTAGAGTCCTAAGGATGCCACTTTTTTATAGCTTTCATATCATGGGTTATGATGGTTTGCTTGTCTGCCTTCACTTGAAATTATAAACTCTTTTTTTTTTCTTTTCTTTTTGGGTCACATCCAGCGATGCTCAGGGGTTACTCCTAGCTCTGCACTCAGGAATTACTCCTGGCGGTGCTTTGGGGACCATATGGGATGTCAGGGATCGAACCCAGGTAAGCTGTATGCAAGGCAAATGCCCTACCCATTGTGCTATCACTCCGGCCTCTTGAAATTATATACTCTTAAGAGTGAAATATGATGACTGTAATTCTCCATCCCCAGGGCTTTGGATACAATGGCTGGCATATAGTCAATTTCAACAACATTAAATGAATACATGGAATGAATGAATTAATCCTAAAATATATATAGAAAAAACAGACTCAAAGGTCTAATTCTCATACATTTTCTTAGTATTTGTTCATAGACTAATGCCACAGCACAATTAAGATTAGGTATATAATAGTTCAGGAACCCTCTTAACTGATAATCTAGCCAAAGATTATACATATGCAATAGGAGATACTATCACTCTGTTACCTCAAGATTTTAACAAGTTCTTAGTTTATATGTTCCCATTATAACCTGTAATGCTAATTTTATGGTGGTACCAATAAAACATTATTTGGGTGAACGATTATGCTCTTCCCTCCAAATTCAGATGATGAAGCCTAAATTCCCAGTGATGAGGTCATTTGAAAGTGGAACCTGTGGGAAGTAATTATGCAATGAATGTGGATTGCTCATGAATGTGGTTAGAGAATTTATAAGAAGAGACAAGAGAAAAATATCTCTTTCTTTCCCTTATGTGAGGGCACAATGAGAAGATGATGGTCTGAAAACCAGGAAGAATATTCTCAGATATTGGATCTACGAGTGACTTGATCTTTGCCTTTCAGGCTCCTGATTGATGAAAAAGATATTTCTGCTGTTTAAGCCATTTAGACTATAACATTTTATTTCATCACACTAATATGTCTTATTTTAGTAATAACAATTATCTTGTTAATTGTGAGTTCCCTATAAGTAAGACCTACATCATAAGCACCCATTCTTTCAAATATGTCTAATATATAATCATGATCCTGGTTATATAGAAGTCATTAAGTTGAACTCATAAAACATTTAAATCTTATAGAGTCCTGTGTCTTGACTTCTTTCAATCAGTCACACGTATATGCTTACATCATCTGATACTATAATAACAATTCTTCTGATGGTGAAATTTAGGGATTATGTTATCTCAATAACTGTTATGATTTTTTGCATAATGCTTAAAGAAAATACTTATGGATGACAGAAAACTAGCAGTTTACCTTAAAATAGAGATTAAAAAGAGTTTTGATTTTCTGGGAAGGGAGTTAAATGCTTTTTCTCTCCATATAATTAAAAGTGGTATAATGAAAGGATAAACACAAAAACTCTTCTGGGATGTATAATTGTTTTCTTCTATTTTGTAGAAATAAGTGTGGGACCCATACTAGGAGCTCTGGCTCATTCTAGCATAAAATCCAATGAGCTAGGCTAGACATACAGATTCATTTCCTTTTCTCTCTGAATTAAGTGATAGCAATGTGACTGACATTAAAAATAAAGCAACAAGCCTGAACATGACATGGATACTGAACTGATAAGACATGATGCCCTCTTTCAAGAAGAGGTAGTTAAAATCACTTGGTCATTTAGATCCCAGCTAAATTTACCTCCTTTAATGTTTGTTTGTTTGTTGGGTGGTTGGTTGGTTTTTTAAAATTTGCTTTTTAGGTCACATCTGCAGTACTCAAAATCACTCTCAGCTCAGTCCTTGGCTGAATGTGGGGCTCTTACTTGCAAAGCATGTACTCCAGTCATCTCTTTTACTCTCACTGTTTTATATCCAGTGCCAATAGCAACATAAATTCTAAGGTCCATATTTTAGTATTTCAAAGTTTTTTTTTGATATTGTAGAAGAGATTCTATTGAGTTTGAAGGCTGAGCAGAATTTTGTCAAAGAAAGCAGAAAAAGGCTTACCAGTGTTTGTTGAGGCTGAGAGCAGGTAGATAGACTAAGGTAGTAGTTAAGTAGCCAAAGCAGAAGAGGGTAAAGACCTGATGGACTGAGGTGCCAGTGGAATTGGAGAGGAGGGAGAAATTGAAAATTCATACAAGAAACTCAAATCAACAACTTGATGTGGTATGCACAACGGAGTCATGTAGAAATCAGTGAATGCTCTGAAGAACCATTATTAAGGACACAAGGCAGAGTATCACCTCCAGCTCCCCTATAGCTGATCTGTTTCTCTCTCCTCTGGAACATAAGCTTCCCAAGAGGGATTTGTCTTTTGGTGCATGCTTGGCTCTTCACTATGTAGGAGAGTTCCTGGCACATTCAATTTTTTGCTGAATTATTCAGATTTCGCAGAGTCATCCTCAAGGATGATAGTATTATTTAGACTCTGCCGACTTTGAATGGTCTCTGTTTCAGTAAAGAGGACTTTTATGTTCTAAACTTTAAACTCTCTATTTTTGTTCTTTTTGCATATCACTGGTCTTCTGCAGCAAGCTTTCTGATATTATGGACCAGAATAAGGGGTTGGGGAGGGGAAATGTCTATGAGGAAAAAAATGCCCGATTAGACTTTGACATGATATTTTTTATTTAAGTAGCCACATATGGAGTGATAGTGCAGCGGGTAGGACATTCGCCTTGCATGTAGCCGACCCAGGTTCGATTTCTCCGTCCCAATCGGAGAGCCCAGCAAGCTACCGAGAGTATCTCGCCCGCACGGCAGAGCCGGGCAAGTTACCCATGGCATATTCAATATGCCAAAAACAGTAACAACAAGTCTCACAATGGAGACGTTACTGGTGTCCACTCGAGCAAATCGATGAACAATGGACAACAGTGCTACAGTGCTATAGTCACATATGTCAGGACTGGGAAGGATCTTGAATAATAATAACTGTAATAATTCATATTTATTGAGAGTATGACACATGTCAGAAACACTGTTTATCACTTTATATGGATTCCTATTAACAAATATTATAATAAATATCAACCATTCTTTATACCAATAAACTGTTTATTTTTTTAAATTACACTTAATGGTGGTTCTAGTGATCTTTGTTCTGAACTCAGGGATCAATCCTGGTAATGCTCAGCAGACCATATATATATGGGCTACTGAGGACTGAACTGCAGTCAAATACATAAAAAGCAAATGTCTTGTCCCCTGTACTTCTCTCTGCACACCCTCTCTGCTCTTATTTGCAATACCAGAATGGGAAGGCTAATACTCAAAGATATTTTACAACATATAACAGTCTCATATTATTAAACTCACAAACAATTTTCTGGTTTTTAGTGATATCCAAGAAGTTTCAGTTAAGGTTGAACTTAAATACAAAGATATGATGATCCAGGGACCAGCCCAGGAGATGATGAGCAAGTGTGGTCTTTGTTCCTGTGATCCTCTTATTTTTCTATTTCAGCTTGTATCCACCCAGGTGCTTGCTAGACACACATCATAATATACCTGAACACAGAGTCATATAGTGGGATTCAGTGGCTTGATGTTCTAAATTCAACTGAGAGGGAAATGTTTCAATAATAAGTCTGACTTTTGAATTGGCAAGCTAGTACAGGAGTTAAGGTGTTTACTTTTTATGTGATCAACCCTGGTTTGATCTCTAGCACCACATGGTCTCTTGAGCTCACTGAGAATAATCCATTAGCCAGGAACAACCCCCAAGCATACCAGTCCCAGTTCCCTTCACCAGGGTCCCTCCCCCGCTTGCCAATTCTGCATTTAAGGTCGATAGCAACAAATTAGACAACTGATTCATACTCATACCTTGGCATTAAAAAGCAAACAAACCCCCCCCCCACACACACACAAATCTTTATGTGTCACTCTGGGCACTAAGGAATGAGTCTAAAATGTTGTTGCTAGGTATTTTTGCTCTGAGCTGAGAGCAAATTCATGACTCTAGAGAGCAGGTCAGAGAACCAAAAAAAAAAAAAAGTAGAATGGATGCATTAAAGTTAATCTGGCTTTTAGCAAAAACCTTCATAGAAATATTACACCAAGTTCCATAAGACACTCAATGTTTGGTTTCTGAACCTATTAATATATAATGAGGATACGATGTAATTAATATCATTTGTTTTGATTTTCTGTTAAATCCGCTTTAGTAATAAGAATGCAAGGTAATTACTCAGAAAGCCTTTTCAACAAATGTCAGTTTTCATTGATTAAAAATCAAGTCAGTGCTTCATTTGAAATGATATTTACAAGCATGCTTTAAGCCGAAATGAATAATTATCAGGTTATTGAGCTGCAAGTTATCTGCACAGAATTGTCTTCTTTTTCATTTTCCACTAAAGCTTGATCTCAAATAATAGAGGACAAACCAGAGGATGTCGAGAAGAGAGGGCCTACTTTTAGTTTCAGGGATTTACTCTTTACGCACTATTGAAGCCACAGTTTCTTTCCTCAGTTGCTTTCAGAATCTCCAAAAATTTTAGATGGGGGTGAGCAGAATCACGCCTTGCTACTTGTGGGCTTTCAAGCTGTTTCTCATACCATGATCTTCAGTTCTTCCATTTTCTGGAGTCCTACAGTAAGTGATAGTTGTGCAGAGTTGACTTGGGCATTTCTTTTCACTCAAGAATGGCTTTTTCTTCTGCATATTTATTTTTCATTCTTTGCGTAAAACAATGGGAAAATAGGCTATCATCTGTTATTCAGAGTTGAGCTGAAGGTAATGTGAATTCACAGTCATTTGTTTTTTCAGGGACTAAAGAATATGCACACAAACAAAAACAATAATTTAGATTGCAGGGATTCATTTTTACACATAGACATGTATGTATGTAGAAAGTCTCCCAAACATGCAAAAATAGACACCTGCATTTAAACTAATATTCCACGTGCATTTTAAGTTCAAAAAATGACAGTAATCTCTCAGTATGTGATACTTTTACTCATTTGTTTTCCATTATAACACCCTTTAAGTGTTTGAGACACCACAACAAGAAAAACACTCAAAGTCTTGACCATATGGATTCATATTCCAAATAAACACAGAGTAAGGAATGTGTCAGATGGTGGTAATAACCAGGAAGGTTTATCAGGAGGTGGAAAAGAGGAACTAGACTGCAAAAGAATTTCAGTTTGCACCGACATCATCAGAAAAGACTCAAGGTAAGGGTGAGAGCTGAGCAGATCATTAAAGAATGTGAGGGAATGAGCCCTATGAGACACTGGGGAAAACCATTCCCACCTCGGGGCGCATGTTAAAACTCCTAACATGGTAGGTGGCTGAACATGGGAGCAGATAAAGGTAATTGGTACAAGTTAAAAAAAAAAAGGTGAAGAATAAGAGAAGAAATCTAGCTGAGCAGCTTTACATTAAAATAACTGGTTTTATACCTGGTTTGTATTAAAATAATAGTGTTATGTGAAAATACCGGGGGTCTGAGAGATTACCCAGCAATAAGGCACGTGCCTTACCTGTGGCCAGCTAGGGTTTTGTTTCTGGTGTTCAGTATCTCATATGGTGGCAGAGCCAGAAGAAAGCCCTCAGCTCTGCTGGGTGTGACCTCTACTCCCCACTCTCCAAAAAACCTCCAAAAAAAGGAGAGAAATAAAACAAAACAATAAAATAGCTTATACTTGTCAACTATATCTGTCAAAAAAAAAAAGATAACTGTTACAGTAAGTGGTGACCTGGTGTGCTACTCAGCTCATTGTAACCATCACAATATGAATGGATTTTTTTCCTCATCTTTGGACTCAAAAATGTGTCTGTTTCAATAGCTCTGGAATGTCAACCAGAGCTACATGGACTTAAAAAAAATAGAGAACTTAATAGGGATAAAAAATACCAGAGATGAGAAGAATGGCCATTTATTAGTAATAAAGGAGTATTGAATAGAGATATATGAGTTAAGGTGACAAACTTTTCAGATGCAATTCTGAGTTTTGTCTAAATTGCAATATTTTGGTAATTGCCTTCATATAAAAATGGATTAAGATTTCCAATACCATATTATTGCTGCCAATACTCAGAATACCTATTTCTCCTTTTATTTTCTCTCTGGTTCTTCTGAAGTGGTGTAAATAAGTCAAGATATATGTTTGGGTGAATAGCTTGAATATGGTGGAGCGAAAATTAAAATATGTTTGACAGTCTTTTTCTTTTGACAAGCATTGTTTTATTTTTTTAATTAAAATGTTATTTTTATAAAGTTGTCACAAAAATTGTTTACATTCAATATTTCAACACCAATCCCACCACCATTGCACTTTCCCACCACCATTATTTCGAATTCTCCCACCACCATCCAAGTCTGCCCTGTAAACAGCTGCTAAATAATTTATTTTGTATTGCTTGTTATGAATAGTATGAGATGTTGGAATTGTAAAATTTTTAAATATTTAGGGTCCAGAGGTGTCTGTAGTGTGCTGCTCTCTTCTGAGATTCATTTGTGAGTCTCGGATCACGGCTGTTAATACACCTAAGTGGTGCCAAGAGGCATGGGTGTGACTGCCGGGAAACTGGAAAAGAGGGGGAAATGGGGGGAGGTTGCTCATTCCAGACTCCATGAAGCCTGGAATTTTCAGTTGCTAGTCCTGCATATCTGGGTTTTTCAGTGAATTCAATTTCATACATGGAGGGCTTGGGATGAGCCAGTGAGGGTCGGCCATAGAGTGGTGGCAATTGGTATCTGGGAGGTTTGTGGCTGTGGGGGTTCATTTGGGGCAGGCGGAGGCGGAGGGACACACCTGCCCCCCTCCGAGGTACCCCAATGAAATCAGTCTGGCACAGGGTCCAGAGGCATCTCTGTGGTGTGCTGCTATCTTTCGAGATCATTTGTGAGTCTCTGAATCATAGCTGTTTGCCGTACTTTATTCTTGAGATTCTTTTTGAATTGAGTACTTACACCACTCAACACCCTAGCCAACTGTCTGTCTCTGTGACTCTATCACATATTCATTGAAGGGCTGAAGAGTGTAAGGAGGTCAAAATCAGAATTGCACATACTAATTGTGGCTAAGAGGATATACCACTCAAAAACTTTTTTCACAGTGTTCTAACATTGTAAAGTCATTGTAATTGTTACAGTCCCAGAACACTGCTTTCTTGGGTTAAACCTTGTGCCCTTCCAGAAATTCAAATCTTGGAAATATCCTAAGACCCAACCAGTAAATGATCAAAAAGTTTGTAATTAGAGTGAATGAAAACCTGGAAAATGTGAAGACCCTTTGTAATTCTATGGCATCAGAAAATTAAATTTCTGCAATTACAAATTATGGTATAATGAGGTCACATTAGTGGAATAAGAGGCCCAGATGCCTCAATGATTTAATCTCTCTCTTCCCAAGTCTTGCATTGAATTTTAATGAGTATTTTGATTGATAACATATTTAGTTCAAAATAGGTCTTTGAAAGCAGCTGTAAGATTACTAACATTAAAAAGATGCTATGATAGAAATTCATTTCATTAAGTAACTGATAAGAAAAAATTACTGTATAAACTTGCTCCTGTCATACCTACTGTTATGACCCGTTCATCCCTTCTGACTTAAGGACGAGAATAAACCATTCTTTGAACATTATATAAGTTCATTTTTCTTATTTAAGAAAAATTCAAGTAACACAATAAAACAAGCATGAAATGCATTGAATTTAAGAAAAGAGAATTTGAAGTAAATTAAACATAAAATCTAAATCTAAATAGCTTAAATATAAAAATATATGACCTATATATAAATATATAACCTTAAATATATAAAATATATAACCTATAAAAAATAGGCTAAATATAAAATAGTTTTCCTGCCTTAGGTCTTGGTAAAATTGCAATGACTTTGAGAGTTTAAGGATTATCTCAGTGAAATTGATACATTAGACCAATATTGTCTCACATTAACATAAAGCTAGCTATAAACTACATATCATCAATTTTTAAATGAATGAATCAAAATTTTTAAAAAAAACAGGGAAAAATACATCTGATTTAAATCCAACTATTAAAGATTACTATTTTAGCCTTTAATAAATATAGTATTATAAATTAGATATTTCATATAGCTTGAAAGTGTGAACACTGTCTTTGAACCACATCTTGTCTTGCTCCAATAAGTGTGAATCAAGCCTATTTTCTTATCCATATGATAATCCTTTATACATTTTCTAGAAGTTCTCTTTTTTCTATCATCAATTCCATATGCTAAATACTATTATTCAAATAACTATTCTTCTTTGAGTTTCACATCTTCCGATCAAGATTCTTTGAATATTCTTAAATTTTTAGCAAATTATCTACCAAAATCTCATTCTCAGAACCAACTGCTATTTCTTTGTTCTGAATTTATCATGAGCAAACTGCTATATGATACATTATATTACATATTCATATGTAAATTATGCATTTTATGTATCTATTTGTTTAGCAGGTGGGATAATAGGCCAACTTAAAGAATTCAAGATAAAATTGTCAATTTCTTTTGATAAGAAATGTCTTGAAAGCAGAGGTGTATTTACTGTGAAACTAATAAAAATAACACAAAAATTTCTCTTGCACTGGTCCTCTTACTAAGATTTTATACATTTCATCGAGTAAGATATTTTACTATTTCTTAGCACTCTAAATTAATCCTCTTTCTTCTCCATGTTTAAAATAACCGAGTTTTCTTTTGGAGTTAAGTTAAGGAGATGCTGATTTGGGGATATATTTAGTTCGGATTCAGTATAATAATTATGTGGTTTATAGTCATTTTGTGCATAATTTTTGCTACTGGACATGTTTATGTATAGTTATTTCAAACTGGCCAAGTATAGATAAATTCCAAACATCTTTTCTACCCTGAGGTTTACTCACCAGTATTAAAACACAAACCAGGGCTAGGGATTATACAACAATATGACTATTTCTTATAGAATTTAGATTATGAAGAAAAGTCTTTAAAAATTCTTTCAATTAAGACTCTGCAATTTAAGTGATAACATTATTCTTTATGACAGTGAAAATGGAATTGTTCTCTTGTCATATCATCAGCTCGTTGATCGTCAATTTTCTTGAGTGGTCTCAGTAACGTCTCCATTCGTCCTATCCCTGAGATTTTAGAAGCCTCTCATTACTCATCCTTCCCAACGGTGCTGCATTGGAGGTTCTTTCAGGGTCAGGGGAATGAGACCCATCATTGTTACTGGTTTTGGCATCTGAATGCACCACGGGGAATTTGCCAGGCTCTCCAATACAAGCAGGAAACTCTTGGTAGCTTGCCAGGTTCTCCAAGAGGAGAACTAGGCTGTAAAATGTCGCTGCAGGGAGCTTGGTTTTATAGTCTCTGGATATTGGCCATTGATGGGATTACACGGCGCCAGGGACAGTTTCTGGGTGTGACCAGAAAACGTGGGGTTTGTGTGGAGGAGGTACCCTGATAAAGGTATGAGATAATAAATCAATTAAAATATGTTCTTGCTGTGGATGTTGGGATATCTGTGGCACATATAAATTCTTTCATTCTCAGTAAATATATCATCTAATGAATAATCATTATTTAATGAACTATAAATAATTTTGTGTTGTAACTGAACTTATCCATTCTTCTTTTGGATTTTGTTTTGTTTGGGGACCACATACAGCAGTGCTCAGGCTTACTCCTTGCTCTGTGCTCAACTCATGCCCGATGATACTCAGGGTTCATATACAATGCCTGGGATCAAATTGGTTGGCATCAACTGCATGAAAGGAAGTTCTTTAAACCTAGAACTGTCTCTCTGGTTCATTACTACATTCTTAATAATAATTTACTACTTCTGTCATTTCTTTAGATTTCAATCCTCAAAACTTGGATCCACATTTGCATCCAGTGATCTTGTTGAAAAAAAAAAACTATGTATCTCTCAAAGCCAAGATCAAATACTGTGCCAGAGAGATAGTACAGTACTTGCCTTGCATCAGCCAACTAGGGTCCAATACCTGGAGACCAACATCCAAGTGATTCCCTGAGGGCAGCACCAGGATTAACTTGAGCACAGCTAGAGTGTGGCCACAAACAAGACAAAACAAAATGATCAGATACTACTTAATTTTAAAAATTTATTTATTTTATTAAATCACCATGTGGAAAGTTACAAAGTTTTCAGGCTTATGTCTCAGTTATACAATGCTCAAAACACCCGTCCCTTCACCAGTGCCCATATTCCACCACCAAAAACCCCAGTATACCTCCCACCACCCCACCCCCCCACCCCTCCCCCACCTGCGTAGCTGATAAATTTCACTTCATTTTCTCTTTACCTTGATTACATTCCATATTTCAACACAAAATTCACTACTGTTGTTGCAGTTTCCCCCCAAAAAACAGCCCTGCTGATAAGGAAGCATTTGATAATTAGTTTTCCATTGCTGAGAACGAGGAGATATGAAGTTTAGGATTTCTGTATTTTATTAGTTTAGTAATTAAGTCCAGGGAGATTTATGTTAGAAATTGCATCATTTCCCTTCCTGGGGCAGCATGGGGCTATGGCTTAGTTCACAGTCTAGAAACATTGCTGGAAGCAGTTTACAAACTTTCCTGAGTTACAGACAGATCAGCTGAGAACTACTTTAGAATTATAGGATGTCCAGTATTGACTCCTTAAAATCACTAGCAAAATGTGCCTTGTCTTGTTTCTCACTCAGTTTCCAACATTATTTGTATAATTGCCTGTATTCCTTACTGTACAAATGGAAACACTAGTAACAGAAACTCTCCCAGGTGAGGTGAAGGGCAATGGAACCTTGAGGTTAAAATTCCTCAATGGGTTCCTAAGACACACACTCAGGTGCAGTTTTAGGTAAACAAAGCTCCAGGGGCTGCCAGTATCAAAGCAGTCAGGAAGTTATCCTGATGAGTCACAGGGACACTGGAATTCTGAGTTGATAAGGAGTGATCCTAGCAGAGGTTAACATCTAAAGATTTTGTTTGTGTCGCTTTTGTCTTCACTGGCAGTGCTCATGATGTAGAGAGTCAGGTAGACAGGGAAGGCCCCTCCCAAGGCAATGGCAGTGAATTTCCTGGGAAGTAATAATATCGATAACCTTGAAGTTGCAAAAGCCAACTTTGTGGAAAACAGGAACTGAGAATTCACCTCCAGCAACAGACCCTGACCCCTACAGAGGTGACAGACCAGCAGAGACAGGAATGCAGTCAAACACTTGAAGGAGATTCACAGGGAACTTAGGAGATTTCCCTTTGTGATAATACCTGATCAAACCCCAACTCCAGCAATAAACCCCAGACCAAGGCAACCCTGAGAACAAGCACATAAAAACTGGTCTTTAAGGCCACTCAAGGCCTTTGGGGAAGGCTGGGTTCTCCTTTGAGTGAGTTCCTCTTCCACTCTCCCACTCTCTCTCCCTCCTTCCCCTTCCAAATAAAACCTCCAAATAAAATGTGTTTTACTCCACTGCTCGCTGAAATTCTTTTCTGTGAGGCGAGACTAGAATTCCAAAACCCTGGGTCAGGTCTGAGACTGCTTTCCTTTTAAAGAGCAAATTCTTGCTCCAACCTGAGTCTGTGACTCCCTGAGAACCAGATCCTGGGGATCAAGTGGAAGTCAGGTGTTGGTCACCTGGTGGGGCAGGCAGGGAAGAGGGGGTGTTGCTCAGGCCTGTGCCAGGCAGGGGCTTATCACAGACTTTATCAATCCTGTCTTCCTAGTGGGTTATGGGGTGGCAGTGGTGAATCAGGATAAAGTTACCATTTTTCTTATCCCTGCCTCACATAAGCCACCCATCGGTCCAGCAACATCACTCCAAGTTTACTCTTGGCTATCATGTATTCAGAAGTTGCTGAGCTCAGATTTTGTTGATTTTTTTTTTTTTTTGGCCACACCTGGCGATGCACAGAGGTTACTCCTGGCTCTGCACTCAGGAATTACTTCTGGCAGTGCTCAGGGAACCATATGGGATACTGGGAATCGAACCCGAGTTGGCCGTGTGCAAGGCAGATGCCCTATCCGCTATGTTATCACTCCAACCCCAGATTTTGTTGATTTTTATGTCATTATTCAGAAAGGGTATTGTTCTGCAGTTCTCTTTTCTTGTGATGCGTTTGTCTGGATCGACTGTCAGAGTCAAACTGGTATCTGTTATGAAGTGTGACCTTCACTGCTGTAACTTCGAAGTTTATTAAGGAATCATTTTAATTGCTTGAATGTTTGAAGTTTGTCAATGAATCGTACTTGGACTGTTCTTTCAGGGAAGTTTATAGTTGTTTGTGTTGTTTTTAAATTCTGATTCACTTTATTGTGGTCTATACAGATTTTCTGTCTTCATAATCAATAATTTGGATATTTTCAAGAACATTTGTTGTAAAATTCACTCAGGGACCAAATGGTGGCCAGCCGATGAAATAGTGACTTTCCAGGAATCAAAGATCACCCTATCCCCTCTGTACCGAAAATAGGGTTTATGGACCACCGCAAGCCTGGTAGCAATCTCCACACCCTCACCCCAAGAGTTTATCACTCCCACTGGTCTTTGTTATCTTCCTGCCCAAGACAATTTAAAATCCCACTTAGTCTCTCCCAGGACATGGCCTTATCCCACCCTCACCAGAGGCCTTTAGGCGCCGCCCTGGGGTGCACCCCAATACACTTCTAATTTTACACTGCTCTCTATCCCTCTGTCTGAGTCAAGAGTGAAGTCTTTGACCAATCATCTGTAATTCTTTTTTTCTTGTGTTTTTGGGGCCATACCTGGCTGTGCTCAGGGTCTTCTCCTGACACTACTCAGGAGTCACTCCTGGTGGGGCTCAGGAGACCATGCAGGGCGAAGGGGATCAAACACTTGAGCCCTGCGTGCAAGGCAAGCACCCTATCCACTGTACTATCTCTTGTCCAGGGTTATTTGCATTTCATGTAGATTATGTAATTTGTTTACAAATGTGTGTTCTTAGACATTACACGTGATTCTCTGTATTTCTGTAGTCATAAATTCCAATGTTACCTCTTTCATATCTGATTCTTCTTTTTTTCTTTCCTTTTGTGTTTTCTCTCTCTCTTTTTTTTTTTTACCTCGGCGAGTTTTGCAAGGGGTTTATGGATTTTATTAATCCTTTCAAAAAACCAGTCCTTGCTTTCATTGATCTCTTGTACTTTTTTATTCCACTTAAATTTTTACTGATTTTAGCCTTCAGTTAACTTCTGCTCCTGTTTGTTCCGCATTTTCTGTTCTTCATGTGTAAGGTTATATTATTTACTTCAGACTGCTGTTTATTGACTTGCACCTGCATTGCTATAATTTTTCTTCTTATTGCTCATTCTATTGAAACCTGTAAGTTCTAATACTTTGCTTGTTCATTTCATTCCTCTTTTGATTTTATTCACTGACTGAAAAGTTATTCAGAAGCATGTTGTAGCCTTCATATATTAAAGGTTTAAAATTAAGCTATTGATTTAAGAAACCAGACATTTGGAGTTATGCATTTGCCCTCTAACCACTGCTTCACCTGCATTCTACAAGTTGTTTCTCTGTTTTCATTCTTTTCACAGCACTCTATAATATTTTTGCGATTCTTATTGCCTTTAGACATTATAAAATGTGCTTTTAAATTTTCCTATGTTTGTCTGTTTCCAAATTCCCTAATGTTTTTGACTTCCAATTCAATTTCATTATAATCAGAAACACATTTCATATATTTTTAATACTTTGAAATTTTTTTAGGCTTGTTTATTGACTTAAAGTATTGTCTATCCTGGATTACATTCTGATGAATTTAAGAGGAATGTGTCCTCTGATATCACTCGTTATAATACTATATTTATTTGATTCTGTATATTTATTATTTTTATAGGTATACTAAGTCAATCTGAGTTGTGTTGATAAAAATTTTTGTTTTTGTTGATTTTTTTTCTAGTTCTTTTCATTATTGACATTAGGATAATAAACAATTATTATTATTATTTAAAAGTCTATTTATCCCTTCAATTCAGTCAAGTGTTTGCGCATTTCTAATTGTTATATTTTCTTCTGGGGCCACACCCAACAGCACTTAGAGTTTACTACAGACTCTGATCTCAGGTATCACTAATGACAGTGCTCTGGGGACCATATGTGGTGCCAGGGATTGCTCCCAGTCAGCTGTGTGCAAGTAAGTGCAGTACCCTATACTACAGCCTTAATTGTCATATTTTCTTTTCTCTTTTTGTTTACTCTTTGGGCCAGACCCAGTGGTGCTCAAGGCTTACTCCTGTCTTTGTGCTTAAGGATCAGTCCTGCCGGGCTCAAGGGACCATATGGAATGCAGGGATTCCTAGGTTGGTCATGTGCAAGGTAAGGTTGGTCATGAACCTAGGTTAGTCATGTGCAAGGTAAGGTTGGTCATGAACCTAGGTTGGTCATGTGCAAGGTAGGGCCCTACCTGCTGTACTATTGTTCTGTCCCCTGTCTTATATATTCTTAATGTATTCACCCTTTAACCCCTATTTACCATCCTTCTTTGTATCTTGAAAACATTTTTTGTCATGACATTTACTTTGACAGTAATATAACCTAGCCAACTCTTGGCTCACAGTTTGAGTGGTAAGCATTTTGCCATGTTTTATTTTAAATCTATAACTTTTTAAAATCTTTACATCTAAAGTCAGTCTTTTAAAGACAGTATATCATTGAGTAATTTTTATTTTATTTTACTTCACTTATATTTTTTGGAAGGAGGTTCCAAATAGTTATCAGAGTTCCTGGGGACCATGCCAGTGATATTCAGCCATATCCTGACTGGTGCAATGCTGGGACCAGGTGCTACTTGGGTATAGCAATGCTCTAAATCATTCAAACTGCAGTTTTAGTGCTCAGGAATAGCAAGGACCAGTGCTACAAGGTATGGGACTCAGATCCTTGCACATGCAAAACATGTTTGGCTTTTAAGAGAACATAGAGCAAAATTTTGGAGAGTCTCTGGAGATTGTAAGAACAGATATGAGAAAAATAAGGAAGAGTATAGTTCATATGAGAGATTATTCTCCTCTCCCCACTCCCAACTTAGGATAAAGGCTTAATGGGCCTTTTCCAAAATCTAGAACCTCAAGTTATGCAGTTTGAAGTCATTAGCATATCACAAGCATGCCCCTATTCCAGTGTGTTAAATTGTGATAACATTTCAACAGCAGAAGTAGGAACCTGGCTTCCTGTTTACACGTCTTTTCTTCTTGGTTTAAGGAATGGCTTTGGACATCTATTTAAAAAGCTTGTCATCTTTTAACTTCCTTTTACAGATTTCCAATGTTTCTGATAACCAGGTGTATTCTCTAGGAGAAATTAATTTCACTAGAATGTTCAAATAATACATATACAGAGACAATGTCTAAGGTTTTTTATTAAAAGTAGCTTAATTTTTATTTTTATTTAAAGTATGTGAATATATATTTATAAGGGGCTGGAGCGATAGCACAGCAGGTAGGGCATTTGCCTTGCACGCGGCCGACCTGGGTTTGACTTCCCCATCCCTCTCGGAGAGCTCGGCAAGTTACTGAGAGTATCGTGCCCGCAGGGCCGAGCCTAGCAAGCTATCGGTGATGTATTTGATATGCCAAAAACAGTACTAACAAGTCTCACAATGGAGATGTTACTGGTGCCTGCTCAAGCAAATCCATGAACAAAGGGACGACAGTGTTACAGTGCTAACTTTTGTTGCATGGTACTCTGACAATGTGTTACATTCTGTATATTTTGGAGTACCAAATTTGATGGTGGAGTAAACTGCAACCACAGAACTCTGATGTACTGTGTAGTGAAAGGCTCCAAGTGAGGGACATGTTTGTTATCTCAATCTGATTTGCTTTCTAAAGAGAATGACTCTGTTCCGTACTCAGGACCTGATTCTTCCACAGACTTTTCTGAGCGCATAGGAAAAAGATTGGGAATTTCTAGTGCTGGTAAGGATGGGGTGAACAGGGAACCTTCATTCATTATTGAATGAACTGTATACTGTTTCAGTATATAGTATAGCGAAACTAGCATGGTGGAGGGTGTAGTGTTCATAAGTACAAAACCTTACCAAGTCAGAGTACATAAAGTAAAAAAAAAAAAAAATTGAAAACAAAAACATTCCACTGTGTAATAAAAACCAACTCTTAGACCATGATACAGAATTGATGTTACCATGTTGAAGTGGGGTGTGGCTAGATTGGAAGGGGCATAGAGAAAGCGGTAGAGATATATTGGCTCTTTGATGGTGAGTATAAGTTATGGTAGCATTTTACTCCCCAAACAAACTTTTACATTCTTATAAACCATTGTTCTTGCTATAAAAAAATTGAACCCCACTTTTGAACACTATATCTGTGCCCCTTAGTTGCAATTTCTTAGATCCCAAATAATTCACCTTTAAAAAGTAAACAAAAGAAAATTGGTAGAAACTAAGTACCATCTCTCTTTTAGTGTTACAATTTCAGAATAAAGGGGCTATCTTTTTTTTTTTAATTTTATTGAATCACCATGATATAGTTACAAGCTTTCATGTTTGGGTTATAATCTCACAATGATCAAACACCCATCCCTCCACTAGTGCACATTCCCCACCACCAATATCCCTGGTTTACCTCCCCTTTCCCACCCTCCCCCTGCCTCTATGACAGACAATATTCCCCATACTCTCTTTCTACTTTTGGGCTTCATGGCTTGCATCAAAGACACTGAGAAGTCATCATGTTTGTTCTATTATCTACTTTTGGCATGCATCTATCATTCCAATTTGTTCCTCCAGTCATCATTTCCTTAGTGATCCCTTCTCTATTCCATCTGCCTTCTCCCCTCTGCTCATGAAACTGTCTTCCAGCTATGGGGCAATCCTCCTGGCCCTTGTATCTTCTGTCCTTAGGTGTCAGCCTCATATGATGTTATTCTATACTACAAAAATGAGTGCAGTCCTTTTATGTCTGTCCCTCTCTTTGAAGGGGCTATCTTTTAACTGAAAAACTTAGAGGATGAGGGCTAAGTTAGGGCATTTGCTCCAGAGAGAAGGAAAGGAAATAAGGAAGTGTAGGTCAGGAGTAAGGGGCTTTTTTTTTTCTTTTTGGGTCACACCTGTCTATGTACAGGGGTTACTCCTGGCTCTGCACTCAGGAATTACTCCTGGTGGTGCACAGGGGACCATATGGGATGCTAGGAATTGAACCTGGGTCAGCCTCATGCAAGGAAAAAGCCCTATCTGCTGTATTATCACTCCAATCCCAGGACTAGGGGATTTGGTGTGACCCAATTTTATGGAGACTATCAAGAAGGCTGAAGTTGCATCATTGCTAGCTCATACCTCTCTGCTACTTTATATTTCACATATGAGTGGCAGAAATTCCTCTGGACTTAGATATTGAAATACTAAAATACAGATATCCAAAACCTCGCGGCTGCTATTGTGGCCACACAATCTCATATCTCTTCATTCTCACCAATGGAAAACAAATTATCGAATGCCTCCTTTCTAGCAGGTCCGATTTTGGGAGGAGGAAACTCCAAACAATAATAGTGAGTTCTTTGTTGAAATATTGAATGTAATCAAAGTAAAGAGAAAATAAAGTGAAATTTATCAGCTACACAGGCGGGGTGTGGGGCTGGGGGTGTGGGGGTGTGGGGGGAGGTTTACTGTGGTTTTTGGTGGTAGAATATATGCACTGGTGAAGGGATGGGTGTTTGAGCATTGTGTAACTGAGACTTAAGTCTGAAAACTTTGTAACTTTCCACATGGTGATTCAATAAAAAAAAGAAAGAAAAAAAAAGAAGGCTGAGCTGTGTATTGTAAAGATGGTGTGGTAAGAAACAATGCTGACCACAAGAATGCTACAAGTGGAACTTCTAGTCTTATTCCTGTAGAATAATATCAATTGTGGGACAATTAATCTTGTTTTCAAAAGCTGATTGGTAAACAGGGGTTCAAGTAAATCTTGGTCTCTAAGAACAAAGGATATCTAAGATATCTAACTAAGATATCTGATATCTCTATTACATTTACATAGTGTCTCCTCTTTTCCTTCTACATCCTCCCTATCTCTTCACCGACACTATCAAAAGTTTTTAAACTGTAGGGAAAAATGTCCAGAACTTTAAATAAAAAAGACTACTTTGAGGGAAATGTGAAGCCAGCAAAGAAATTAAAATAGAAAGTTTTGGAACATAAGGCATTATGTTATAAGTAATAAATAAGATATAAGCAAGTAGAGGCAAGAAAATATCTCCATCATCTTATATGAATAATAATAGGTAATCATGTAGCAATATAGTCATGATAATTAAAGGATTCTGAACCATGTTATTTCTCCTTATATATACTGCAAATTAATCAATATGCAATTGATTAATTAAAGGAATTATTTTTAAAAGTCACATGCTGATATTCTAATATATCTAATATATAATTTAGGACATGATAACAGTATAAATGATAGCATAAATTCTATTAATTTGATAATAACATATTTCTCAAATATCTTTCTTCATTGTTTGTAATTTTCTATTTTGCCATGTATTTATGATTGATTTATATATATGTCTTGTACTTATTTAATATATATGTACCTATGCATGCATACATGTATGTAGATGCATTTGCATGTATTTTTAATTGCAGTTATTTAATATTTTTGTTTGCTTTGGCTTCATGAGCTGTATTTTGAATCATTAATAAGGCTATTCAGCATGTAGTCTTTTATAAGTATAATGAAGTAACTCAGTATTATTAGTTGAATAATCCTAGCTTCAGGATCTGTTGAAGGACATTAGTATATATCTGTAGGTCAGAAATAACCTTAGAATGATCAAATTCAGTAGTTTTTCCCCAATTGATGTCTCACATTTGGTATTTGTGATAAACTACCTGAGGTGCCTTTCCCAGAAATTTTAATATTTTGCTCTTTTGGCTTCTTTCCTAGATTCCCTCAATGCCCTTTTTCAATAGAATTTTTCCTTTAGTAATACAATTCAGAGGTGGAATTTTAATTTTATTCTGATATTTTGTTTCCAAACAATTTTATCTGTAACATATTAAACATTTACATGGCTTTCTTGATTATCATCATCTTATTAGCAACAAATATTTATCTTCAGATTGTCCTTTGCATGCCAGGTTTATATTTTCAATGACCCACTGGAGAGCCAAAGGAAGAACCATAGTTAGCTTATTCTCACACATTCAACAGTAAGTTCCCTCTTTCATAGTGCCCTCTGTTTCTTCAGCCCAACAAATCACTTACTAGATTGTGAGCACTTGATTTGTTAAAAAATTTGAAGAGGTGGGTGAACTAATGGATGATAAAATTCCCCAAATAATATGACTATTGTGTATATTTTAGGCTTGTGTTGGGGCAGTAAGTGATACTCATCAGGAGGAATACATAAAAAACCTCTTTTATAGACATCTAAATTCTTGCTATGTTTTCCAGTGTATACTGCTGAGCTCTCAACATAAGATGGCATTTATTTCCTCTATTTTCTGTTTGTGGGGTAGATCTCTGTCTTGCCTGGCAATTAAGTATTAATGGAATTGATGCAGTGCAACTTCTGAGTGAAGGCTTTAGAGAAGACTTGCAGCTTTGCATGTGAAGGTTTAGTGAAGTTTACCTAACAACTAGAGGATAAAAGACTATAGAAGGGGATCAAGGAAATCCAGCACCTACCATCAGGCTGGTGAGTGAAGTCTGAATCTTTTGGTTAGGTCAGCCATTCCAGAAGAATGTTTTGTAAAAGATAAAACAGCATAAGTAAGTTCATGTTGAAGGACGCATGTTGATGACCCAGTCAACCTGAAAAATCATGAATCACATGGTAATAAGTAAGTTATTCCCTAGGTAAGCACATGACTTAAAAAAAATAGCTTGACTTTAAAGAAGTCAATATTGCTTCCCTTAAGACATTTTTAATCTCTTGGTAAAAACATATCACATACACTAATAATTCTTGGCTCTTGTTTAAGTAGATTATGGTTACAATTATAAATTTTTTCTCCTGAAGTTGTGAATAGTTCTTGGCAGCTAGGAAAAGAACATCCAATAAAAAATTAGAATGAAGGCAGAGACACTGAAAAGAAAATCACATTTGGCCTAATACATGTGAAATATTGAAAAGAGGGGGAGATAAACATGCATACAGCTGGGAAATTGGAGCCATTTATTTTATGCATTATGTGGGAAGAAGATATGAATTTAGTATTGTCCTACCCATCTAAGATTTTCTTCATGGGAACGTGCAGAAAGAATATATTTACCCTGGGTCCTATACAGATATTACATGTATTTTACATACAGGATCTGACAAACCGAATTCATAGTAAAGAATAATCTTTCAGATACTTTCATTGCATTTATATTATAAACTCCATTTGGTGGGCAAATATCACTGTAAGCCTCGGCATTCATATGCTAATGTTATAAGTTGGAGTTGTCAAGTGAATTATGCACACAGGCTTGAGTACATGTGCATGTGAGTGAGTGATATTTGTGTCTGCCAAAGCGGCATGTGCTCCTAAAGGGAGACTGTGTCTTATCTTACTAGCTGTCTGGTCTCAATTTCTTTCTCTAATGTGCCAGGAAGAAAATGTCTTTATCACTGAATATTTTGGTGATGCATAGATTCCAGGATGCCCTCCAGTGGTATGAGACATCTGTGTGTGTATGTGTCAGTGAGGCAGAAGCCTGTGTGGGGGACATATATGTGAATGCAAATATGTTTATTAGAAATGAAGTATTAGAATGCATTTTTACTTTTGTATTTTTATCACTTCACAGGATATCTATTTTCAATCTCTCAGAATTTTAAACTCTTTTGGATTAAATATACTTGTAAGACAATTTGACATCTCCAGACAAAGGGAAGAAAGATTCTGGTGGTTTCTCTTTCTTTTTGGGGAGAGGGCACAACTGGCAGTGTTTAGGGATTACTCTTGTTCTGTACTCTGGGATCACTTCTGGCAGTGCTTATGGGACCTTATGGGATGCTGGAGAATGAACCTGGGTCTGCCATATGAAAGTGCCTTACCCATTGTGCTATCTCTATACCCCCCACCAATTGTGTGGTGGCATTTTATTTATTAAATAAATTTTGTTGTTATCTTTGTATAAACACAATAACCTTATTTAATTGAGTTTCTTATTTAGAAAAGCCTTTTATGTTTTAAATTTTAATAACATCCTGACAATCATAAAGTGTAGGGAGCCATTTTACAAGCCCGGCTCTTATCCTCTAGTCAAGCGGAGGCTTACTTGGGATTCCTGTAACAAGGTCACCACTGCTGACCTTACTGATCTTATCAGTTCGCCATTTCTCTCTCACTAGCCAACGCCCATGCCTGATCTGCATTTTACTATTGTTCCTATGGGGGTCCAAGCATGCATACCGCCCCCCTCCCACCAAGAGGTATAAGTATTGTAACTGCTGTGAATAAACTCTCTTTCTCTCCTCCTCCTTCTGGCTCTGCGTCTCTTCGTTCGGTTGTTCCCCTCCTTAGTCCCAGGAAGGGTCCTCCCTGCGGGACAGGATGATGCCCGCAGGGGGGGACCCCAAATCTGGCGCCCAACGTGGAGCACCAGGGGACCACCGAACGCCCGGTCAAGTTCACGTCAGCCGATGAATTCACGGAAAAGTGAGTGTCTCTGAGGGTCGCCTCTCTCTTGGCGCACACCCTGGTATGGGACCGGGCTCGAATACAGTCTCGTGTTAAGGACTAGACGGTCACTGGAGGAAAGGCTTGAATTCCCTTGTCTTGTGTGTATGTGTGAGTGATTGTGCAGTCTTGGACGTCCTCGTCCTTGTACTGAGTCTGTGGCTCCACGACTTGGCATCCTTAAGATCCCTTTAAGGTTACGGAGTCCGATTGGGCTGTCTGCAATTCCATGAGGAACATATGGTCTAGGGTGGTGCTGGTTTAGACACTGGCCGCAAGTCACCTCTCAGGCTGATCCACTATGGCTAAGTTCCTCACCCGCCAGACATGCATCTGAGTGGTTTGTTATGAGTGTCCCCGTCCCCCCCTGCCAGCTTCTTGTGCCTTTTGTGCTTTCATTTCCGTCGAGTTAGAGAAACAGCCTGCCAGTGACCCTTTCTTTTCTGTACTTTCATTTCTGTTAAGTTAGCAGAAACAGCCTACCAGTGATGATAGTCACTGGTGGAAGGCTTGAATCCCTTTGTCCTGTGTTTTCATTTCTGTCGAGTTGGCAGAAACTACCTCCCAGTGAAGACAGTCACTGGTGGAAGGTCGAATCCCTTTGTCCTGTGTTTTCATTTCTGTCGAGTTGGCAGAAACAGCCTACTAGTGAAGACAGTCACTGGTGGAAGGCTTGAACCCCTTTGTCCTGTGTTTTCATTTCTGTCGAGTTGGCCGAAACAGCCTACCAGTGACCCTTTCTTTTCTCTTCTTGCTTTATGGCCTGCTTATCCTCTGTTTCCAAGGCTCCCTCAGTCTGGGGATGAGGCCACCCCCATGCACGGGGCTGACTCCTCAAATTCTACTACTATAGACTGACCATCCTGCTCCCCTACCTGAGCCCTCCCATGAGGAGGTGCCTCAGAGACTTTATCCTGTGATTTCTGGCAACTCTGATCCCTCTTCTACAGAACCCGAATCCCTGCCCCCGGAGGATGGGGCTATCCTGGAAGATGAGGTGGCGAGGTATTAGCCCTCAGCCCTTTGGCCCCCATCGGGAAAACAGCCACCCCCTTATCTGTCCCATGCCACTGCCTTTTTTAATTCCCCATATGACACCAGTGAGGCAGTCCGCCAGCTTGCCCGGGACACTGCCGCCTTACGCGCAGTTCTCCAACAGAAGCAGGAATATGTCCAAATTTTGACTTAAGTAAGGCAACTGGATAAGAAACTAGTGAGTGCCCTGCAGCCTTCTACCCTCTCTTGAGGACCTAGCGTCTCTCAAGGACCTAGCAGGAAAAGCTCTGTCTCTCCTTCACCCCGCCACATTCTAGCTTTAAAACCTGTGGCTGCCTTCCCAGCTACCAGGTCCCATTCTCGGGCCCCTGATTACCCCACAAGGTACAAGAACTATTGAACTTAAGCCAAAGAAGGTTTACTCATGCTTCATAAAAATTGATGGTTTAAAGGTCTTATGCTGTTGTGTCAATGTACATATACATCTGCTTTGGATTATTAGAATGTGAGCTGAAATAATTGTAGTAAAAACAGGTTCGAAGAGTAATGGTTTAGTTAAAATATGAGTTTCTAGAGTTATAAAATTGGTTGCGAAATTTATTCTACAAGTGTTTTATTTGATCTGAGACTTTCAGTAACTAAAACTTCTAGAGTTACTTAGCAAAGAATTATAATAGATTAATCTCAGGTGTCAGTCTAATAGTCTGAAGCCATAGCCTTGTGCCTTGGTTAAAGTTTGAGATAAGGATGGAGAATTTCATGGAAAATGTGGGAAATTTTACTGACTATTGTTAAATCAGTCTGTCCAGTACATGAAAATGCATAATATTATTCTGATAACTTTATTCATTGCAAAGCTTTGTCACCAGGTATCATACCTAGCTCAGACCATCAGAGAACTTTGTATGCAAGTGTGAGATCCTTAATATTTTATGGTAATCTATGGGTGTTTTAATCTTTACTTGTGTTTTCCTAGAACTCTTAAGTTTTTTGAATATCTATAGAACTGATAATGCTTTTGAAATGGTATGGCAGAGTAGTTTTGTCATGTTAAATGAGATGATTGATAACTAGTGTCCAAATTTGGGAAATCATGTTGTACTGAGTTCAGTAAAATAAAGAGTTTAAATTTGTGGGACGGCTATAAGGAATGTAGATGTATGTAGAAAGATAATGTCAGAAAGTCAGAAAGATAATGGATGCAGATATCATCAGTTGGGAAAAGGAAAGGAATCCTGTTAAAGTGAAGTTGATTTTGAAATGGGTTGAAGGAAAGTTACAGGACAGAATGAATATAAAAGAATGCGTAGAAGGTTTGAGGTTGTGTTTGAAGGAAGGAAAGTGATCACTGTTCTAAGAAACTCTTTAAATCACATGCAGAAATTGTTCTAGTATGTTTTTTGGTAGGATCTATGGAAAAGATATTGGATGGATTGTCTGGACTCCTGTTAGAGTGCTCTTAGATAATTGAATTTTTCAAAAGTTGCGGGAAATCAAGGGTTTTTCAAATGGGATTAAATGAATTAGACATGTTTAACTGTACACTTGACTCCTAGTACAGTGCTCTTAATAATGGGAAGTCAAGGTTTTCAACATGGGATTGAATGGGTTAAATATGATGTTAAATTGTATACTTTCTCTACAGATTTTAGATTCTTTGGCTAGGAACTACAACAAATGGGTGTGTTGCATCTCACTGTGAGTAAAGTGAAATGTTTTTCTCTTCTTTGTACCTTCGGTATGTTTTTGATGCTTCATGGCACTATGTTGGTTTGCATAAATCCAGACAAAAGTCTTTCCTCTCTGTAATAGGGTCTACCCCTCATGCAGACAGGAAAATCAATTATGGGACCCCAAAGCCCTCTTTCAGGGAAAGAGTCAAGGGATTGGTCTAAATGACAGGAGCAGGTATTTAACAGGTACTGTTTTAAGTACCCTACAAACCTCAGGGAGACCCTAGAGGCCAGCTGGCTTAAGGAAAGAATGGAAATCATCACTGCTATGGAAAATGAGAAATCTGGGAATCTGTGTGACTGACACAATCTGGGCCTACTCAGCATCAAGAAAAACCCTGGAAACCAGGATCTCTCCCAGCCCTGAAAAAGGGAAGGGATGGACTCCTTTCTGCCAGGATGCATCTATGGAAAAGGCCACCTCCAGTTCAACCTGAAAGCTCGAGACCATCCAGTTCATCATGGGACATTTATGGCCAGGCCTGGGTAACTCTGACGTGCCACATAAGATTAATGCCGTTATTGGTGTGCCTCCTGTGTTTAGCCCAACCCCCAGGACTTCTCAGTAAATAATGGGGTACCCCAAAATGGAGAGTTCTCCAATCTTGCTGTGTTTATGCAAAAGAACAAGTCAGATTTGTTAAGCCATCAGGCAAATTTTAAAATGAAGGTGGAGAGAAAACCATGTTTCTGTAACTTGCCTTTTACAGAATCAGATTCAAATTCTACAGAGTGATCTAGTAAATGTATTCTAATCTTGATGTAAAAGGTATCCCTTCTGGGTAATTCAGGTAAAATGTGTTTTGCTGGCTGTAAAGTAAGCAGCCTAGTCTTTGGGACTCAATGTTGAACTTGCTATCACTAGTCTGAAAGCCATCTTTCATGGGAAGGAACTCAGAACTGTGCTTTCTGTTTCATTAATGAACCTAGTGGAAATTCTGGGCTTCCTTTCCTAACACTTGTTCAGCATCAAGGAACTCACCAAAGAAAGGATTGGCAGCTTGACATGCAAATGATCAAACACTCATTCAAGGTATAAATATCTATTGGTTACAATTGATAGCTTCAGTGAATGGATAGCTTTTCCAACCTGAGAAGTGGCTTGGTGCTTCTAGGCCACTAGAAAAATCTGAACATAGGAAGTCATTTTCTATCAACCATGGGTGAAGCAGTTATTTTTTTCCATTGTTTTTTATGACAGAAATGGGTATGGCATTATGTTGCTTTGGTTTCTGTTGCTTTAACTCTTACGTTTTCTAAGACAGCAAACTATTTTGTCCTTACTAGGTCAGAAAGGACCTTCCACATCTCCAGAGTCTAATCATTTCAAAGTGCCATCCCTCAGTCTAATTGATCTGATCTTTTTTTTCAGATAACTTCAGGAACCCAACCAGTTCATTGCCTGGGGTCCACTAAAACTAAGGTAGCTTGAGGTTTCACCCCTTGTGCAGGCAGGGTCTGCGCCCCTCTGTCAGCATGAAGCAGCTTCAGAAGATGGATCATCGACCATTTTCCCCTTAAAGATTCAAGGTGGTGAAATCTCTAGGGGGGAATATGATGTAGGCAGGTAGATAGGGAAAGGCCCTTGGCAATGAAACAGATTAACATTCTCTGGGAAGGAGAATCCTGAGACTGACCCACCTTGTGGATACAGAAAACAGACCTGATGAGACCTTCAGCAGACCCTGGGGAGGTTGGACCCCCTCCCCATGAAGTTTCTCAAATTCCGTCAACCTCTCCCTTAATCTGATTAAAATGTGATCCAGCCTAAAGAAGACCAGCACCACTCCCAACCTCCCTGGTAACCTCCTTAGCAACGGACTTTTACCTGGGAAGAAGCCCCACGTGGGGGCAGGTTGAAGAAACCCTTAAAGGCCACCTTGAACAAAGGAAGGGCGTGCATATGCTGTCTGAGCCCATGTGCTGCTTGTGCCCATGAGGCCGAGCACATGTGGTGCCGAGCACATGTGTCGCCCGCATCCCCCCCACTTGAGATGTGTATTTTCATGCTTTCGTATTTGTGTCACAAGGGATACCGGACAATGCCTCCCCTGACCACATTTAATTTAAAACAAAACAGGGGGAGATGTAGGGAGCCATTTTACAAGCCCGGCTCTTATCCTCTAGTCAAGCGGAGGCTTACTTGGGATTCCTGTAACAAGGTCACCACTGCTGACCTTACTGATCTTATCAGTTCGCCATTCCTCTCTCACTAGCCAACGCCCATGCTTGATCTGCATTTTACTATTGTTCCTATGGGGGTCCAAGCATGCATACCGCCCCCTCCCACCAAGAGGGATAAGTATTGTAACTGCTGTGAATAAACTCTCTTTCTCTCCTCCTCCTTCTGGCTCTGCGTCTCTTCGTTCAGTTGCGTCCCCTCCTTAGTCCCAGGAAGGGTCCTCCCTGCGGGACAGGATGATGCCCACAGGGGGGACCCCACAATAAAGTGCTGAAGAAAGGCATGGAGCATAGTATGGTTATAACATAGAGTCTGAACAGTGAGGTCAAAGGTCAGGTCAAGGGAAAGGTTAATTTATGTGAGGAAAATAATTTGTCACTAAAACCTTGGACAGTTTTTTCCCTGGGCAATGGGAAATCACATAAACATTATAAAATGAGAGGTAACATTATTTGATTTGTATATTGGAAGTTCACTCAAGCAGGGGCATGGAGGAAAGACTTGTATGTGAGAGTGTATCTCTCACCAATACAAATGAGGTATTTTGTCCATTATTCAAGGTTTCTTTCTGTAATTAATGAATTAGAATGTAAAGAATGTTATTTCTTAAAGTGTTATTCTATGTATACCTGCATCAAGATGATCAGGTTCTTACTTCATACATATTGGATTGAGAGTCTGGAAGATTATCAATCTTTTAATATTTCACCTAACTTTTTTCAAACTGCTCCTATTGTTCAGATTTTCCTCCCTCCATAATTTTCATTAAAAATTCAGCAAAGCATAGCTTTGTCAAATATATCAATCCTGAATCAGAATAGCATTGGCCAATCTCTTTATAGTGCTCTGTTTCCTATAATAATCTCTATACAGACATATTGTCACAGAAATGAATTTTTCCCCCAAAGAAGGCATATAGATGAGCAATAGGTATATGAAAGATACCTATTATCAGTGATAATCTCTATATCACTTATCATCAGGGAAATGCACAAAGTAACAATGAGATTGGAACACATAAGAAACAACAAAAACAGTCAGTATTAGAGGGCTAGTAGGGAGAAAGAAATCCTTTTCCAATGCTGGTGGAGATGTTGACTGGGTCAAAATTTTTGGAAAATAATACAAACACATCTTAACTAATAATTGAGATTTTATTTAGCCCAGCAATCTGATCTCTTGGCAGTTTTTCTAAGTGACCTCAAACTCTATTCAGAAAGGACATTTGTGCTCCTATGTTCATTGTAGCACGATTCACAATAGACAAAAGTTTGGGAGCAAGCCAAGTGTTCAAGAGCAGATGACTGGATAAAGAAACCATGGTCTATTCATTGCTGCATGGATTTATGTGGATAGTATTTTGTTGAGTGAAGTAAGTCAGAAAAAGGACAGATATAGAATGACCTCTCTCTTTCAAGGTATATGAAGAAATATAACATGTAAATAACAAATGACCAAAGACAACAAAACCTGAGAAGTGTCTACAAAGAACTGAGCTTAACAAAGTGGGGGACAGGGTGGGAATGATTCATAACAGATAAATATATGAATAAATAAATTTTTTGAACATCTTCAGATTGTTAAGTTTTTCTAGTCACATGTTTTTGCTGATAATCATTTATTTCATGATTCTTTTCTACCTAATTATATGCTCATTGCCGGCGGGAAGTTATACAATTTCATTTGGGAATTATGAGCAAACTGGTTGAAATTAGTATACTGTCCCTACTGTGATGCTACAGACACTTTTCAAATAAAGGTATAAGCATTGGTTAGAAATATCTGAGATATTTAGGTAAGAGAATTGGGATTTGAAATGAACCTAGAGGTCTCAATAGAATTTGGACACAAAAATTGAGTTCATTTCATTCATAGTCAATGATTAGATGTATATGAAGTTATTTAATGCAATGATATGTATGGAAAGGTTCCAAGTTTGCAATAAGAGCAGAAGATATAGAAAAGGTTGAGTAATTAAAAGTATAGCATGTGACTGAAAAATAAATAGAAAATTATTAGAGAAAATAAAACCCTTGGCAACATTTAAGATAAATTATTTTTTATAAAATTGAAAAATAGAACATCAACTATAGAAAACAGAAATATCTTATTAAATGTTCAAATTATAGATTGGTCTTACTGATCTCAGTGTCTCTTATCTAACAAAGGGAGCTATAAATGATGTGACGTTTGTACAACGGACAAGTCATTAAGCTCCTCTTAACTTTTCCCATGCTAATCTGTGTGACGTAAAAAGAGATCTTGGACCCAACACTCCTGCCTTAATTTAGAGGTCTGTCTTTTAGGTTGCACTAGATCTGCCATTGTCAGTGGTCTCTCTAGCAGAACTGCTGTCTAAGGAGTTATGCCTGAATTATGGAGCTGGTAGACTCTATTATGTAATATATAGAGGATCACTGATATTTTCAGGCACTGTTAAAATGGCAGAGAAGGGGTTCAGAGATATAGTACAGCAGGTAGGATGTTATCCTTGTATATGGCAAACCTAGGTTTTATCCCTGTCACTCCATTTGTTCCCCCAAGCCCCACCAGGAGTGACGCCCAACCACTGTTGGATGTGGCCCAAAAAACAAAAATGAAACAATTAAAAATAAATGGAAGAGAAGGATGCCTAATCAAAAGTTCCCCATCACAGGTCATTGGACATTACCAAATGCATTTTCTTTCAATATGTTTTTTGTCAGATATGCTACTTTGTTACTTCATTGTAATTTCTGTTATTTGCAACATTTGTTGATGACCTTCTCTTTGACTATTTACAATGCGGAATTAGAGTATGACTGTTACTGTCACTGTCACCCGTTGCTCATCGATTTGTTCGAGTGGGCACCAGTAATGTCTCTCATTGTGAAACTTATTTGTTATTGTTTTTGGCATATCCAATACGCCACGGGTAGCTTGCCAGGCTCTGCTGTGCAGGCGTGATACTCTCGGTAGCTTGCTGGGCTCTCCGAGAGGGTTGGAGGAATCAAACACGGGTTGACTGTGTGAAAGTCAAATGCCCTACCACTGTGTTATCGACAAATATATATATATTTTATTGACAGAATCATTTATAACTTTAGTCATTCCATATTTGTAACTATGTAGCTTCCTACGTATGAAGTAGCCTAAGACTTTCTTCTTAAGCATTTCCAAAGTAAGACTAGAAGTTAATAGATGTTTTGTCCTGAAGAATTGGGTGAAAACAAACAAGGAAAAAAACTAGAGGTAGTGGTGCTTGGATAGTCAGTACCTAAAATCCAAAGAAAGTTCCAAGTGTGTGTACATAACTAAGACAAAACAACAAAAATGACTCATCTAATCTCTGAAAAAGAGTTGTATAAGTATGGTTTATGGTTCATGAATTATGGGACTAGATACCTGAGAACTAAATTGCCAGGACAAATTTGGAGATTTCTGTCTCATGTATGTTCCCAAAGATTCATTTATATTTCAGTTCTTTGTGATGTGTGACTTCATAAATTTTGGTCAAAGGCAGCAGGAGAGAGTCAAACTGATTGCGTAAGAGTTTGTGTCCACCTTGAAGGATCCTGATTCTGCTGGTCATAACTTGTAAGCTGTCATTTTTTCCCCATTCGAATGGTGTGTCTTACAGAGTGGCTGTGTACAGACTGGGGAGTTGGGGGGATTTGATTTGACACTGTACTGTTTGCAGTGGAGTTTCCCTTGATGACCTTAGATAATATTTACTTGTCCTAAAACTAGAACTTGTCTGAGAAACTACGTGACTTATGGCCTCTTTTAATTTGTGTGAAGTATAAACTGTAAACTTTATGGAACAGGAAGTGATAAATCAAAGATACGGGAATGAATAAGAAATGGCTCTTTTAAACTTTCGTATTTGTTGTCACACCAGCAAAAAATAAACAGCCTGGAAAGTGAAGACAGTAAAATTCATTTGAGCTTCTCCAGGAAATGCATGATATAAATTGGATGCATTATATTCATTTATGCTCCTAGAAGGCACATTTTTCCCCCAAGTACTCAACAGAAATGATGATTTGATATATGAGGAAGAAGTGCTAAAGGAAACTTTTAAAATATTTGCCACTGGAACATCATTTCAAACCTGTCAGAAATGTGGGCAGGAAACAGTAAAACTTTTGCCTTGTCAATGTTTTGGGGGAAAATGGGCCAACTAAACAAGTATGATTTGAAGGCAGTAAGGAATAAACTGCTCAGAAGCACAACTTTATTTCTTTTTACAAGTTCTTCCTCCAGAGTTTTTAGTCACTCACAAAACAGATGTCATTTTGGAAAATGCAGAATTGCAAAACACAAAAAAAAAATCAGCATCCTTCAAGAATAATGTTGTGCTTTTTTCTTATTTGCTGGTAGAAAACATGTGTGTCTTGAATGCCAATTATCTTTTCAGTTCAGTATTTTATTTGGAGAACAAAAACTTTCTGGTACAGCTGCAGAGCACAAACAAAATAGTATCACAGAAGAGCAACTAGCACCTTGGAACCAGCTGTTTATGCTATTTTGTCATCATCTTTTTAACCCTCTGAGTACTGACTAAGAGTAAGGAACATTGTGGAATTTGTTTCTGGTGAATGTGTGTGCCCACGTGATGAAGGCATTCTAAGCCTGCATTGCAAATATGAAAATAGATGGGTGTATATTTGGTTCTCCCCATTCCCTTTGTAAGTTTTGTATTTGGAAAATTTATCTAATCTTTTTTAGTTTCATTTTCCTCATTTTCCAAATGACTATAATAATAACATTGTAAGTCTGAAAACTATATATGCTAAGAACTTAGCATGTTAGATGGGCATTAGTTATGCTTATTACGTATTAGTTCTATACTCTATGGTTACTCTTAGATATTGGCTATTGTGAGATTTCATCGCATTTGAAGTTGAAATCTTGTCTTAAGCCCTGCACTGTGATGATAGGCACAAAAAATTATAACAAGGTAACGGTTTCTCCTAGTCAAATGTAAATATGTTAGTACCTACTATACACTAACACTTTCTTCTGAGGTGCAGTAATCCTCTGATAAACCAGTGTAGTTGTGCTATTATTGACATTTTTTTCAAAAGACAGGAGCTGCCATGAAGACAGGATCAGGCAATTACTAAAGTTCAAAGCAACTAGTGATAAAACTGAGATATATATGCATGTCTTTGAATTATAGCATTTTTTTCTGGAAAAACTTTCTATAAAAAATAAACAATTAGAAGAACAGCAGCAATAAAAAACTAAACCAATAAGAATGAGACAATGTTGCTGCATCATCTATATTCTGTGCTCAGTGGAATACAAGTCCACAAACAGTCCACAGGCAGCCTCTGGGATTCTGGCCTCAAGGGGTGCTAGTATTCAAATGGGTGATTTACTATGATCTGGGGGCAAGGAGTGAGAGGTTATTTCCAACTGAAATTAGAATTTTATCCTTCCAATCCACAGAAATTGGATTAGGTATAATTTATGTTATTTTATACCAGCCTCATCCATACCTTTGGTGATCCCACTGTCCCACTTACTTTCTGAAAAGAACATTTTACAGAAGAAACATAAAACGTATTGTATGTTAACTGACATTGTTAAGAACTATGAATCTTTCTAAGAAAAGCTACTTTTATATTGAAGGTTTGGTTCTGTGTCTTTTAGCTCTATGTAAAATAAGACTATATTCAAAAACTCAAACTAAAGTATGCTCCTTTTGGTTTATTTAGTGTAACTGGAAGAGATAAAAATTTTTTAATGATTTCTTTAAAAAAACAAAAACAAAAACAAAGGGAGAGAAGGAATAAAGAAAAAACAGCTTAACCATTTTCACCAAAGAGGAAGACTTTCTGATTAGATAGTGAGTCTAGAGGCCAGGATCTCCTCAGTTGGTATTCCTACTTTAAAAGTCAGTGCAGTTTCATCTAATGTTAAAATCCGCGATAACTTTCCCATGAGGTTTGGAGGTAGAAGTGTTCATGCTTGGACTTTCCTGGGATGTGGTCTGGGCTGTTTACGGTGGACGTGGTCCCTGTAAGAAAGAGGAAGCTTCCCGCCCTGGTACAAGGCCCACCTGCAAGATTAACCAGAGATAATATGGGGACAGGGCAGGGAGATGCAAGATCAGGGCATAGTTGAGTGGCTAGAGAAAATATTTTATTTGAAGAACTCAATGCAGGTTGGCACAATCCTGCTATACGTTGTGCCTTTTTTCTCAAGAAAAATTAAATGACTTTGCACTTTTTTCCTTTTGTCTCCAACTGGAATATTTTTGCTTCTGGGTGACTTTGGAGAGAAGCAGATAGTTCAATTTCTTGAAGTGTATTTGTCTGCTTGACGTTCCCCAGCTCTGAGCCTTTTAAATGGTTTTTTGTTTTGTTTTGTTTTGTTTTGATTTTTGCTACTCTCTGGCACCATCTTACACCAGAAATGTAACTTCAGTGAGTGCTGCCAGAAATACTCCGGATTCATTTAATGGTTGATTTTGAGTTAAGCTTTTGGGTTCTGTGTCTTCAGTAATCATTTTATGTTGTTGTTTTATTGGTGACATCCCCCGTCCATGTTTAGCTATGTAACCCCATATGGGTTTGCAACCCTCAGTTTAAGATATCAGACTCTAATACATTCACGATATGGTGGGACGCAAAATCAAACTGCACTCTGTCTTTATCCTTTGGAATATTTCCTCAAATTTTAATTGCTACTGAGGGAAGAAGGATCTTTGAAAATTTAACCAATGATTTGAAAACCCTAGTATGACTGCAGGGCTTAATAGTGTAACCTTGGACTAATGGCAGTTACATGCAAGATTGTCAAATGAAAAGTTGTTTGTTATTCCCTTCCATTATGACAAAGATGCCACTCTTGGGGCCAGAGTGATAGTATAGTAAATTGGGTGCGTGCCTTACAGGCAGCCCACCTGGGTTCATTATGGTCAACAGACCCACCAGGAGAGAATCCTCTGCACTGAACCAGGGATAAGCCCTGAGCACAGTCTGCTGTGGCCTCCAAACCAAAACCAAATGAAAAACAACCGAAAAGAAAAACTGAAAACATAAAGATTCCACTCCTTAATGTTAAGGCTACTCTTTATTTCTAAGTTATTTTGACCAATGTGTTGCATGTTGAATTATTGCCTGGATCAAGAGAACACTATGTTTGAAAATTAGGGAAATGTGACTAAAACTTCCTATCTCCTTGAGGGTGATTTGCCCAAGTTTGAGGAGTTTTCTAGAGCTTTATATAAAAAAACAGGATAGTCCCAGGAGAATAGACATAAGGTCATATTATCACAGGAGAACAGAAGGGAGTGGAGTGCTGAACTGAGAGCCAAACCCTGGTATTAAGCATTGGCTGTTTAACTGACCAGCTGTGTGGCCTTGGGTAACCTTTCCAAGCTGCAGTTTCCTCAGCTGCAAAATGTAAGTTTTTGCCTGTACAGCCTGTGGGGTTCCTTCCTGCTTCAATAGCCCATGATTTCAGCACTATTTACAGTGCCTCGATATGGGAACAGAATTATAAAGATTTCATAAAATGTCAGTTTCCAGCCTAGACAGGGAAATCTAAAGATGCCTCCTCTGTGCTTCAAACAGCCTCCTACACCCCTGCATCCTGTGCCATTTATTGAAATTCTTCTCGGCACTCAACTCTCCACCCACTATCACCACCTCCTTTCTCTCATCATCGCCTCCCACTTGAACATACTAGATTTCTTCTTTCAATTTTTTTCTAATTAATCATTTTTTTTTGGAAAATTGCACTTGAGGTAGTACAGCTATAATAGTATGCTTATGGTATATAAACATATATGGGATAATGATGTTTGTGGTATAGAGAGTTGCTGAACTATCATACTTTTTGTTTAAATAATACATCGACACTATTTACGTTTCTAAAATTCAACCATCTTACTCACTATACCTAGCTATTTTCATTCATTATACTTAGCTTAGAATCTGACCTACTTAAAGCTCGATGATGCCTTAAGCACTTGTCCTTAGCAAATTATAATTGTGAAAGTGTCTGTGCATTATCAAAATGTTTCCCCAAATTGGATAAGTAAAAAATCATAAGTAAAAAAATTATAACTTCATGCTGAATTTGAACTAGTGTCTTGGAAAAAATAGCATGCTGGTTTCTTTGTTTGTTTATTTTTGTTTTGGAGTCACACCTGACTGTGTTCAAGTTCATTTACAATCAGGGACCCTTATAGGTGCTGAGAATGGACCCAGTTTACTGAGTGCAAGGCAAGTGCTCTATTTACTGCACTATCACTTCAACCTCCAATTTAACAGTTTTAAGTTTAATTTACACTTTTCCTGTTTTGAAGTGGCTTATGCAATTAAATGACAAAAATTAAGATGAATATATATAAAATTATAGTAGAGGCCACTATATAGCAATAGAAAAAGGTAATGTCTTCTAGCACTTAGAATTATTATTGTAAATAACAATATTAGAAGTTATTTGTAATGGAGCTTTTCCTAGGCCCACCACTGGCACTTTTTATAAATTACAACATTGTTTCCTAATAATTAAGATGCATTAATTGAGGCACACAGCTTTCCTCTCATATCGAAGAGAATATACCTTTGACTTTTTTTTTAGATTTTTAAAATTTTGTTGAATCACTGTGAAATAGTTATGAGCTTTCATGTTGGGTTACAATCTCACAATGATCAAACACCCATCACTCCACCAGTGCACATTCCCCACCACCAATATCCCGGGTATATATCCCATTTCCCACCCTCCCCTTGCCTCTAAGGCAGACAATATTCCCCATACTCTCTCTCTACTTTGGGGCATTATAGCTTGCAACACAGACACTGAGAGTTCATCATGTTTGGTCCGTTATCTACTTTGGACATGCATCTCCCATCCCAACTGGTTCCTCCAGCCATCATTTTCTTAGTGATCCCTTCTCTATTCCATCTGCCTTTTCCCTTCCACTCATGAAACATTCCTCCAGCTAGGGGGCAATCCTCCTGGCCCTTGTATCTACCATCCTTGGGTGTCAGCCTCATGTGATGCTACCCTACACTCCACAAATTAGTGCAGTCCCTCTATGTCTGTCCCTCTCTCTCTGATTCATTTCACTTAGCATGATACTCTCCATGTTTATCCACTTATAAGAAAATTTCATGACTTCATCTCTCCTAACAGCTGCATAGTATTCCATTATGTAGATGTACCAAAGTTCCTTTAACCAGTCATCTGTTTTAGGGCACTCGGGTTGTTTCCATATTTTGGCTATTGTGAACAGTGCTGTAATGAATATATAGGTACAGATGTCATTTCTACTGTGCTCCTTTGCTCTTAAAGATCAACTTCTTCCTGAACTATACTAAAGGGCCTTTTTTTGGGGAAGGGTAGACCCTGTGGTATGCAGGGAATATTCCTGGTTGGGATCTGGGGGACCATTTGGAATGCCAGGGATCACACCTTGGATTGCCCTATGCAAGAAGAGCACCTTACCTTCTGTACTATCTCTCTGTCTTTTAAAGGATCATTTAAAGTTTGTTCATACATTTTTGGGGAAACATTTTGATAATGCACAGACACTTTCACAATTATGATTTGCTAAGGACACAAGTACTGCTTCAAAAAGATACTGACCTCTAAAAGCTTAGATCGTGACAAAAAAACTATAACAGCTGAATTGTGAATCTATTATAAAGAGTTGAAAACATTTTTAGTTGGTAATGTGCATTAATATAGAGATATATTTATGACTGTGGGGTGACCGTGCATATTAAATGTTCTCTTCAGAGGCCAGATAGAGAGAGAGAGAGAGAGTGAGAGAGAGAGAGACAGAGAGAGAGAGAGAGAGAGAAACAGTTAAGGCACTTGCCTTGCATACAGCACACCCAGGTTCCATCTAATTAATTAATTAATTAATTAATTAATTTTTGCTTTTTGGGTCACACTGGGCAATGCACAGGGGTCACTCCTGGCTCTGCACTCAGGAATTACCCCTGGTGTTGCTCAGGGGACCATATGGGATCCTGGAAATAGAATCTGGTTCAAGAGTGTGCAAGGCAAAAGCCCTACCCATTGAGCTATCGCTCAGCCCCAGATTCCATCTTAGGCACTGCATGTAGTTCCCTGAGCCCTGCCAGGAGTGATTCACTCTGAATGAAGGGTTAGGAGCAAGTCCTAGGCACAGTTGGGTGAAGCCCAAGAAACAAATTTAATAATAACAATAATAATAATAATAATAGTGATAAATGTTCTCTTCAGTCCAGAAGACTTGATTAAGTCACGGAGTCACGGTAAGGTTCTAGTTTACAATTCAGACTTTAAAATATCGGGAGGTATTTTGTGCCTCTGTGTTTATCATAGGGTCATTTTTTATCATCGTATTAAATGTGTCAGCAGCAAAGTGGATGTTGTCATTTGGTTGTTAAAAATCCCATTCCTTATTTTTTCCTGGGTTTAGGCACTAACACCTGGGCAGGGACTGCAGTAACACCTGTGACAAAGATAATTCTTTAAAATAGAATTTTAACTCTAAAAAACTTGAACAACTAGTTGGCAGACAGCCTAGAATTTTATATGATATAGCATGGGGGAATTCATTTTAGTGTAAAACAATTTTAAAGACATTTGTTACCAACAGACCATCTTGTCTAAAAAGAAACGACATCCTGATGAGCTAGACAGAATAAAATTAACTATAAAAAGCATTTCTTTATAGTTGAAAGAATTAATGCATTGTGTGGGGTTACTTAAAATTGATGCAGTTAATTGAAATGTAATTAATGTTGGGAAATGTCTTTCAATTCAATGAGTTTTCTTTTATGCTTATACTTGATACTGATTTGCATTTCCTGAAAGTAACTAGGAAGTGAATTGATTTTATATGATAATTAAAACACACCACTAGAATTAAAAAAAATGAAGTATACTTTTCCTGAAGGGGTAAGTCATGTATTCAGTGCAACTGTAGGCACTGCAAGTAGTTTTGAGTAAGTACTAAAATGATAGGGGGCCAAGAATTGGGATATAACCATTGCTAATGTCATTTATATTGACATTTGCATGCATTTTGGAAATATTCTTGTTGATTCTTATTTTACTTTTAATGGTAGGTGCAGAAATTTCTATTATCAGGACAGTAGCTGAAATTTTGCATCGATTGGTATTAACTTTTATCATTGCCACTATGATCATTATCACCGATGATGATCAATGAACAATGCTTATGGTTTTCCAGACACTGTACTAAAGGCTTTATACACATAAAACATTTTATCTTAAGTGCTTTAAGCCTAGAACAGACATATTTTTTTATTACGATAATCTTCATTTACAGAGGGGTACTGAAAAACTGAGATAACAAATTAGCTAGCAATCGGAAAATTCTGAGTTCCAACCAGGCAATCTACTCCTGAGTTTCTGTCGGTAATCACTGAGTCATATTGCTGCTCTCACAGATTGCTGAGTTTTGTAAAGTGTCTAAATTTGCTTTGATCTAATAGTTTATGGAGATAAAACACTATTATAAACTCACCACAGTGAGAAAATTGTGTCTAAAATGATCTTGCTCTTCTAAAGTTATTTCTCTTGGAAAAAGATTTGTGGTCTTAAAATTTGTTTAGAATTAACCTGGAGCATTATATGAAAAGAATCTTCGAGTCTCCTACGCTGTGAACAGATAAAGACATTTTCTTGTAGAAAAAAAGAAGCAAACTCTATTTCACATTCTTCCTAAGAGGATTGTGTCTCTAGAGCTAATTAAAGCTAAATAATATTTAAAAATTAGGTTTACTTAAGATAAATTCTTAAGAGATTCCTTGGTAATAGGCCTCCTCCTGGGGTCATCTTTTCCTAATAGTCAGTGATTGATCAGATATTTTAAAGTGAATAGAGTTCCAGGCGTCCAGCTGGGTCAGTTCCTGGAATGTAGAAAACACAGACTATGGTGGTTGAGTGAAGTGACTTGTCCAGTCATTGATAGAGACAGACATTTCCACATTCTTTTAACAAAAGTCATGAAATGTCTCAGAACCTGCACTTAATTGCTCCTTACAGCTGAGCCCAAAACCTCCCACTGGGGTCTATTGCAATTATTTGCACTTTAGAATTTTTTTTTTAACTGAAAGAAATTGTGGGTTAAAAGATCTTTGGGCGCTATTAAATAAAATTTATAGTTGCAAGGTTTTAAAATATCAGTATTTATTAAACTGAGACAAACACTGGCAAATTCTCTTTTCTTTTCTCTTAAGTAATGGTTTATTAAAATTGATTTAGGCTTATCTATGATCAAAATCGTTTGTAAAAAAAAAAAAAAAGTCTCCCAAAAGACAGGGTGAGTTAAGTACTTTCAAATGAAGTAGACTAGATCTAATTAAAGAGTAAAAAAATTTCTCACTTCCTTTAGCTTTCTATTTTTATAATAAATAAGACATTTTATAATTATTAGAAACATAAATGTTATTAAAAATTTCACTACCAAAAAGTATTTTCTTTTCTATCTTACATCAATGTTCAGACAATTAAATACTTTTGACTTGTTGGAGGAAGGTAAAATCATTTTGGTAATTCCAGTCCATCAGAGTGATTTTTTTAAACATTAAGAATATGTCGAGATTGGAGTGATAGCACAGCGGGTAGGGTGTTTGCCTTGCATGAGGCCCACCTAGGCTCAATCCCTGGTATCCCATATGGTCCCCCAAGCACCACCAGGAGTAATTCCTGAGTGCAGAGCCAGGAGTAACCCCTGAGCATCGCTGGATGTGACCCCAAAAGCACTGTAGCACTGTAGCACTGTTGTCCCATTATTCATTGATTTGCGCAAGGGGGCACCAGTGATGTCTCCAATGTGAGACTTGTTGTTACTGTTTTTGGCATATCGAATACACCATGGATAGCTTGCCAGGCACTGCCATGCAGGTGGGATATTTTTGGTAGCTTGTCGGGCACTCCGAGAGGGAAGGAGGAATTGAACCTGGGTCGGCCACATGCAAGGCAAACACCCTACCTGATGTGCTATTGCTCCAGCCCCCAAAAAACAAAATAAAATTAAAAAAAATATGTTTTAAATGTTGGCAACCAGAGATGATAGAAAGCTGAATGCTGGGGCTGGAGTGTTGTACAGTGGGTAGGGCATTTGCCTTACATGCGCTTGTCCCACTTTGATCCTTGGCATCCCATATGGTCCCCTGAGCACCACCAGGAGTCATTCTTGATTAAGAGTCAGGAATAAACTCTGAGTATTGCCAGGTGTGGCCCCCGTCAGCACAAAAAAACAAAAAAGGGAAGCTTTCTTCATTTATTTTCTTTGAACAAAATATAATCATTTATTCTTTTAACAATGTGTGTTGCATCCTCCCTGTGTGCTAGGCACTTGGTATAAGTCATATTGTTTCAAAGGTGTAAAAGGTAGAAGCAGTTAATAGACAATAATGGTAGATTAATTAAAAATGCAAGTTATTAGTTCTAATGTCATTGATTTTCACAAAGCACTGTCTGTATATGTTCACTCATCAAGTATATAAAACATGTTTATCTACTTGGACTTATTTTTTTCTTTTGCCATTCTTAACTTATTTATGGGTAGGAAACTCCAAGATGATAAAACTTTTGTGAGTCTCTTTTAAATATTCACAACTAAAGAAAATAAAGAAGTGTGTCTGTAGAATTATTATGGAAAGAACTACTTAAATGTAGAAGTCTGGCTATTGTTTAATTTTAGTTTTTAAATATCAAAATTATTTTTTGTTATTTTCAAAGGTCTTTTAGACGTTATAAAGCATTATTTAAATGAATTTCAGGAAGATAACTGTATATATCTTATTTTTTTGCATTTATTCACACAAAGTACATGATGATTTTACATTTTCTTGTCTTAGGTCTGCAGCATAAAATGATGAAAAGGTCCATTTTGATTTTTAAGGGAGTCACAATTCATTTAAGCACAACCAAGTTGAGTGAGATATAAAAATGAACAACTATGAACAACATATTACATATGATGAAATGCTATAATAATAGAAATAAAACTGGCATGCTTAAACTCTTAGAGAAAGAAAATATCTATATTTAAAATATTTGATATATTATGGGGAAAACACTAAGACATGCTGAAGCAATTCAAGAACTTGGAATAAATTATTGTAATGCAGAAAGTTTTATTTTATTAACTCTAGACTTTTAAGTTTATATCATAAAGTTTTACTTATAATAAGAAAAATGGCAATAAGTAATTTGCTTTTGGCTTCTCTATTTTCATCTCTGATATCAAGGACTTTGTGCCGAGGGTGTATGAATGTGTAATGCAATGTCCATGTATTACGCTTTTCAAATTTTCAAGCCAAAGTACTCAATCAGCATTAATTAGGAGATATTGTGTGGCAATTTCCAAGTGTGTGTACAATGGGCAGTCTCCTAAATTGTGTGCAATTTTCTTTTTCTTTCAAAATTCCACATGAAGCTTTCTCTATTATATATTAAATTGAGAGGGAGTTAGTTTTACATTATGGGCATCCAAACATTCTCCCCCCACCCTGCCCCAAGTGTCATGTGCAAAAAAAGTACGCCTACTTCTGGAAAACTCGATTCTTATTCTCTTTGTAGCACAGACTTGATGGACCCCTGGTAACAAATTTGTAATTGTTCCTTTTGGTTTTATAAATTATATCTTCGGAATTCTAAACCACATTTAATTACACATGACAGAAAACCTTTGTGTGCTAATGTTCTTCGGGTTGACCCACCACAAATTCCTGCTAAAATTTTCATAAGCCTTGGAGACAATTCTCCAGAGTATTCCCCAGAGCATTTCCTGGACACCGATGATGCAAGAGTTTCCCATCCCATTGATGGTTGTCCCAGAGCACCCCAGGATGTACACTCCCATTCCCTGAAAGCTGCTCATGGACCACGATGCTACTATAAATGGTTGAAATGTGATGCAGCTTCCCCTGCAACTTCCTCTAGCTCAGCCTAATGGAGATTAAGATCCATTAAGAGCTCTTTGCTGCATGTGCAATTTCTATTGATCAGATTGACTCATTTCATTTTAGCCAATGATCTTATTACAAAAGCAGCCTCCTCCCAATGTTTTACTGGCACAGGGAAACCTGCAATTGCTCTGTACTGGACCAGGCCCTGCAGAAAAGGGTAGTGTCTTGAGCAGTGTTATTCAGACTTTGCTAAGCAGTATTTATAGCAAATAACTCTTACAAAATGTGGTGGAGTTATTCATGCTTTTACTTAGGACCAACTCAAAAGTCTTCATGATTCATTTAAAATATAAACATTTGATTATGAAACTATGATAACCACAATAGAGATGCAGATACATTTCAGCATGAGAACACTGTGCTTGGAAATGAGGTTTCCCTGAATTAGAAACCTAGGAGAAAGCAGCCGAAGAAAGGAAACATTTGTTTCAAAGAAGACTGCATCCCATAAATAGGGATTTTAGCTTGTAAAAAGAGGTATTAAGTTAGTAGCAGACATTGCTGTTTTAGTGGTCAAAGTTTAATTGTATACTGTTTAAAAATGTAAGAAGTAAACTTTTTAGAAATTATTTGTAGGAAAAGAAAGGAGTAGAGTTAGTGTGGGAGTGTAGCTGGGCTGAGTGAAGTACTTTGTCACTTAATTATCTGACTCTATTATTTAGTATGAATAACTCATATATGTAGGTCTGTCCATATCCCTGATAGTCACATGAAGTAATAAATTAGCTGCCACTTATTGAAAATTTATGATATATTAATCATGAATATTGTGACTTCGTTCTTTTGTTTGTTTTTAGGCCACACTCATCGGTACTCAGGGGTTACTCCTGGCTCTGTGCTCAGGAATCTCTCCTGGCAGGTCCAAGGAGCCAAATGGGGTGCCAGGAAATGAACCAAGGTAAGCGGCATTCAAGGCAGTGCCCTACCTGCTGTGCTATTGCTCTAGCACTATTGTGAGATTTAACACCTTTGATAATATTGCAGGATTCTTATATTGGAATATTGACTGGCCCAACCTTTCGGAAATACAATATGGACATTTCCTAAAAAAAATCTTGGAACTGAGTATCCATTTGGCCAGCAACATGACCTCTTGGACTATATCCTAAGGGTCCAAAAAACAAAATGGAGAAAAAGTACCCCTTTTCTTGCAGCACCACCCACAATAGCCAAAATCTGGAAAGAACATGTTACCAAGAAGAGATGACTTGATGAAGAAACTGTGTATATATACACACAAAATATTACATGGGCACAAGAAAAGAGACAGTCGTGCAATTTGCTGCTACATGAAGAGACCTGGAGAGTATCATGCTGAATGAAGTTAGGGGAAGAGAGAACAACACAGAATGATATCTCACATCATGAATCACGAAATCCTGTTGATCATCGAATTTCTCAAGCGGTCTCAGTAACGTCTCCATTTGTCCTATCCCTGAGATTTTAGAAGCCTCTCTCTACTCGGCCTTCCCAACGATGCTGCGTTGGAGGCTCTTTCAGGGTCAGGGGAATGGGATCCAGCTTTGGCATATGAATACACCATGGGACGCTTGCGAGGCTCTCCCATGTGGGCAGGAATATCTCAGTAGCTTGCTAGTTTCTCCCAGAGGGAGAAGTAGGTTATAAGATATCGCTTCTGGGAGCTTGCTTTTAAGTCTCTGGATGTTGGCTATTGATGTGATTACACAAACCTGGATTCCTCTGTCGGTACCTTCATGTGTGAGACTTGTCTGAACATGTGGAAAAGGGCCTTGAGCATTGTTGTGGCTAGGTTTCAGAGGTCTTCGGCCACCGGGAGCTCTGCTAGGGGCGGGGAGGGAAGCTGGAGCCCATCCCCTCTGAGGGGCCCCGGGAAAGACAGCCAGGCATGCGGGCAAGAGACTCTCTGCAGATGTCTAATAAATGGGGAATAAATGAGGCAACATAATGCAGGAATAACAAATGCCCAAAGACAATAAAAGCAAAGAGCATGAGAATGGGTCCTTAGTAGGAAACATGACACCTGAAGGGAAGTAGGACTGGACACGGGTAATGACACTGGTTCAACAGGGAGGAGGAGGTGGTGTGAACTACGTAAGGTGCGATGTATGAAACCCTGCCAGTTAGCAGGACTGTAAATTTAAATGTTATATAAAAAGTGCCCTTACAGAGGCAGACTAGCCTGTGGGAGGCAAATGGGGCAGAGGAATTGGTGGGGGGAACTGGGCATATGAAGGGATCAGTGTTGAAACACTGAATGCCTGAAACCCCATCATGAATAATTTTTATTTCATAGTGACTTATAAAAAAGGCTGTCTAGGGGTTGTAATATTGTGCCTTGTATATACCTACCCTTTATTTGAGCCCCAACACCGTGTATGATCCCCTGAATCTCCCTAGGAGGGCTCAGAGTTAGTAATTCCCCTACTTAGGTGTGGCCTAACCTTCTCTCATGGATATATATGTTGTTTTTTCTTGGGGGGAGTGTCACAGCCAGAAGTGCTCAGGGCTGACTCCTGATTCTGCAGGCAGGTATCACTCCTAGCTTGAGGACCACATGATGTGCCAGGGAGCTGAACCTGGGTCAGCACGTGCAAGGCAAACACCCTGACCACTGTGCTATCTTTTTGGCCCTGCACACATCAAGACATTTTTTAATGGAGAGAAGGGTATTCAGGAGCACTTCTGCTTTCCTTTCCCACATGCTCTCATTTTTCATGGATCTTCTCTAAGCCATTAGCATTAAGGAGTTTGATATCCTTTTGCCTATGCAGACTATATCCAACTAGAGAAAGGACCTTATACCAGAAATATACTGCTTTCATGCACAAATACACCAGAAGTAGACACTATAATTTATAAGTGAAATCAAGGACAAACAAAACTTGAAAAAAAAATATTGCAGGGCTCTGGAGGGTTAGTACAGTAGTAAGATACCTGTCTTGTACACTGACAGCTCGGGTTCAATCATATAGTTCTCTGAGCCCTGCAAGAAGGAAGCCCCCAACACAGCTGGGTATGTCCCCCAAATTGGAAAAAACATATAAAGGGAATCTTGTATTTTGTGACACCTAAGTTATTGATCTGGAAGTGAACTATCTACCTTCAAGTTCAAGTCTCACTGATTCCAAAGGGACATTTTGTCTGTATTTATTTTAAATCTCTCTAAAACTTTATTAACAGGTTGTATTATCTCAGTGGGAAAAGTTTTGTAATTAATTCTAAAGCTTAGTAGAGGTCAGCAGCTTGCAAGAGGATGAAGCATATTTCTGATGCACTCTATCATCTTACGTAATGTTCCAATCAAAATTTAGAAAGAAGTGGAACATTTATGTCTCTTAAGTTATTTATAATGATGGGAATTATATAATGATTATAAAAATGAATGGAGGCAAAATTCATCATCAGTGATTATAATTCTAGTAATAATTATATTTATAATTCTAGTTATAATTCTACTACATTATATGTCCATAAAATTTCTCTAATTCTTTTTAATGGAATAGGTTATGATATTTATTGAGCTTTAGTGATGAGATAGACAGAGAATATTGCAAATGGCCCAAGTTATGGAGAGAGGATGAGAATGGGTTGCACTATTTAGACAAATAGTTATTATTTACTTTGAGGCAGTGCAAATTCCCTGAGTTGTTTTCTTTAGCAAAATATTGCCTGAAGTAGAAATAGAATGGACTCTACAAAATGTTAACATATTTATTGAGTCTTTTAACCAAAATGGCAATGTAAGCTTGTGAATCACTATTTTGTGTATGTATGTTTTTGAGAGAATTTTACTGGACTTCCTCTTGAAATTCAATGATGATCTTTTCGTTAAAAATATTTTAATTCAATTATGTGAATCTGAAAAGTGCACGTTATGAATTATATAAATGTATTGCAGCAGTGTGAAGGTACATTACAGGTAAAATGAAAGCTTCCTTTTTTTTTTTGCTTTTTGGGTCACACCCAGCGATACACAGGGGTTACTCCTGGGTCATACACTCAGGAATTATTCATGGTGGTGCTCGGGGACCATAAAGGATGCTGGGAATCGAACCCAGGTCGGCAGTGTGCAAAGCAAATGCCCTACCCTCTGTAGTATCGCTCCAGCCCCTACAACAAAAGCTTTCTAATAAAATAAAAAACACATTTGAATTTAGATAAAATTGTCTGAGAAATAAAGGAAAAATTTGGTTCAGTGTTGTGAAATAGAAAATAATGTGATGATTATATCCCAGGAGCAGTTTCATTGTTCAATTTGCAGTGTGCTCAAATCCTAGCTTTTTGTAATTCATTTTTTTTCTGATACTACCTACCATGTTGTATATAATACACAAGAAAAATGATATTTAAAAATGTTATTTAAAAGTATAGGAGAATATAACTCTTTTTACATATATTGAAAGTTCAGATGCTTTCTGGCAGACACCTCTCCTAGGACTGGTTGCAAATTGACACAAGAAATGATTTGGGTTGGAAAGCTAGCCCAATAGCAGCCAACATTTATTTTTCCTTGAAAAATAGTAGGTGACTGATCTGGGCTATACTAAATACCCTAGGAACTTTTAAAAATGTGCCTTTTATTGATTTATAAGTAACATGTTTTGCTTATTTATTTATGTCTGTAAAATATTTCAAGGTAGCTGGGGCTGGAGTGATAGCACAGCGGGTAGGGTGTTTGCCTTGCACCCGACCAACCCGGGTTTGATTCCCAGCATCCCATATGGTCCCCCAAGCACTGTCAGGAGCAATTCCTGAGTGCAGAGTCAGGAGTAACCCCTGAGCATTGCTGGGTGTGACCCAAAAAAACAACAATAACAAAAAAATTCAAGATAGCCATTTGCGAGTATGTTTTTAGGACACCAAATTTCAGTTAAATGCTTGAGATTCAAGGGGAAGGAAGACCTACCACAATTGACCCCTTGAATGGTATATTTCACTTTTTCATTATAAGAGGAACCAAAATTAACCCCAGAATCGCTTGCAGCTGTCTGCTTTCTACCTACCTCTACCCATTCCTACAGCATGTAGCCTCCTTTCTTCTCTTCCTATACTTCCTCGGTGTTTAAAGATGACTGGAGTGTTAATATATCCTTTTGCAACTCATCCTAAGAGCCTGTTTTGGCTCAACATGAGTACCCAATCAAATGTGCTCTTGTGAGCCAGTTCCTTTCCTGCTATTTGATGAATTTGCATGGAGGCCCATTAATTAGTCTGGATTCTTAAAAAAATAATGTCTCCTGGTACATTTAATTATAACAAATGTCTTATCTTAATAGCAGAATTACCTGGTCTATTGTAATAATGACAACTCAGAACTTCACTGAAGGTTAAAGCTATTTCTCCCTTAAGTTTAAGGAACTGCAGATAGAAAGCTGCAGTGAAGATGGGGCTTGGTTGATTTCTTCTCAACTTATTTTTCTAGCACTTTTAGTCTCTGACTTGGCTATTTCCAGGACTGAAAATAAAAAAAGAGAGGCCCCTTAAGTTTGATTTGACATTAAATATAAAAACTGTGGATCTGCATACTTTTTCATACACACCTGACCATTGAAGAGTGGAAATTAGAGTCAGTGATCTCTGTTCAGTGAAAAATTTGCATATTACTTTAACTTTACTCTAACTTAAACTATTATTCTACTGTACACTAGAAGTCTTACTAATAGCATAAATACTAAACTATCACATGTTTGCTATTGTATTATGCACTATATGTATGTATCATACACTCTTTTCTTGCAATAAAGTAAACTGGAGAAAACAAACTGTTATCAATACAATCATAATTGGAACACCAAAGGTTTTCATCCTCACCATCTTCATACTGAATAGGCTCAGGAGGAAGAGTAAGAGAAGGGGTTGAAATAAATCCTCCTAGAAGTAAATCTGAGCAGTTCAGAGGTTTACTGTTCAAGTCCCAACTACAGATTACGCTGAGGAATCCTCAGATATAGTGTGACGTTCATAATCACTCTTCAGTCTTTCACTTCAAGACTTTCAACAGGGGGTTGTTGCACAGTTACCTAGAGAGAGTACTTGGTAATCTCCTTTACAATCTCTCAGTTAATCTAGCACCCTCTACTAAGAGGGCATTCTTTGACATCTCTTATCTTGTGTTTAATTTCTTTTGGGGGGGGGTTGAGCCAAAACTACTAGAGAAGAACAACTTTTAATATTCTACTATACAGAAAACTGAGGTCAAAAGCTTAGTGTGTTAGAAAGATTACAGAAATGAACTACAAGAGGCAATGTCAGACCTGTGCTCTTTAATCCTCCTAGACACGCTATTAGGTGTGAACAGTTTTCTTAACTGTTTTAAATGCAAGTACATAGGACTGGAGAAGTGACATAAATTTCTCATGGTCCAAGAGTTGATAAGTGAGTATAGATTAGGAAATATATTATTTGAAGAGAGTGGGAAATTTTATAATTGTAAAGTCTTGGGTTTCATCCTAGAAATACTACATCAGAAACTAAGGGAAGGACACTGTCACCTGAATTTAAGCCTAGCTCAGCTATGCTGCTAACAACAGTATTCATGTTTGAGAACAGTGTAGCAGTCAGAAGAAACTTAATTATAATCTGTCCTTTGGTATTATATACAAAAAGGCACAGAAGTTGAATTTAGCTCTTTCAAAATTAATGTGTGTGTATGTGTGTGTGTGTGTGTGTGTGTGTGTGTGTGTGTGTGTGTGTCTTTCAGGGGGAATCTATCTATCTAATGGAGAACTACTCAGTTTTCCTAATGAAGAAAACCCAAAACTTAATAGAATTCTACTCTGAGGCAGATACTATTGTTACTGGATTACATACAATAACTCATTTTGCCTTTTTCTACGCTGCTGTCTGAATTTTATAGATGAGGAACAAAAAAAGGTAGATTAAATGAATAGTGCAACAATTAGGAAAAGGGAAAGAGATAACTACTAAAACAGTTTAGATAGATGAAAAGTTAGAAGAAACAATCAATCTGTAAAATTCATTGTCATGAGTTCATCCACAGGTTTCCAAACATCTGCAAAATGGAATTATTTCATTAAAATGACTGCAAGAAGCTTGAAGAAAGTGAAAATTACAACTAACCTGGAGAGTTGTAAAGTAGCTTTTACAAATTAATATTCCTACATATATTATTATTTAATATATTATAATTAATTATTATTTAATAATTAATATTATTAATTAATGTGTCATAGAGATTTTATTGGGCAGCTGGATTATTCCTTCATATCACAATCACAATATCACAATATCACAATATCCCATTAATCACCGATTTCTCGGGCAGGCTCAGTAACATCTCATTTCGTCCTTTCCCTGAGATCTTAGAAGTCTATTTCGACTTGGTTCTCCTAACGATGTTGCACTGGGGGCTCTTCAGGGTCAGGGGAATGAGATCCAGCTTGTTATTGGATTTTGCATATGAATACACCATGGGAAGCTTGCAAGGCTGTCCCATGGGGGCAGGAAACTCTCAAAAGATTGCCAGTTTCTCCCAGAGGGAGAAGAAGGCTAAAGATATCGCTTCTGAGAGCTTGCTTTTAAGTCTCTCTCTGGATGTTGGCCGTTGATGGGATCACACAGACCTGGGTTCCTCTGCCGGTACCTTCATGCATGAGGCCTGTTCGAACGTGTAGAGAGGAGCCTCCAGCATGGCTGCAGTTAGGTTCCAGTGGCCTTTGGCCGCCAGGAGCTCAGCTTGGGGTGGGGAGGGAAGCTGGAGCCCATCCCCTCTGAGGGGCCCCGGGGAAGACAGCCAGGCGTGAGGGCAAGAGACTTCCTTCATAATCAATTCAAATGCTTATTTATTTGGTTGTATAATAAAAGGCAATACTCAAGATAACAACTCTCGATCATTGTAAGATTTTTGAACTCAGAAGTTGTAATATTGATGGCACAATTGCCTTTAAAAGTAACATGAAGAACTTGAAAAAGTAGATCTTAATAACACTTAAAATACACAAAGTTTAATAATTATTAAGACTTTCTAGTTATTGTTACATTCTGTTCATGCGTATGTCAGTTAATAATAGTATTTTGGGGGGCTGAGGAAATAGTACAAGGTTTAGGGCACACACCCTGAGCCTGGCCTGAGTTTCATTTCAGGTACCATATAACTCCCCAAACTTTGCCAGGTATATGCTAGAAGGCCCAAATGCCACCAAAGTGACTATCATGTTCTTCAGAATTTGAGCGTTACTACATTCTCTGGCTGTAGAGTCAAATGAATGGCCCAATTGGTCAAGAATCACCAGGATTGATCTTTGGCCCCCTGAGTACTGCTTGAAAGGAGCAATATTTGAAAAACATTTTTTTCCCTCAGTACTACTATGTACAAATTGTGTGTGTATGTATATATATATGCATATATATGTATATACATGCCATATGTGTGACTATATATAGAATACATAAATATTATGTGTTATCAAACAGATTGTTGATTGGTGCTCTTGATTTGGAAATCCTGAATTTCAGTAGATTTGAGACGGAACACATTTAGCACCCTTGAGAAGGATCATGTAACGGTGTTTGTAAAAGATGCTTATTTTTATAGGCAGATATACCAACGAGTTAAGGGAGTGTTAATTAATTGATCTGGGAAAATTTTAATGTCAGGCACTATTTTAGATGTTAGAGACATAATAGTGAACAAAACATGGAACATTTGGGCCTGACAGGAATACTGTTTAACCTGAGGAAGCTTAAGCAGAATATTGCTCCATCTCCCAAGTCTCCTTTTTTTTCCACATTTACAGTTGAAAGTTTATCTTGTAAAGCATGTGAAGAAACATAGAGTAATGCTCATACAAAGTGTGAAGAATGGGGATGTGGGTAAATTCTCACATTTAGAAACTCACAGACAAAAATAATTCCTAATGTATATTTTAAGAAGCAGTCTCACTGTAACAATCACAAAGGGATGTCAAGGAGTGCAGAAACACCTGTTACCATGACTGTTAATAACATCTTAATTGTATCTTGATAGGAATTTACTATTTTTGAAAGGCTTTAAGACACTCTTCAATCTATGAAATAGTCAGGGAAGACATGGCCATTTTACAAATTCAGACTGAGACTTTCAGTAGGTTTTCAAAGCTTACCTAATAATAAAATTTAGGATTCGAATTTTAATCCAATCAACTCACCTTAAGTTTTTAAGACATTTCAATATCATTACTCCTTTCAAAGGATTTGCTAGTTCACGTACAGATTTATGATCCTTGGACATTTTAATTGGTATCATTATAGTTAAAATTGAATGCGCTGATTTGATGTCCTTGAGATCTGATGCTGAGAATTGTAGATTCTTAGTGATTTTCTTAGTGATAGCATAAAGAAAATGCTAGGTTATTGGATGTCTATGTTTGGGTTAGGGATAGTAGTCTAGTTCTCAAATCTTTGATTAATTAACAAGACAAATGGTAGCAGAACTGTAAACTCTGTAAACTAATATTGTCACCAAATCCCAAATAGAACAATCATAAATAGCAATTTTCAAATGAAAAAAATAAATTTCTTAGACAATAAAATTAGGCAGTTCTTTCTTTTGATCTCAAAACACTTAGATATCTAACTTCATTCAACTGATATCAGCCTTATTTCAGGCAGTCTATTGGGACAATGCAATACAACATTTAAATGCAATACAACATTTAAATAAGTTTTGCAGAAGAGATTAATGTTGAAAAATAGTGGTAGTCAGCATCAATTTCAGAGATTGTTTCACATACACATACACATACAAAAAAAATGCACTTTTGCATTTCAAGAAAAAACCTAAGAAAAAGATCTACAGTGAATTTTCTCAGCAATGAATTCAGTGAGTTTTCTCAGTAATGAATATTCTTATTCTACTATTTTTAGAAATCATGTTTGCATACAGTTTTAACTCATGCTCAGGGTGCATCTATTGTACACAAATACATTTGTGGAGTATTCTTTTGTCACCTGATTTTACGTGAAAGGATGAAATAAAAAGATGTCAGGAATTCTAGTTGAATTGCTTTTAGTGGGACTCTTTTTTTTAAGTGAATTTAAATCCCATTCCAGGTTCATTTAATTTTTGTATGAAATATGAGCATGTGTGCATAGGCTCCATTGATTTTGGAGAAGTGTTTTATTTGCTATTTTTTGCTTTTACATTTTGTCACAACTCTTTCCTATCTTTTTATTTATTATAGTTTAGGAAGTTACAATGGCATTAAAATTTATGGTATTGATATATAAAATTACTATATCGCACCACCACCAAAATGCCCTGATCCTCTAAAACTACCCCTATGTCTCTCTTTATTAAATAACTCAATGGCCAACACCTGGGCATTTATTTGTTTATTTTTCACAAAAATCCTGTGTTGTTGAAAGAGGATACTGTAGTTCTCTTTTATAGGAGAAATGATGATAAAAAAGGGCAGATATCAGACCAAAGATAAAAATCATCTGAAATTTAGGGTCTATGTTTCTTATTTCTTATTACCTTCAAATTAGGACCTACCATATCATGCTGGTTGGTGATTTAAATTGTAACTGGGAAAGTCATAGCTGCAAAACAGAAAGTATGAGAAGGTGAATCCCTACTCTTAATATTAACCATGTATCAAAGAGTAAGATATGGGTTGATAGAAGAGCCAGATGTATTTATATGTAATATACCACTGATGTACTTGCTGACTGGATTCTGAAGGAAAAATCTTCACTTAGAAATTATTTTCAAGTGAGTTTGTTTCTGTTTTAATCCCTTTACCCCACCTACCACAGGAAGATGGAAATTGTTTATAGAGGCTGATCTAGAATATTGTGTGTTCCATGATTATTACTTGAATTTAATGAGAAGATATTAGTGGTCTCAAGTACTCAATAATGCTTTCTAATGATGGAAAGAAAAATTTGCTGATAAAACTTAGATATTGGCATTCAGGTAACAATTCAAGTTGACTTAAGTGATGCACAATTTAATAAGCAGATTGCTTGTAATTTAGTGTCTTCCTTCCTCTTACGGCAAAGTTATTTCAGGTTTGGATGACAAGTAAAATTTTATAAAATATGCACAATTATTTTAGTCTAAGTACTCCTCCTTGGTCAAACAGGGCGTTCAAACTCAGTATATCAAAATCCTCCGAGAGCTGTATTGTGGATTCACCACCAGGATCTCACCATTCTACAAGGAAGTGATCATTGTTGTAAAGAGAGTGGTGCGGCAAGGTGATACCATTTCACCGAAACTCTTCAGTGCCGCCCTTGAGAACATCATGTGACAACTGGAATGGGAAGGAATGGGAGTGAAGATAGACGGTCGACAATTGCACCACTCTGCTTCGCTGATGACATCGTTCTCATAATGCCAAACATTAGCCAATCGGCACAAATGCTGGCCGACTTCAACCGTGAGTGTGGAAAGGTCGGATTGCAGCTGAATCTCAACAAGATGATGTTCATGAAAACCAAACTGGTCCCTGAAGCTCCATTTGCTCTCAATGGAATGAACATCTCCAAATGCAGCAGCTATGTGTACCTGGGTCGAGAAATCAACATGAGGAATGACTTGGTGCCAGAACTGCGCAGGAGGAAGAGAGCAGCGTGGAATGCATTCAAGAGCATTGAAGAGGTGGTTAAGAGAACGAAGAACCTCCGACTCTGGGCATATCTTTTCGATTCCACCGTTCTTCCTGCACTAACATATGCCTCAGAGACCTGGGCCCTACGCAAGCAGGATGAGAATGCTATTAGGGTATCCCAAAGAGGAATCGAAAGAGTTATGCTGGGAATATCATGTCTCACTCAAGTGAGAGAAGGAATCCGGAGTTCTGACCTCCGTCAATGGACAAAAATCAGGGATGCTGTCTCGTTTGTCAAGGCATCAAAAATTAGATGGGCCGGTCATGTAATGCGATTCAGAGACGACCGTTGGACTAGAGCTGTTACAGACTGGATTCCACAGGACGTCAGAAGGCCTTGTGGCCGCCCACCAACTAGGTGGTCAGATTTCTTCGTCAAATCTCTGAGTGAACGATTTGAGGCTCTTTTTGTTCCTGGAGTGAGCAGGTATCATTGGGCTACACTAGCTCGCAACAGGGACAAATGGAGATGTTACTGGCGCCTGCTCGAGCAAATTGAAGATCAGTGGGACTACAAGTGACTCCCCCTATACTGTCATCTCTTTCTATATTGAAGCAAATTTAGCCAAAGAAAATATAATAAAAAATTAACAACTTCAATTGCTTTAGTTTAAAGGAATCTGTTAAATACTACAAGAATTATTATTTGAAGCAGGAAATGAAGACCTAAAAAGAAAAAAAATTTCTTGTTACTCATCATGAAAATACATGCTTTGCCTTTTAGACCAAATTTAAGGAGAGGCATTTTACATATTTTTTCAAATTGCTAAGATATGTTAACATGGTGAACAAATGCAATCCTCTTGTTCAAAATGTATGAAATTTCTCTTCCATTTTTAGGGTATTCTGCACACAACTGACATAACTGTTTGAACTGAAGAATTATTTCTTGTAATTTCTTTTATTTCATGTACTTTATTCTGAGCTTACAGATCAATTTTGTGTATTGTGTTCATGTGACATATGATAATACTATAAATACTACAAATAAAGAAAAGTGACATATAATTAATTATGCTTATCTGGACATTTGATCAGACAAAAGAAAACAAAGATTCTTCAAGATTATTCCTAAGGATGTTTCAAATTGTCTGAAACTAAGTCTCATTATTATCTTTTCCGTAATATTCTAGTCTTATTATTTATGCAAGTTTGTTATTTTTATTTGTTTCGATGTTTGATTATTTAGGACAGTGCAAATGTTAAGTGGATTTTGGAGTCCTGTCATCTTAAATCTATTTGTATACCAGATTCTACCCATTTTTTTTCCAGTAATAATTGTATTTCACTTTATTTCAGTTTTTGGACCACACCTAGCAGTGTTCAGGACTTCTGGTTCTGCTCAGGAATCACTCCTGGTGGGCTCAGGGGACCATATGGGGTGTCAGAAATTGGACTGGGGTTGGCCACCTGCAAGGCAAATACCTTATCCACTGTACTTTTCTCTGGCCAAGATCTGCTTCCTTACTCTCCACTGCCTTGCACCAAGAGTCTTTTTGGTTTTTGTTTTACTTTGATAGTTTCTAATGCCTTATTCTAACACATGATGCAATCTCACTTGGTCTCTCCAAAGTAATTATGTTTAGGAAATAGTTGTGGTCATGCTACACTTAGCCAGAACTACCTGTTGTATTCCCATTGTATTTCAAAAAAAGTCCAAGAATAGTAAAGCGAATCAACTAACCCATTTGTAATATGGTTATTTCCTATTCCACTAAGTGCTTGGTGGTATCTATGTTTGTACTTTTTCCACAACTCCTGCTGGTTTTGATGACATGATTCTCTGATATGTATTTTCATGTGCTTATTTGCCATTTATATATCTCTGTGATCAAATATTTATGCAATTTTTCTGGTCATTTCTAAAATTCTGTTGAAAGAGGTGGGGCGTATGTATTTAGCCAGAATGTGAGGTGTGTGCTGTACCCAAGAGCTACTTTCCCAGTCTTAGACCTCATTTGGTGGCAGGTAAGTAAAATTATTTTCTTTATAATAAAAAACAAAGAAAGGATGACTGCTCTAACTGATTTATTTAATATTGCATAGCTAATAAAGAACTAGCCTTGCTAGGAATGCACATGAATCTCAGACATGTGACAGAAGCACAAATAGAGTAAAGATGGATCATTGCAGCTGGGAGCTCCTATTTGATATCTGGCACCACAGTCTCCTTGGGGCACTTGCCAGGAACATCTCTCAAACATGAGCCAGTAGTAACCTCTGAGCACCTACACAAGGCTCAAAAAAGCAATGGAAATAACCAAAAGAATATTAAGCATAAAATAAAACTGATTCATTAAAATAAGATTTTTAAAATTTAAGAGCCTCTTTTAATGATCTAATTGAGCTACCAACTGAGCCAGAAGTAGGCAAATAAAGAAAAAAGACACTAACACCAACTACAAATATTGATATAAAAGTCTGATATAAAGTATTTGCAGGTAGAACCCATTTACATATTTAGAAGAGAAGGTCTACTATAATTTCTTTAAAAGTTTTTATTACCAGGTAATAGTTGGAGCAGATAAATGAATGAGAAACACAAAAGTTGCAAAGGGAAAGGACACTTAGCTATTGATTTCTGGGCAGACTGACTTTATTACATAAATTCAACTTGAAACAAAAATGGAAAATATTAATTAAATTAGCTACCTATTTAATATTAAATTCAATAGTATTTTAATTAATTAATTAATTAATTAATTATTGCTTTTTGGGTCACACCCGGCGATGCACAGGGATTACTCCTGGTTCTACACTCAGGAATTACTCCTGGCGGTGCTCAGGGGACCATATGGGATGCTGGGATTCCAACCCGAGTCGGCCGCATGCCAGGCAAACGCCCTACTCGCTGTGCTATCGCTCCAGCCCCAAATTCAATAGTATTTTAAAACGAAAGTGAGGCAATATAAAAAAATCATTGCACTTTAGCAATCACTAAGACAATAGCAAATAGCAAACACACTAATAGCAAACACAAAGATAATACCTAGCCATAAGTTTAATAGAAAACAAACCCCGCCCCCTGCCCGCCGCGGCTCGGGGCTTCTCCTGAAGCCCCTGCCTGGCACCTTTCCGCCGCCGCCGTCGGATCCTGACCAATCTCCATCCTGCAGGTACGAGGACCATCCCTCGGCCACGCCCTCCCTTTCCCCCACTTCCCGCTGCCGTCTGCGTCTCCCGAGTTTCTGAAGTCACTCCCTGCTCGCCCGGCACACCCCGTCTCCCGAACCGGCTTGTAACTGCGCACGTCCCCCCCATCAACAGGGGGCGTGGCCTGTGTCTTAATGGGCGTGGTCTAAAGTGGGCATGGCCTCCTCTCAGAGCGGCCAACGCTAACGCGGCCGCAGTTATTCTTTGCTACCTCAGCTCAATCCGTACTGTGTATTCCTTTGAAAACTCACTTTTGCGATCTCAAACATTTACGCAAAATAGCCATTAGCTTAGGCTGACAGTATAAAAGCTATCAGTGAATAAGGGAAGTTTAGCACAACCGGAGCCCCTTCTTCCCACAAAAAGGAAGAGGAATAAATAACTACAAGGTTCCAACTCTGCACTTCCGTGACAATATGAAGAAACAGCGAAAATCCCCTCCACGAAGAGAGGGAGAAGAAAAGATACTAGAAACCTCAAAAGAGTCTCCCAACATCTACGACCTCTCAGATAAACAATTCAGAGAGGAAATATGGAGGAGAGTCGACCTACTCCAAGCAACTATGGAACAGACATCCAATAAATTAAGGGAGGAGATGAATCAAGCGCTGGAACGGTCTACCAAGAAAATACAGGAAGAAATGAGAGCAGAAATGAGAGCAGAAATTTCAAACCTCGAACCGAAGTCTCACAAATAAAGCAATCGGTAGATGAAATAAAAATCTCACTAGATGCCCTCAACAGCAGAATGACTACAGCCGAAGACAGAATCAGCGAGCTTGAGGATGAGCTGCAGAAAGCTTACAGACAGCAACAAATCATGGCCAAAGACCTCAAAATGGCTATAGAGCGAATCAGAGCCCTGGGGGATGACTTCAAGAGGAACAACATAAGAATCATTGGAGTACCAGAACCACAGGGAAGTAACCCCAATGAAAAAAACATAGTCAAAGACATCATCACTAAGAAATTCCCAGAGCTGGAGAAGGCAGGCGTCCAGATACAAGAAGTCCGAAGAGTGCCAGCAAAAAGAGACCCAAATAAAAAGACTCCAAGGCATATCATAGTCAGAATGGCGGATGCTGTAGATAGAGACACAATTCTACAAGTAGCAAGGTCAAAGAGGGAAATCACATACAAAGGAGCACCCCTCAGATTTACGGCCGATCTGTCAGAAGAAACCCTCCGAGCCCGAAGACAATGGTGGGACATAGTGAAAAAACTCAACGAAATGAATGCCTCACCAAGAATACTTTATCCAGCTAAACTCTCACTCAAACTCGAAGGAACCATACATTATTTATCGGATAAACAACAGCTCAGGAACTTCATAGACTCAAAACCAATCTTGAAAGAAGGTCTAAAGGGGCTACTGTAAGACAAGGAGGAGCCCCATAAGAACAACAAATCCCACAGAAAGATGACACAAAACCACATCACAATAATCTCTCTCAATGTCAATGGCCTAAATGCACCTATCAAGAGACACAGAGTGGCTAAATGGATCCGGAAATTAAACCCAACATTCTGTTGCCTGCAAGAAACACACCTGAACAAACAGAGTAAACATAGACTCAAAGTCAAAGGATGGAAAACAATCCTCCAAGCAAACAACCCCCTTAAAAAAGCTGGAGTGGCCATCCTGGTATCCGACAACATAGATTTCAGGATGAAAAAGATCAAAAGGGACAGCGAAGGTCATTTTCTGTTTATCAAGGGATATGTACAACAGGAAGAAATCACACTCTTAAACGTATATGCTCCTAACAAACGACCGGCTAAATATTTAAAACGACTCCTAACAGACTTCAAAGAGGACATCACTAACAGCACAATTGTAGTCGGAGACTTCAATATGGCCTTATCACCTCTAGATAGATCCACAAGAACAAAACTCAACAAGGAAACACTGACTCTGAATGAAGAAATTGAAGAGAGAGGCCTAATAGACCTATACAGGGCCTTACACCCCAAAAAGAAAGAATACACATTCTTTTCCAGTGCACATGGAACATTTTCAAAAATAGACCATGTACTGGGCCCCAGAACATACCTCAATCGAATCGGAAAAATAGAAATTGTATCAACCATCTTTTCAGACCACGATGCGCTGAAGATAGAAGCTAACCACCCACAAATACGGAAAATCAAATCAAACACCTGGAAATTAAACAATTCCATGTTGAACAATGAGTGGGTCAAGAAGGAAATCAAGGAAGAAATCAAAAGATACTTAGAAACAAATGAGAATGAAGACACGAGCTACCAAAACCTATGGGACGCAGCTAAAGCCGTGTTAAGGGGAAAATTTATAGCTCTCCAAGCATTCCTCAGGAAGGAAGAAAGGATCCACATAGATAGCTTGACTTCACGACTCAAGACCCTAGAAAAGGACCAGAGAAAGGACCCCAAACCAGACCGAAGGAAAGAAATAATAAAAATTAGAGCAGAAATTAATGACATCGAAACCAAAAAAACAATCCGAAAGATCAATGAAACAAAGAGTTGGTTCTTTGAGAAAATAAATAAGATTGATAAACCGCTAGCAAGTCTCACAAAGAAAGAAAGAGAGAAAACTCTAATAAATCGAATCAGAAATGAAAAGGGGGACATCATAACAGAAACCAGTGAGATTCAAAAGATCATTAGAGAGTACTTTGAAAGTCTTTACGCCACAAAAAAGGAGAACCTAAAAGAAATGGATGGATTCCTTGATTCCTACAATCTCCCAAGACTGAAGAAAGAAGACCTGGAATACCTGAATAGACCCATCAATGTTAAGGAAATTGAAACGGTAATCAAAAACCTCCCCAAAAACAAAAGCCCAGGCCCAGATGGTTTCACTGGCGAATTCTTCCAAACATTTAAAGAAGACCTATTGCCTGTTTTCCTCAAACTTTTCCAGGAAATTGAAAAAACAGGAACTCTCCCAAACAGTTTCTATGAAGCACATATCTCCCTAATACCAAAAGCAAACAAAGACACCACTAAGAAAGAAAATTACAGACCAATTTCCCTGATGAACACCGATGCGAAGATCCTCAACAAAATACTAGCAAATAGGATCCAACAACTCATCAAAAAGATCATACATCACGACCAAGTGGGATTCATCCCAGGGATGCAAGGATGGTTTAACATTCGGAAATCAATCAACATAATCCAGCATATCAACAAAAGTAAAGATAAAAACCATATGATCATATCAATAGATACAGAGAAAGCATTTGACAAGATCCAGCATCCTTTCATGATGAAAACCCTCGCCAAAATGGGGTTTGGAGGAACTTTCCTCAAGATAGTCGAAGCCATCTATCACAAGCCTACAGCAAGCATTATCCTCAACGGGTAAAAACTAAGGGCCTTTCCTCTGAGATCAGGCACAAGACAAGGATGCCCACTCTCACCACTCCTCTTCAATATAGTACTGGAAGTACTTGCGATAGCTATTAGACAAGAAAAAGAGATTAAGGGCATCCAGATAGGAAGGGAAGAAATCAAACTCTCACTATTTGCAGACGACATGATACTATATCTAGAGAAGCCTAAAACCTCTACTAAGAAACTCTTAGAAACAATAGACTTATACAGTAAAGTTGCAGGCTACAAAATCAATACCCAAAAATCCATGGCCTTCATATATGCAAACAATGAGGCAGAGGAAAGGGACATGAAAAAAGCAATCCCATTCACAATCGTGCCCCAGAAAATCAGGTACCTCGGAATCAGCTTAACCAAGGAAGTAAAAGACCTTTACAAAGAAAACTACATAACGCTACTCCATGAAATCAAAGAGGACATGAGGAAATGGAAACATATACCCTGCTCATGGATAGGGAGAATCAATGTTGTCAAAATGGCAATACTCCCTAAAGCATTATACAGATTCAATGCGATCCCTATAAATATACCCATGACATTCTTCAAAGAAATGGATCAAGCAATCCTAAAATTCATATGGAATAACAAACGTCCAAGGATAGCTAAAACAATTCTTGGGAAAAAGATGATGGGAGGCATCACCCTCCCCAACCTCAATCTTGACTACAAAGCAGTAACAATTAAAACAGCATGGTACTGGAACAAAGGCAGAGCCGTAGACCAATGGAACAGGGTGGAATATCCCTACACACAACCCCAAATGTATGACCATCTAATCTTTGATAAGGGAGCAAGAGATGTGAAATGGAGCAAGGAAAGCCTCTTTAACAAATGGTGCTGGCACAACTGGACAACCACATGCAAAAAAATGGGTTTAGACCTTGACCTGACACCATGCACAAAAGTCAGATCAAAATGGATTAAAGACCTCAACATTAGACCACAAACCATAAGGTACATTGAAGACAAGGTCGGCGAAACCCTCCACGATATTGAAGATAAAGGTATCTTCAAAGGTGACACGGAACTAAGCAATCTAGTAAAAACAGAGATCAACAAATGGGACTACATTAAACTAAAAAGCTTCTGCACCGCAAGAGATACAGTGACCAGAATACAAAGACTATCCACAGAATGGGAAAGGATATTTACACAATACCCATTAGATAAGGGGTTGATATCAATGGTATATAAAGCACTGGTTGAACTCTACAAGAAGAAAACATCCAACCCCATCAAAAAATGGGGCGAAGAAATGAACAGAAACTTTACCAAGGAAGAAATACGAATGGCCAAAAGGCACATGAAAAAGTGCTCTGCATCACTAATCATCAGAGAGATGCAGATCAAAACAACTTTGAGATACCACCTCACACCACAGAGACTAGCACACATCCAAAAGAACAAAATCAACCGCTGTTGGAGAGGATGTGGGGAGAAAGGGACCCTTCTTCACTGCTGGTGGGAATGCCGACTGGTTCAGCCCTTCTGGAAAACAATTTGGACGACTCTCAAAAAATTAGATATTGAATTCCCATTTGACCCAGCAATACCACTGCTCGGAATATATCCCAGAGAGGCAAAAAAGTACAATCGAAACAACATCTGCACATGTATGTTCATCGCAGCACTGTTTATAATAGCCAGAATCTGGAAAAAACCCGAATGCCCCAGAACGGATGACTGGTTGAGGAAACTTTGGTACATCTATACAATGGAATACTATGCAGCTGTTAGAAAAAAGGAGGTCAAGAATTTTGTAGTCAAGTGGATGGGCATGAAAAGTTTCATGCTGAGTGAAATGAGTCAGAAAGAGAGAGACAGACATAGAAAGATTGCACTCATCTATGGTATATAGAATAACAGAGTGGGAGACTAACACCCAAGAACTGTAGAAATAAGTACCAGGAGGTTGACTCCATGGCTTCGAGGCTGGCCTCACGTTCCGGGGAAAGGTCAACTCAGAGAAGCGATCATCAACTACATTGTAGTCGAAGGCCATGTGGGGGAAGGGAGTTGCGGGCTGAATGAGGGCTAGAGACTGAGCACAGCGGCCACTCAACACCTTTATTGCAGGCCACAACAGCTAATTGGAGAGAGAAAACAGAAGGGAATGCCTTGCCACAGTGGCAGGGTGGGGTGGGGGGGAGATGGGATTGGGGAGGGTGGGAGGGACACTGGGTTTACGGGTGGTGGAGAATGGGCACTGGTGAAGGGATGGGTTCCAAACTTTGTGTGAGGGAAGTATAAGCACAAAAGTGTATAAATCTGTAACTGTACCCTCACGGTGATTCTCTAATTAAGAATAAATAAATTTAAAAAAAAAATAAAAAAAAATAGAAAACAAACATTTCATACAATTTTTAAAAAATGTCAGACATATATATATATGTATATATATATATATAAAGAGTTGAGTAAATACAAAATTGTTGAAAAAGAAAAATAAGAATCACACTGAAGACATAAGTTTTCCTTAAATTAACTTATTTGGTAGAATTATAGTAATGGAACACTAATTTAGGAACTGGAATTAGCAAAGTTTGTTTTAAAATCCATTGTTAGGAAAATAGGAAATATGATTGAGAATGAAAAATAAATGTTATGAGGCCACACTGAATAATCCAAATATAAAACTATATTAATATATTTTTGTACTGGCATACAGAATAATCAGATGCATGGAAAATTATTGAGGTTTAGAATACATGCAAATATCTAAAATAGTTTAAAATTTGAAACAACTGGCATAAAAATATCAGTTATCAACGAAGGGAAAAATATGTGTTTACTTAATTCTTATCTTTAAAATGAAAGAGATTTGTCAACAATTTAATGTGAAATTAGGCCTCTTTTATACTTTATATGCCTTAAAATATTTCTGTAAAAATAACTAGAAGTAAATGAAAAAGTATTTCATAATAACATAAAACAAAATGTTTCCCTTTTAAACAAGGTAAAAACTTAGTCATGAGTTTTATAATATGAAATAATACTTACATAAAATTATATGAAAATTTATTGAAGGAGTACTTAAATCAGAGTAGGAAATATATTTATGATATGTGTTATATAAGATTTCTAAGTTTAACTTACTTTATGTGTAAAAATCCATTCAAATGAGTAATTAAAACCCAAATATTTATGGGCAAAAAAAGTCCAATGAAATAAATTACCTAGGAAACAGTATGATTATCTTTTATGAACGGGGGCAGCTTTGAACCACACCCAGTGGTGCATGGGGGGTCACCCCTGTCTCCATGCTTGGAAGTTACTCCCAGCACTGCTCAGGAGACTATGCAGGGTTTAGGATTGAACCTGGGCCTTCTGAATTCCAAACTTGTGCTCAGACTTTTGAACTGCCTCTCCAGCCCAATAGTCTTGCTGTTTTAAAAAACATAAGTATATGATGCTGGAGTGAAAGCACAGCGGATAGGACATTTGCCTTGCATGTGGCAGACCCAGGTTCGATTCCCAGTATCCTATATGGTCCCCTGAGCACTACCAAGAGTAATTCCTGAGTGCAGAGCCAAGAGTAATTCCTGTGTATCGCAAAAAAGCAAAAATAAATAAATAAATAAATAAATAATAAAATAACAATTAAAAATTGAAGTATTAAAGAGGTTCTTAAAATGAAAGTAAATCTAGAAGAAGCTCTTATGCATAAGATTTACAAGTATTTAAGCATTTGATACTATGCTATCTCTACAAAAGTTGGATAAATAACCATTCTTACACACTTTTAGTGGAACTGTTAACTAATTCAATGGTTTTAAAAGATAATTTGGTACTCTCCAATTGTAAATTTATCTATTTGACAAGAAATTGTATTTCTAAAACTTTATTATCAATACTTGTATTCCTGTGTTCATATATATGTACATGTGTGTTAGCAGTAACTTTGCAGTTACAAAGAATGGATAAACTGGTGGTCAAACAATAGGCAACTAGTTAAATATAGTGTACACAATGGGATGTTGTACACCTATTTAAAATATGATATAGATTCAAATACACTGGTGAAACACATCTCCAAGAAACAATTGAACAAATATATAAATCACTGTCACTGTCATTGTCATCCTGCAGCTCATTGATTTGTTCCAGTGGGCACCAGTAAAGTCTCTCATTGTGAGACTTATTGTTACTGTTTTTGGCATATCCAATACACCACGGGGAGCCTGCCAGGCTCTGCCATGAGGGTGCAATACTCTCGGTAGCTTGCCGGGCTCTCCAAGAGGGGCGGAGGAATCGAACACGGATTGTCTGTGTGAAAGGCAAATGCCCTACTGCTGTGCTTCATATAAACACTAATATATGCTTGCATTTTTTTTGAAAATGATGCACAAGTGTCTGTTAGTAATATTATTTCTAGTATTTGAAATCTAGAGAAGGTGAAATTGAAATTGTGAAAATGATTGCTTTTATTTTTTAAAAGTCATATTTACGTAAAATTTAAATTTATCAATGGAAATTTAATATTTTGAAAGATAAAAAGGAATTTGTAAATACATAAGGAATAAATATTCAAAATTGCATAAGAAATTGATAAACAGGAATTGGATATTTACTTGGTATAAAAAGGAATTCTCAGTACCCCATATGGTCCCTGGAGCACTACCAGGAGTGATCCATGAGCACAGAGTCAGGAATATTCATCCTGGACACAGATGGATATGGCCCCAAGCCCTCAGCCTCCCCCAAAAAATCAATAACAAAATCCAAAATATCCAATTTAAAAATGGGCAATTTCAAATACTAAGGGAATACAAAATGGTCAAAGGCAACAAAATCTGATTGTTGGTCTACAGACCTGAAATTATCAAGATAGGAATAAAGAGAGTAGATAGGGGTGGTGGAGACAGGATTTGGATATTGGTGGAGAAAAGAACATTCTAGTGGTGGTTGTAATGTTGGGACATGGTAGGCATGATGTTTTTGTTAACAGTACAGCAAATCTTGGTATCTCATCATCATCATCATCATCATCATCATTATCATCATCTTCCCGTTGATCGTCGAATTTCTCTAGCGGTCTCAGTAACGTCTCCATTCGTCCTAGCCCTGAGATTTTAGAAGCCTCTCTTTACTCATCCTTTCCAAGGATGCCTCGTTGGAGGCTCTTTCAGGGTCAAGGGAATGAGAACCAGCATTGTTACTGGTTTTGGCATATGAATACACCATGGGGAGTTTGCGAGGCTCTCCCATGTGGGCAGGAAACTCTCGGTAGCTTGCCAGGTTCTGCCAGAGGGAGAACTAGGGTAAAAGATGTAGCTTTCGGGAACTTGGTTTTAAGTCTCTAGATGTTGGCCGTTGGTGGAATTACACGGTGCCGGGGCAGTCCCTGGGTGTGACCATCTAGCTACTGGAAAATGGGAAATCTGGGCGGAAGAGGCCCAGTTCCGATCGAGCAGGCTTGGAGGTCTTGGTATCTCAGGATGAAATATTAAAGTTAATTAATTAATTAACTGGTGGATTTAGAGAAGATATTTTTGGATTCAATGCTTGCCTTTCTTTTTTTTAAACTTGTGTGTAATGAAATGCTATGCAGCTGCAAGGAGAGATGAAATCATGCAATTTGCTGCAACGTGGTTGGAGTGGGAAGATGTCATGTTGAGTGAAGTTAGCCAGAAGAAGAAAGTAAAACATAGGATGATCTCATTTTTCTGTGATATATAGAATACTGGATGAGGAAATGTACTGTAGTAAAATGGGATGTTTCTATCATCCTTGACCCCAGTGTTTAGAGAAGTAAAGAAATCTAGGGGGGATGAAGAGAATGGGAAGTTATGGGTGAACAGCCATCAGGGCTTCAGTTATTCTGTGACATGGGTGAGTGGAATAGACATATATCTCAAACATAGACTCAATAACACTAAAACATGAAATCTAAGCTGCAACCACTGAAACTTTGTAATGTGCCCATCATGTTGACAGGCAGGGGTAGGGTAGAGCTTGGGTTAGGAGGGAATATAGAAAAAACTGTTTGAGGGAAGCTGACACTAGTGGTGGGATTGGCAATGGAATATTATGAACCTAAAATTCAACTATCAATATTTATAAGATATTATATGTCTAAAACAAGAACTGAAAAAAATTTTATTTTTTTGTTTTTGGGTCACACCCTGCAATGCACAGGGGCTACCTACTGGCTTTGCACTCAGGAATTACTCCTGGCAGTGCTCAGGTGACCATATAGGATGCTGGGAATCGAACCCGGGTCGGCCGTGTGCAAAGCAAATGCCCTACCTGCTGTGCTATTGCTGCAGCCCCTTAAAAACTTTTTTTAGTGAAACACCGTGAGATAAAATTTCAGACTTACACAATTTCGTGATTATGTTTCATCATACAATTGTTGAGTACCCATTTCTCCATGAGTGCTCATTCTCCAACCACTAATGCTAAAACAATAAATTTATAAATCACAGTTCTTTAATTAAAAATAAATAAAAAATACTATATTATATTCTACATAACATGATGAAATGTAAAACAATTGTAATAAATCAATAAAATGAGTAGATTTTCTGGAAAAATAAGATATCCAAATTGTCAACATATATGAAAAAATATTCATCATCACTAACTTTCTAATCATTTTCCATTAGAAATGGAAATCAAAACCATATAAGATATCACTTCACACTAGATAAAATGGCTAGAGAAAACCAAACAAAAAATACTAACTGGGAGATGGAGAAAAGAAACCCTTGGTAGGACTGTAAATTGGTGCAATCATTATGGAAACTACAGAGATCTCCGGAAAATTTAAAATAGAATGATCTTGCAATTGCACATCTGTATAGATATCCAAAGAAGATGAAATTACTGCCATCGTGATATAGCTGTATTCTGATATTAATCCCAGCATTATTTATAATAGCCAATTATAAATAAATGGACACAGCTGTTTTTTGACAGATGAATATGGGTTTTGTTTGTTTTGGTTTGGGAAAGATACCAGCTGTGCTTAATGACAGGTGAATGAATAAACTGTGTCTGTCTATATTCATGTTTATAATAAAATATTATTTGGTCATGAAAAATAAATAAATTCAATCTCCTGTAATTTCTTTTCTTTCTTATTTGGGCTTTCGGGCCACACCTGAAAATGATCAGGGATAGCTCCTAGCTCTGCATTCAAGAATTACTCCTCGAGGTACTTGGGGGACCATATGGATGCTGGGGATTGAATCTGGGTTGGCTGTATGCAAGCAAGCGCTATACTCACTGTATTATTGCTCTGTCCCCCTGTAATTTTCAACAAAAGAGATATAATCTTGCAGGCATTAACCAAAGTGATAACAGAGAGAAAAATATAATATTACATTTGGCTGCCAGAGGCAAAAGTTTAGGAATGTAGGAATTGGGTGATCAAATTAGGTGTTCAAATTGGGTGTTCAAATGGTACAATATTCCAGTTATAAATGAACAAGTCCTAGATATATACAGTGTGATATTTATAATGAATAATATTATATTGAGTATTTGCAAGTAGCTAAAAGTAGACCTTAAAAATCTTCTGAGGGAAATATAACATGATATGGAGGTGATGCACTTTGATCTTATTATAATTATTTTATAATGTATACATATGTAAGAATATTATGCTCTACAGTCTACATTTAAATAATGACAATATCATGGCATATCAATAAAATTGGGGGAGAAGGAGAAGTGCATTATAAAAAACTTACCAAGTAAGGAATGACGGATCTCAAAAGATCACTTGATAGGTTATATTTCTTTCTGAGATTTTCTGGGTGTTTGAACTCATACGAACCAGTCATGACTTGGGAATCATTGATTTGGTTTTCTTGTCTTGTTGTCTCCATAGAATGTTCCATAAAATGCTTTTCTTTGGTTACATTTTCATGATTTCTTGTTTTTTTCTGCCTACATCTTGCCTCTATCATGACTCTTAAACTTTCAAGTGATTCTTGCTTTTCTTCCCTTTTGGTTCTTTCCTGGTTTGTTTGTTTATTTATTCATTTGTTTTGGTTTAGGGCCCATATCTGGCAATTCTCAGGGATTACTACTGGCTCTGCACTCAGATATCACTCCTGGCAGTGCATGGGGGAACCACGTGAGATAACAGGATCAAACCTATATGGGCCTCCTGCAAGGCAAGTGCCCTACCCACTATACTATTGCTCAGTCCTCCCTGTCTTATTTCTGAAACAACAAATCACGTGTAGACTCCTGAATACTTACTGATTTATTCACCATATATTTTCTTCCTCTTGACTGGGTACATATTGCAAGGGTTGGCCTAGTTTTATCTCTTACTCTTACAGGTCCTATATCTTTTTTTCTGGGCATTTGCAATCTTTCCCTTAGGGGTGTACACAGAATCTTATATTTGAGAAAGACCTTGGTAAAGAAAACGAAAGCTTAGAAAACATCCTTAATATATAATAGAGGAAACTTGTAAAAGTGGAAGGGGAATTCTCTTACTGACTGTCTTTTTCAAGACTGGGAGGTTAGAGAAATTTTCCCTGCAATTAACAAAAATATTGAAATCTAAAACTCCATTGATAGGTTAGAGGATAGTTAAACTTTATTAAGGTTGATTATTAAAAAGGATACATGGATGTAGGGAGAAAGGGACCCTCCTTCACTGCTGGGTGGGAATGCCGACTGGTTCAGCCCTTTTGAAAACAGTATGGACATTTCTCAAAAAATTAGAAATTGAGCTCCCATTTTACCCAACAATACCACTTCTGGGAATATACCCTGGAGATGCAAAAAAGTATAGTTGAAATGACATCTGTACTTGTATGTTCATTGAGCACTCTTTACAATAGCCAGAATCTGTAAAAAATTCAAATGCCGGAAAACAGATGACTGGCTAAAGAAACTTTGGTACATCTACACAATGGAATACTATGCAGCTGTTATAAAAGATGAAGACATGAAATTTGCATATAAGTAGATTAACATGGAGAATATCACTCTAAGTGAAACGAGTCAGAAACATAGGGACAGACACAAGAAGATTGAACTCATTTGTGGAATGTAAAGTAAAAAAAATGGGAGACTAACACCCAAAGATAGTAAAGACAAGGAACAGGAGGATTGCTCCACAGCCTGGATACCAGCCTCACATGCTGGAGGAAAAGGCAGTTCAGATAGATAAGGGACCACCAAGTAAAGGATCCTTAGAGGACCTGCTAGGGATGGGAGACATATACTGAGAGTAGACTATAGACCGAACACGATGGCCACTTAATACCTGCATTGTAGACCACAAGACCCTAAAGGTGCAGACCACAAGACCCTAAAGGAGAGAGAGAGTAAACAGGGAATCTGTCTGCCACAGAGGCTGGGGGTGGAAGGGAGGGGAGCGATGGGGGTGTGTGTTGGAAGGATACTGAGAACATTGGTGGTGGAGAATGGGCGCTAGAGGAGGGATGGGTACTCGATCATTGTATGACTGAAACGTAAGCACTGGGTACTCGATCATTGTATAACTGAAACATAAGCACCAAAGTTTGTAAGTCTGTAACTGTATCTCATGGTGATTCATTACAATAAAATAATAATAATAAAAAAGATAAAAGGGATGATGTGTAGGAATAGGAGATGGTGAGAACAAGTTAAGAAAAATACTCCCTGGAGAGGAGAGGAGAGACTTTCTGAAGGAGAATAGTTATCCTTGAGCACTACAAAATTGAGAAAGAAAAGACTTCTCTTTGGGAGCGTCTAACAAGGCTAAGACTACTCTCAGTTGCTTTACCTCTCATTTGACCCCTCCCCTCCCCAGATGCCACCCTCTGCATGGGTTACATGATGGACTTGTTTTGAATTTCAGGATAACCATCTTGCATGCTATCTTGGATTATTCATATTGAAGTGTGTCAAATCATATTTCCTTTCTCTTTGTAAACAAGCCTATCATAAAGCCTTGAAAATTCTCTGCTGTATCTTTTTGGTAAGATTTGCACTGTCACACTGTCATCCCGTTGTTCATCAATTTGTTTGAGCAGGCACCAGTAACGTCTCCATTGTGAGACTTCTTGTTACTGTTTTTGGCCTATCGGATATGCCACGGGGAGCTTGCCAGGCTCTGCCTCGTGGGCGGGATACTCTCGGTAGTTTGCCAGGCTTGCCAGAGGAATCAAACTCATCCGCATGCAAGGCAAATGCCCTACCTGCTGTGCAGATTATTGATGAAAATATTCAGAAAACCTATCCACTGTTCCACCCTCAGTTCTTTCTAGCTAGACTGTCTTTCTATTGCAATAGTATTCCAATATCATGCCTCCACTGGAGAAGATTTTTAAAAAGCAGTCTCTCCTTAACTAATTCCAAATTTGTAGTTATTTAAGGCTCTCAAAGTTTCAAAGTAACATTCAACATATTTAGCATCAAGAATTAAGTGAAAATATATTTGATATATAAATTTTTATATATTGTAAGTAACACATAATTGGAGGGTGATATTGCATATAGGATACATACCTAATTATATATTATATATGTGTGTATACTTAAGTGCATTTATGTCCACGTTAAGGATATTAGGTAAACTTCATTATGTTTTCCTGATGTATTATAATCTACAACATAATTATGTTATGTGGAAAGCTGCTATTATTCTGTTTCACAGACTATCAGAAAAAAACCCTAAAATTTGCAGTTTAGGAAAACATTTGATTTCACATACTGAAGCAACTGTATAGGAATATAAATTTATTCTCAGACAGTTTTGTTCATGACATTTTATTTTAGTTCAGTCTAAAGTTATCATTTCTTTATTCTGATTCTGCAAAACTATGAATCAAGAATGACAGAACCCATCCTTCATAGTAAAAATAAACATTTTAATTTATAACCAATACATCTTAGAGGTATTCTAATTTTAAAATAGTCATGGCTTAAACTATTTTTATTTTTAATTTTTCCCATTGTGCTTCCAAAAAAATCACATAGACAACTTATGGAAACAGTAACCATGATAATTAACTGAGCCAAATTTCTTACCTAAACACGGTCATTAATTTAGCTCAGGGGGTGGTAAACATAGTAGATTTCAAGGTAAAATCTGAACTTTTTGTTTCCTAATTACTGAGATTAGCCTAGTCTCGGTATTTTATTTCTTTTACCTTTTTAAAATATATGATTTTGGTAGTTTTTGAGAAAAAGTGATCTGCTGTTATTATCTTTAGTTTCTGGAGAAATGTGTTTTGTTTGATAAGGTATTCACATTGTTTAATAGTAAAGTTTCTCTATATTCACTTGTTATTGAGCGTGGTGAAGCATATAATGAAATACAAGATGCACTTAGCAGTGTAACTAGCATCTATTTCAGTACCTTCTCAACCAGAATGTGCTAGTTTCACAAACTTTTCCCCCCATTGTCCATGTGACTGACATGTTGTTGAATTTTATGCAGCTTTTCTTTTGTACGTAAGCTATGAATCGATCTCAGGTATGTGGAACATTATTTATTCCTTTTAGTTGCTTTTGTTTCAAGGTCCTAAGTCACCTAAACTCATTTATATGTTGAACTTACTACATCCAGAAAGAGATAAATATACTTTCTAAAAACCATAATTATTTTTTCTGCTGTAAACTTAGAAAGTTTGGGCCAAAATTGAACTAATGACATTTGACAGTGTCAGATCTAATTCCTTCATTCTACAGCTGAGAAAAGAGAACTTTAGCACACTTCTGATATTCTGCACTATCTGAGTAACTGCAGTAGCGCAGACCCCTTTGTCAGGACCACAGAGTAAAGCCACTCTATTGCTTTACCTTAAATTGGGCATCTTGAATAAAAATGAAATGATCAAGATTTTAATTTTGTACATGAGGCAGAAGGGGAAATTGGCCTTTAAATCAAAATAACTAAGCATTTTAATTTTCTTTCTTTCTAAAAAAATATAGGCGAAGTAACAGGTTACTGTAAAAATTTGCTAGACTGATCAAGTTATAGCACTGTAGCACTGTGGTCCCGTTGTTGTTCATCGATTTGCTCGAGTGGTCACCAGTAACATCTCCACTGTGAGACTTCTTATTACTGTTTTTGGCATATTGAATATGCCATGGGTAGCTTGCCAGGCTCTGCCATGCAGGTGGGATACTCTGGATAACTTGCCGGGCTCTCTGAGAGGGATGGAGGAATTGAACCTGGGTCAGCTGCATGCAAGGCAAACACCCTACCCACTGTGCTATTGCTCCAAGTAAAAACTCTGTGGGCTATAGGAACTTTGACTCAATTAGAGCTTTTTATTTTCTATTAGTGTTTTCCTCTTCATAGGTTGAGTCATCTTTAAATAAAGCTGATTGGTTGACATAACATTAGTGGCACCCTGATTTCAGACAAACATTGATACCAAGTTCTGGGTGTCTAAATTTTGCAAAACCAGTTTTTAAATTATAAGGGAGGACTCTCACAGATATTAAGCATTGCAAACTACACCTGAGTAGGGTGTGGCTTTTTTTGAGGAATAATAGATGTAAATAACTTATGGAAAGTAAATGAAAATGTCCTTTGATAATGAAATTAAATGATTAATTTAAAGAAACATGGAGAAAGGACAGCTCCATATTTTAAGCGGGCTGGGGGGGTTGTGTTTCTCTCATTACATTTGCACTTGATCTAGGTGCTCCAGGAGAGTTCCTGCCATCTCATGATTTTAGTTACCTCATCTATAGAATAAAACAGAAGCATGGAAATCTCCTTAGTAATATTTGGACAAGAACACTCCTGAAGGTAGGTTCTAAAATTAAGAATTCAATGATCAAAGCTATTATTTTCGCTTACCCCAGGTTGTTCATGGCCCATACAAGGAAACAGTGACTATGTGTTCATAATTCCCTAAGCCATCTCAGTCCTTCAAGGCTAATAAAATTTCAGGAAAAAATTCCAAGAATTGCCATACTTAGGAAACAGTTACATATTCAAGCAGCTCGGATTCCTTATTGCTGGGACTCAGAAAATATGTTTGCTAGTTTCTCTCAGAGACCCTTTCTGCTCTTGCATTTAACTCAGTGTGTTGTGATAAATAATGCAGCGCCTTCCCAACAGTATCCTTAGCCATCCGAGTGGTACATTTTAAAAAGAGAACAAGCAGACACAGAAATGGAAATTAACCCCAGGCCTGCCAGCCTCCATCAGGAATAATGGCGTCCCATAATTCCAGGGTTAAATGAGAAGTAGGTGCCTTTTTACTGAGTTCAGCTCTTTGTCCTTGGTTTAGTGTGTCATTGTAGCAACTGTCATGTAAGGTTAATGACAGCCCCTCATTACCCTTGTCAAATATGTAATAATGTGGCCCAACAACGGGTCTGAATGGCTTCTGCTTGTCAGACCCCTATGTTTTGCCTAGCAGATGGTCACTGTGTTTGGAGAGGCCCTCGCTCAGATCCATCACACTGATATCCTGAACACGTGTGTGCGCGAGAAGCATTTTCCCCTGATGGGACAGTGTGTGGCCAGAATACTAATTGAACTCAGCAAGACGACTTCAGACTTCAACCCCCTCCTTCCTCAAATCCCTGTTAATTTTCCGTTAGACTGGGGGGCTGGGGAAGGGGAAAGATAGGGCCTTTCTTGCTGCTCTCCTTCGATTATTTCTGGCGACACACAACACTTTTCAGCTGTGATATGCACCCGTTTTCAAACCCTTTATTTGGATCACTTACGATGCAGCACCCATGAAATTTAGACACATTCTATTCTTGGAGGCCTGGAAACAAAGAAGGGGAAAGCCTCAGTGAAGACAGTGCAGGGGGCAGGGTTTACTGAAAAAGAGCTACAGGCCAGGTGGCAGGAAATTGAAATTCTTGCCCATGACCTTCTGCAAAGTCAAACCTCCTGCCCCCATTTTATTCCCTCAGAAGGTCACCTGGAAAAGGTCACCTGGAGAAGGAGCTGACAGAGATGCCTGAGGCCATTCTCTGTCCTGCATTAGGGCTCCTTCAGTGGGCCCTGCTTTAAAAACTCATCCTCAGTGATTCGTTTTTTTTTTACTTTTATTTGATGCCACCTCTTTTCTGAAAAAAGTACACACTGGTTCCCAATTGCTTTCAAAGCAACTTGAACTCTAAATTACTTTCAAAAAAGACAAGTCACTCTTTGTCCCTGTTCTCACAATTTTGGGGGAATTTTTGCATGTACCTCTTTGAGACACACTTTATCTATATTCTGGTATGTAGACATAGTGTTCTAGACTTCAAGTCTTTCCTCAGACCCAACATCCCAGAGGAAATCCTGATGTTTCCTCTCATGTTCCAAAACATTAGTTAAAAACCATTTCAATACAATTTTTTCAGTGACTCCACACTGAGGAGATAACCTGTATCTCTAAATCTCTGGCACTATAGCATTGTGGTCCCATTATTCATCGATTTGCTTGGGTGTGCATCATAACGTCTCCATTGTGAGACTTGTTACTGTTTTTGGCATATCGAATATGCCACAGGTAGCTTGTAGGCTCTGCCATAGGGATGGGATACTCTGGGTAGCTTGCTGCACTCTCCAAGAGGGACAGAGGAATCTAACCCGGGTCAGCCACGTGCAAGGCAAATGCCCTACCTGCTGTGCTATTACTCTAGCCCATGTATCTCTAAATCATTGTATCATTGTCAGCCCGTTGCTCATAGATTTGCTCAAGTGGGCACCAGTAATGTCTTTATTGTGAAATTTGTTGTTAATGTTTTTGGCATATTGAATACACCACGGTTAGCTTGCCAGGATTTGCTGTGTGGGCAGGATACTCTTGGTAGTTTGCTGGGCTCTCTGAGGGGGATGGAGGAATTGAACCCAGGTCCGCTGCGTGCAAGGCAAATGCCCTACCTGCTGTGCTATCGCTCCAGTCTCTCATAAATATATATTCACATACTTTAAATAAAAACAAAAGCAATTGATCCATTTAGAAACTGAATAAGAAATTAACTGTTCAATGTATGAAATAGGAGCCTAGAATCAAACCAGGTCCTTTCTTTGAAGTTCAGGTAATCTTCATAATAAATACAGATTAATATAGGACCAATGATGAGGTTGAATGGGCCATGCGTGTGTGAATCCCCAGACCTAATATCTGACCCTGGAGTTAAGAAACAAAGTTTCTGGTATCATTGAGGAGGCAAAGAGGATGTATCTCTGCTGCTCTCTAGGAAGGGAAGACAGAAAATAGGCTGGTAATCTTATTAAAGAATAAGGAATTATGTTTCTTTCTTGTTCATATATAATATTAGTATTTCAAAATAATAGTATTTTTTAAATGTAAGGTAGATTGTTTTTTTCTACTTTGGAGAAGCCCATGTTCTCTCTTGATGATGCACTACTCTCTTTCTCTCTCCTCTCATTGCTCTAAATTTCTTTTACTAAACTATTTTGCTTTACTAAAAAAAATAAAATAAAATATAAGGTAATTTATCAGCATAAATGAATGCAACTGCTTCAAATATGTCATCATCAATTGCTCAGACTAGTTTCAAGAACTGATTGCTGAAATACCATCACACAGGCCTTTTTTGGGGCGGGGGGGGGGGATACAGCTGTGCTCAGGGATTACTCCTTGAAGGGTTTGGGAACCATAAGCCATGCCAGGAATTGAGCCCAAGTTGTCTGCCTCTAAAACAAGGGCCTTCCATGTTGTACTATATCCTAACACCCTTCCCACCCCCTGTCCCCATCCGCACATCTTTTGATTCTGAGTTAAATCATTCTTTTCCCCTTCGATTATAGCAGAAAAGCTACTCCTGCACTTCACTATTTAACAATGTATTATTAGTTGGCCTCTCTACAATGTCTTCCATGATGGAACGTGAACTCCTGGAGAGCAGACATGATCTGTTGATGTTTTAAGACTGGTAAAGCACAAGATTTTCTTGCCACATGGAACAGGCTTCTCAGTCAGCAGGTATGAGTGCAGGACACTGTGCTGATGTTAGCTTCTTTTTTTAATTCTCACCCGCATTTTTCATAAAGTGAGTAGCCGGCAGGATACTCCAATGGGGAAGAAGCACAAGTGAAAATCACGTAAATGGCGGTCAAGGCTAGAGACTAAGACCCAATCAGTAGAACAGGGAGACCACAGGAAGAAAAGGTCAGCAGAGGACCACAGTAGGGAAAACAGTTGAAATACTGCTCTATACAACATTTAAAATTCCAAAATTATCTACTGACACCAATTCTTAGTAGTAACTCATGACATTTCCTTTTTTTACCATCTGTGTACCCATCCTTGTCACCTGTGAGTCTCAGAATAACTATCAGTATCCAAGTGTTTCATCGGGTCTTACAGGGCAGGGAAGCATACAGTCCAGAACAGGGAGGCATTGATGGAACTGGATTCTACCAGGAGTGAGGAAAATCCATTTCCACTCAGACCTTCCAAAGATGCAACAAGCAATGTTGAAATAACTAGAGGTAGTTTCATACATCTTTTCAGGACAGACAATAAAATTTAGTGATGAGGTCTTTCTAACACAGTCTCTCAAGAGAAATATTCTATTTAAAATTATTTTAGACTTCGTGTTTGCTGAGTGTACTTTTTCCACATCAAATATCTGGAAGTTTCAGTATCATTGTTGGAAAACTTTGCATCCTAAAGCACATATGGATGACCATAGAATATTTATGTTCTCTTGATACAAGGTTCTCCTTCCTTATTATTTTTCCATATTATTTCAATTGACAAAATTCTTTCTTTCTTTTTTTTTGCTTTTTGGGTCACACCTGGAGATGCACAGGGGTCACTCCTGGCTCATGCACTCAGGAATCACCCCTGGCAGTGCTCAGGGGACCATATGGGATGCTGGAATTCGAACCCGGGTCAGCCGCGTGCAAGGCAAATGCCCTACCCGCTGTGCTATCACTTCAGCCCCGACTAAATTCTTTCTTAAAACCATGAGCATATGTGCTTCTCCATAGCTTTTATAAGCCATTGGTTTTGTTTCTTTCTTATATTATTAAAGCTAAATCCTTTAATATTTAGCTATAATGCTTTACTTTCTCAACAAACACTTCACGAGCACCAGGTATTTCAAGTATCATTCTGAAACTTAGAAAGAAATTTGTGGCCTTTTAGAGTTGTGATAGTCACTATCTAGTGGTCATGTTGGTAACATAAATATGTGAGCCTTAACATTAAATGCCATCATCTTCCTGCTCAGTTGTTCTGATCTGATGCAATATTTCTCTCTTCTAGTTCACACCTCTTACTTTATCCTGTAGGAATTCTTGTTTTCTGTAACTTGTTAAATTTTTGAAATTTTTATACATTTAATTTTCATTAAGTACTTCACAATAGTTCATTACAGATAATATTCAAACACCCACCCACCAGCAAGCATATTCCGGCCACAATAGGAAGGAAGTGTGTAAAGGGTGCTGATTTCATTCTAGGGCCCTTTAATCTCAAATATAAGAGAATACAAGCAAGTATGTTAAAACCAAACATATGTGTGCTGCTTAGGTACATCAGTGGGCTAGAATATAAGAGGCAAAACTCTTATATGCTCCAGGAAAAACTGTGTCACTCTCTTTTGGGAGCTTTGTTTTATAGTCTCTGGATCTTGGCCATTGAAGAGATTACATGGTGCTGGGGGAAGTATGTGGGTGTGACTGCCAAGCTACTGGAAAAAAGGGGATCTGGGTAGAAGAGGCCCAGTCCTGATCCGAGGAGGCTTGGAGATCTCAGCCACAAGTCCCGCATACCTGGGTTCCTCTGTTGGTTCCTTCATGGGTGAGGCTCATCTGAGCCTGTGGAGAGTGGCCTTGAGCATGACTGTGGCTGGGTTCTGGAGGTTTTCAGCTGCCAAGGCTCTGCTTGGGAAGGGGAGGGAAACTCAACCGACCCTCTTGGGGGCCCCCTGTGAGGACAGCCTGGTGTGGGGGCAGGAGGTTCTGCTAGCCTGTAGGAATTCTTGTCCCAACTCAGAGCTTTTCCTATGTTTCCAAACTTGTCTTAGAATGCTCTCTCTGCCTTCTGATATTTAATGGCTAGCCTATGTTTTTATTTTTTATGAGGTGTTTATTGCTTATTCTCATGTCTCAATAATTCAGTACTAGGATTTGGAGTCAATGTTCTTTCTTTTCTTCTTTAATTTTTCTCCTTTTATAAAAAAAATCTTATTTTATCCTATTTTTGAACTTATGCCATGTGGCAAATGTTGCACCTCTTCTTATATTGCTATCTCCAATGATTTCTGGTATCAAGCTTCTTGTTTATCACCGTTTCTGTATCATCACATGGGCAACCTATAGAGATGATTTCTTCCAACATGCAGGCCTTTCAGTTCTTTGACCACCTGTTCTTAGTAACTGTTGCCTATTTTCCATCTCAGCCATCTTTCCCTAAAGTCACCATCTGGCTATAATCAGGAACCATACCACACTTAACATAACAATAAAACAACCCATCTTTTTCTAACATGAACTTCTTTTTAATTCTTTTGTTAAAATATACCTGGCAATATCAATGCATAGATTTTTACTATATATTTTCTTCCATTTTATTTGCCGGCTTTACTTGATTTCTTACTCAGTGAGGACTCCATGGTAAATTCTTATTAGTATTTTTTCATAAAAGTCCTCACTACTTTCTCCTTGTTTTCACCCACCATGTTTTATATGATTTTTTTTTTAGTAAGATCCCAAAGCAAGAAAAATTCAATCATCTGCAGCTCCTGTGGCTACATCTCAGCAATTCATTGTTGATGGTGAAAATTGTAAAACAAGCAGACATGTTTTCCTTTAAATGTATCAATCTCAAGTGATTATTGGCCCACATACGTATGTTTTTCTAGAAATCTTTCCCTTAAAGATATCATGTAGCTCTTACTCTTCACTCGTCTTCAACTTCTTCTCTCCCTAAATTTCACTAATACTCATCCCCAGCTGAACCTTTCCAGTTCACATTCACAAAATGTCGAGAGCAGATTTTTAAAAAATACAAAATGAACCACATTCAGCCCCTATTGAAACAACTAAAATGTTGTCCTATTATATCTGAAGAAAGTGCAGCTGTCTTTGTATGGCTCAGCCCTGCATGTCTAGTTATGTTTCTCACATTTCAATATTTTTCTCAATATATTCACTCAATAGTTCAGTTCCTTAGTCACTGAATTTGGTCATCTTTGGTTGCTGCACTCAATACTTACTATTTTACTGACTAGCTTCCAGTTGGTATCAAATTAAGTGTCATTTCCTGTTCCCTAAACCTTTTGTCCTAAGCTGTTTCTTAGGATTTCATTCTTCCTATTTCTCAAAACATGATCACATTTCATTATCTATGTTTATAAATAAAATTTGATTTCAGAATCTTCCACTTGAATCCATGAAAGAAAAAATATTGTCAGTTTTCTTTGTTTATTCAACACAAAATGAAGTTACTACTACATGGCAGGAGTGCCAATAGTGTGTTAAGTGATGAGAAATGGTGGTAATATTCCAATAGGGTAATACCATAGAGTTGGAAGACCACTATGTGCTTGTTTGACAAAGAAATGTCATTTTATATAGAAAATATACCACAGACTATTAATGGATTTGCAAAATATCTAGCATGCCAAAGAAGGATTCAATCACTGAGGTAAAATGCAGGTTTGAGGTGAAAAGCTGGTAGTATGATAGGCACAATAATAGTCACCCCAAGATGTCTATTTTCTAGTTTTTGGAACCCATATCATATTAAGCTAATAAGGGAGTATTAAGATACAATTGAAAATTAAAATTACTAATTGGTCCACCAAATGCATATGGAAAATTCCAAGGATCCAATGTGATATTCAAGAATTCTTAAATGTGGAAGAAAGAGGCAGAAGATTCAGTATAAAAGGGGAAACAATATAGAAGATTTCACTGTTGTTGTTAGATTTGAAGATTGAAGTGGTCCATGAGCCAGTGATTGGTGGCAATATCTAAAACCTGGGAAAGGCAAGAAAACCAATGTTTCCAAATAAGAATGCAGACTTTCTGCCTTTTTATTGTAGTGACACTCATTTTATACATCTGAGCTTCAGAATGCATGGCAATATCTTATGTTGTTTACAAATATTAATTTCTAGGTGTGATAATTTGTTGTTACAGCAGAAAGAAATTAGGTCAGAGGTACAGTTATGGAATGAGACTGAGGATTATAAGGCTTAGAAGTCTGGTTTTTCACAATCCAGGAAACAGCATCCCGGAGATATTTTAAAGCGTAAAAACAACATGGGGAGTTTTATCTTCAGCGGTGATTACTCTGTGCTGATGTAAAATCATGCTTATTTGGAGGAATGTTGAGAACAGAAAAGTCACTGTGGATATCTCTAAAATTTTCCATGAGTATCAGGAATACTGAAAGAAGTCTTCTCAAGAATGACTTTGGGGCACACGCTATTTATCTTTAAACTATCCCTAAACTCGTGTCTATTTGGGTATTTGGAGGAGCTTCCCCAACACTATTGGCAGGAACCACCTTCGGCAACATTCAGCCAACTCATCCAGGGGGTTCAACACTAAGGTATGACATCTGTACAGTGTCCAGGACTGAAATCAGGTCCTTGCATGTGCAAGGTGTGTGTCCCTACCACCTGAGCTATATCCTGATCCCGTATGTTTTATTTCTTAAGCTAGAATAAGAATTACTGACATAGTAAAGGGACAATGGCAACAGAGCTAGAGTGGGTCCACAGAACTGAGTTTGCTTGGGAGGAGTTTTGAATATGAGGGTGCTGAACTCTGGAACCGTGGTGAGAGGAGGGTGCTCTGGTGATAGATGTGGTGTTAGAATAATGGTTGCCTTAAAACTTCACTAACAGCACTGTAAATCACATTACCTCAATAAAAAATATTGAAAAGTAAAAAAAAAAGAATTACTGAAATAAGTTGCTTTTCAAAATACTGGTTTATGTCTCCCCTAATTCTTAATGTAAGTTCTAAATAAACACAATTTTTTTTTAGTTAGTTAGCAGGCAGGTTTCCTCTCTTCTCTGGAAATTTTCTTTTCTTTGTGAAATAGGAAAGGTGTAAGGAACACAAGTGTACACTGCTGTCCCTCTCCTGTCCAGCTCTATCTTCTAGGACCACGATTTTCTAATCTGCAAAACAGGCATTAAAATCACTCCTACTCTCCGAACTCAAAACAAATATTAAGAGGATAAACTTGAAAGGAACATCGATTGTATTGGGAGAGGCAGCCCCTCATTCTGAGGCTCTAAATTCAAAGCATAATCCTCAAACACCATTGATCATGTAACATCTGCCTATCTAACTTGGGCTCAACTGAAATCACTGGGACCTTAATTTTCGCCTGCTTTTGAAGAGAGTGCAATGGAGGATTATAAAAGCTGTGTGGTGGTTTAGTTTGCAACTGCCTTCTTTTTCCCTTGTCTAAACTACTTAAAAAAATAGGACAGCTGTGGAATGAGCCAGTTCAGCAGTCTGTTTCTTGCCTATCATCCTGCCCCACTGTCTGTGTTTTCCTCTGGGAAGGAATCCTAGGGAATCAATAGCAGGAAATCTCAGGCAAATTCTAGAATTTCTTTAAGGACCAGGCCAGAAAAGCACAATGTAAACTATATATTACAGCTGTGGAGTCAATTTCTCCCTTGAGGCTAATTGAAGGAAACTGTGTTCTTCAGAGGGGACTAAAGCAGTGGAATTAATTGCTTGCATTTTATACAATTACTTTACCTGAAATGAAAGGAATAAAGTAATGAAACCATTGGCATTATTTCAGATGAATATAAAGTATGTTCATGGCACATATGAATATATATCAGAGAAATCAAGCAACATTAGTTAATGTGCAATCAAATAATGGGTGCCCTTCACATCAGCAGTTTTCTAGGTAGCACAGTCTCTTGTGAGTAAGCAGTATGATTTATGTGTTTGCCCAAGTTCCTAAGTCTCTCAGGATCTTCATTGCAGCATATAGACACACTCAACCTGCAAGGGTCCGACAGCCAATATGCTTATAGGATCCTGTTTGCTAGGGGGACCCTCTTGAAGGGAATACATTCCTGGCACTTCTCTTATAGTTGATAAGAAATTAGCTCTTAGAAGAAAAAACTTCCCTTCCCCCTCTCTCTTCCATTCAGTTGCTCCTAACTTACTGAAATAATAATGTACCAGTTTCTTCTCATGGATCATTCTCTGGCTGTCTCTATTTGGAACCTAACATTTCATCACCTTCATTTCCTTTTCCTTCTTGACAGCTATCAAAAACCCCCCATGTCTCAGTTCCTTTGTTCACCTGTCTGTTTCAGGGGCATGAGTTGTTCTTCCACATTTCCATTCCACTACTTACCTTATTTCTCAACCTGCTATTCTTCACTATTTCTTTCTTCATTTGGGAAACTTAATGGTTCTTAGCATTTTTTTTCTGAGATTTTATCTGTATGGAGAAGCCCGAATCATGTTTCAATGCTCCCATTTCACCAATCCAGTCAGACGAAAGTACTTCTATATATGAACTCTGCATTCCCCCATTTACATGTCTTCTTTAACATTCATCTATATTCTGAGCTGTGTAATATGTTGTGTTTGGTATCCATCTCTTTTCCAAGAGTGAGTCTATGAGTCCCCTGGTCTTAGGTCCTAGCAACTATATTTTTGTGAACTTCACAGAGGCTAACACGTTTCCTAACGTGTTCAGAGAATTATGGAGAGTGCGGTGATTGAATCCTAGTCAGTTCCTGGACTGACTAGGTGACCCATCTTCCACCCTCCAAGCATCTGTTTTTGGATTAAATTGTCAAGGAAGAAGCAGCAATTGCTGTCCTGTAAGTTTCCACATACAGAAACAATTAAAATGCAAGGTGGACTTCTGTGTGAAGCCATAGGTCAGGAGCTACTGGCGCACGGAAATCTCAGTTATTGAAATGCTTTCCAAAGAAAGAAAGTGGAACTTATTCACAGAAGACAGAAGGCAGTGTTTGTTGAATCAGAAACTAAAAAGGCATCGCTTTTATTCTTCACCATTGAAGAACCTAGACTTTTGAATGCACTCATTGATGTCAGCTAGTTTCCAGCCTCAATTCAGAGATGTTCATTTTAATCCATTCTGCACTATCTGGCAAGCAGGAAACATTATGTCAAAGTCATGTGTGTGTGTTCGTTTTTGTCTTCCTCCTAAGGAGAGAAGCACTTACCAATTTGGGTACGAGGGTTAAAAAGAACAAGATAATAACAACAAGCAACAATTGCATAGCAATTTGCAGCCTACAGGCCCTTCAATCTGCTATTTTATTTAACCCTCAAGACAATTTTGTGAGGCTGGTATCATTGCCCCCACTTTGCAGAGGAGGAAACTCAGGCTAATGATGTTTAAGTGACTTGTCTAAGGTTATATAAAAGCACCAAGACTGACAGAACGCTATTTATTCAGAGTAACATACAGTAAATTGAACTCCAGGATTATTATACTAGAATTTTCACGATAATAATAAGCAACCCTTACAGACTTCTTACAATGGAGCGGACATTGTTCTAAGTGCTTTACATGTATTAACTCATTTAATCTTCAAACCACCGCATAAAGAAAGAATGATTATTATTATCCTCATTTTACAGATGGGAAAACTGAATTCCAGAGAGGTTAATTATCCTGCTCTTGCTCACACAACTGAAAAATGACAGAATGAAGATTTGAACCGAGGCAATCTGGCTCCAAACTCCATATTCATAACCAGTGCAAGTAGACTGCCTCTTGGGGAACGTGGCACTAATGTCAGCTAGTGACTATAATGAATAGTAAAGGGAGAATTTTATCCTTAAATATCGAATATTTTTAAGACATTTAAAACCCACAAAGCTGTTTTAGGAAGAGAATGCACTCCCCTTTGGATTCCATCTCTTCCTTTCTCTTTTTGATCCTCAAGCATTCCCCAGGACGGTCCAGTACAAAGGAGTGGTTGAGGAAAATATCTATTAAGTACTTAAAAATAACACTTCCAATTTTCAGTGACTGAGAGCTGAGAGAAATAATCCCACTGATCACTTAGCAACGGACCAAATTTTTTTCTTATCTTCTCTGAATTCAAGTTGAAGCCTTTTTTCCTACTGTTATTCCTACCTCCAGTGTCAGCTAATATGCCACTTGCTTTTGAGATGTCCTTCCTATCCCTCTGTTCTTCTTGGAAGTGGTAGTAACAATAACTTTCAGAATAGAAGAAATTTCTTTGAGGGTATAAAGATCAATATCAATTTTCTAAGATGTAGAAGTGTATGTACACAGAAACACACACTCTAACTCTACACAAATGTGCATGGAGTTTGATTTCCATGGAGGGAAGGATGATGTTTCATTCACATTATTTCTCTGAGGATTAGAATGATAGAATTTGGAAAAATTCATATATATCTGTTGGGGAAACAAGTGAGTGATTTAAATAACTTTAGTTGTAGTCACCCAAAGTGCTCACTGATGAATAGAAATGGATATTGAATGCAATTTTTTCTAGGTTCTCAAGCTTGGAAATATAGAGCTACTTACAGTGAGATCATAAAGTTTTATGTTTCTAAGATATATGTCATAATTTCTCCCATACATCTATGAGCCTATTTATTAGATTTTTTCTCCTTTTCCTTGTTCGTGTAATTGTTTGTCCATCTTGCTTATTTAAAAATATTTTTAAAAACAATTTTCCATTTATTTGTGCCTTTTGATGCAGTTCTAATATCTCAGAGATGTTAGATAAAATGTAATTGCTGTTACATTTTTAAGTGTCAGAGGAGCAATGTTTCATTCTTTTTTGAAGATACTGCTCTAGCTTCAACTCAGACAGTCCCAATATTATAAATCTCCATCTATTCTTAACACAAAAGTAAATTTGACACATCAGATCTAAATTACTGGATATATTTTAAAAAAAATTTATTGAATCACTAAGAGAATGCCATTACAAAGTTGTTCATGATTGGGTTTCAGTCGTACAGTTTTCCAACACCCATTCCTATACCAGTGTACATTTCCCAGCACCAATATCCCTAGTTTTCTTCCCACCACCCCAAAGACACCCCCATCCCTGGCTGCCTCTGTGGTAGATACTTTTCTCTCTCTTTCTTGCTCTCTCTCTCTCTCTCTCTCTCTCTCTTTCTCTCTCTCCTTTTGAGCATTGTGGTTTGGAATACAGATACTGAAGGGTTATCAAGTATATCCCTTTATCTACTTTAAATACTCAGTTCTTATTCCAGCATGATAATTTACAACTATTATAGTCATACTGGGCCCTTCTTTGTCTTACCTACCTCTTTCTCCCCACACACTTGTGGTAGATTCCAACAATTGAATCTACCTCCTGGCCCCTGTTTTCCTTGGCCTTGGATATTAGTCTTATACTACTTATTCTTCTTATCCTACAAATGAACAAAGTCATTCTATATCTGTCCCTTTCCTTCTGACTCATTTCACTCAGCATGATACTCCCCATATCTATTCATTTCTAAGGCAATTTTCATGACATAATTTTTTTAACAGTTGTGTAGTATTTCATTGTGTAGATGTACCATAGTTTCTTTAATCAGTCACTTGTTCTCAGGCACTCAGGTGTTTTACAGATGTTGGCTACTTTGAATAGTGTTGCAATGAACATAGAAGTAAAGATGGTGTTTCTGCTGTGTGTTTCAGGTCACACAGGGTATTTCCCCAGTAGTGGTATTACTGCATCAAATGCGAGCTCAATTTCTATTGTTCAGAGGAATGATCTTATGGTTTTCCAAAAAGGCTCAACCAGTCAGCATTCCAACCAGCAATGAATGAGAATCCCTTTCTCCCCGAATCCATACCAGCACTGGTTGTTCTTATTCTTTTGAATGTGTGCCAGTCTCTTTGATGTGAGATGATATTTCATTGTTGCTTTGATTTCATCTTACTTATTTTTAAAAATAACATTTCTTATATCTTTTTTCTTTTGATTTTTTTAATTAATGAATCACCGTGAGGTACAGTTAAAAACTTATGAACCTTCATGTTTGCATTCGGTTTACATCTCTCCACCAGTGCCCATTCTCCCCCACCAATGTTTCCAGTATCCCACCCACCACCCCACCCCACCCCCCACCATCCCAACCTGCCTCTGCAGCAGGGCATTCCCTTTTATTCTCTCTCCTGTTGGGTGTTGTAGTTTGCAACAGAGGAATTGAGTGGTATCTTTTATCCTTTGCATTATTCTCTTGAATTTTTGTCACTGATTTCTGCTTACATTTTTTTAAATTTCCATTCTTCTACTTTTTTTTAGATTTATTTGTTTTCTTCCCAACCTCCCAAGCTATGAGGTTAAGTTGTATTTCTGAGCTTTTCTCGATTTCTGATGCAAGCCTTTATAGCCACAAATTTTCCTCTTAGTGCTGCTTCTGCTCTGTTCCATAGGTTGCATAGGTTAATTTCAAGCAATCTTTCTATTTATTTTTGACCTAATGCTTCCTTAATAATATGTTAGTTAGCTGCCAAATTTGGAAATTTCCCTAACTTTTTTCTTTTTCTTTTTTTTCTAACTTTTATTAATGGTTAATTTATACCTTAATGAAATTTTGGTCTAAAAAATGACTTGATCTGGTTTCCATTTTTATGATTTTATGGACATTCAAATTATGTCTCAGCCTGTGATCATCCTGGAGAACGTTCCATCCACATGTACTCCAGGACATATCACATGCTGAGGGATAATTTGAATGTCCAGAAAATCCTGAAACATGAGAATAATGTGTATTCTGTTTTATAGAGTTGGAGGTCCTAGTTATGTCTACTAATACCCATTACCAAATATCCCATTTAAGAACTTATTTCTTTGTTGATTTTCCTATCTGACTTATCTACCCAATGTCATGGGTGGGGTGTTAATATATCCCATTATTTTTGTGTTGCTGTTAATGTATTAATGTGCGTCTATCAGCAATTTCCTTATGAACTCTGATATCCCTTCATTTGATGCTATGTTAATCAAAGTTAAGTCCTCTTTATTGAACCCTTGAATAGTTTATGCGGTGTCCATCTTCCTCTGTTACTACTTTCCTTAGTTTGAATGAGATTTTCTGTGATACAATTAGGCCATCCTTGCTTTATGTTGTTATTTTGTAGTCACCACTGGCAGTGCTCAGTATTTAATTGTTTTTGTGCTCATAGAAGTGTTCTAGGAGCAGTATTTGGTTCCAGGAATCAAACTAATGTAAGGCACAGGCAAGGCAAGAGCCTTGACCTCTATACTATTACTCCAGTCCTATCCTTGATTATTTTTTAGTTTATTGTTTGCATATATGATTGCTTTTCAAAATTTTGCTTTAAGATTACATTTATCATGAAGATTCAAGGTCATATCTTGTAATAAATGGTTGAATTTTGCTTATTTTTCTAGCCAGACACTGACGTTTGATAAATGACTTCAACTCATTGGCATTTAGAGAACTTATTGATACTAAGGAATATGTAGATTCCAGTTTTCTATGAGAATTTTGGGTCTTTTCTGCAGTTTTATTTTGTTCCTTTGTCTCTTTTTAAATTTTATATACTGATGCTTTTATACAGGCCATTGGTATACTGACCTGCCTCTGCTAGTCTCTTGTTTCTATCACAGTGCTTTTGTTTGGAGGTTACTGTGACATTTCCTTCTGAAGCGCTAAACATTTTTTCCCTTTTCAGTTTAAAACACATCTAGAGCTTATTCTCTAAGTCTTCAAATGTGATTTTTATTTCCCCTTATTTTATGTACATACATTTCCATTTTAATATTATTGTATTGCATATAATTTCCATTTCCTCTCATTTTATGTATCTTTCTCTCTTTTACTTTTTTTTCTTTTTGAGTCACACCTGACGATGCAAAGGGGTTACTCCTGGCTCTACACTCAGGAACCACCCCTGGTGGTGCTCAGAGGACCATATGGGAAGCTGGGAATCAAATCCGGGTTGGCCACATGCAAGGCAAATACCCTACCAGCTGTGCTATTACTCCAGCCCCTCTCTTTTAATTTTTATAGGATGATGTAGTATTCTTTGCGAGGATGAATTAGAGGCAAGAAATACCCTTAGCTATTTGTCTGTGAATGTTTTTATTGTTCCTTCAAATCTGATTGATAACTAGATAGTATATAGAATTCTGACTAAAGATACTTTACATGCCGTACTTTGAATACATTTTCCTATTTTCTTCTTTTTGTAGAGCTTCACTTGAGAATCTAAAGTGAATGTTATTGGAATGTTGTTGAACATAAATCTTAGATACTTTTATGCTGTTTTAGGAACATATTTCTCTTGCATTTTGTTTGTTTTTTTAATTATTTATTTTTAATTAGTGAATCAACGTGAGGGTACAGTTACAGTTACAGTTTTATACATTTTTGTGCTCGTGTTTCCCCCATACAAAGTTCAAGAACCCATCCCTTCACCAGTGCCCATCCCTACTACCAGTAAACCCAACATCTCTCCCGCCCTCCCCAGTCCCGTCTCCCCCCACCCCACACTGCCACTATGGCAGGGTATTCCCTTTTGATCTCTCTCTCTCTGATTAGGTGCTGTGGTTTGCAATAAAGGTGTTCAGTGGCCATTGTGTTCAGTCTCTATATTCGGCACGCATCACCCTTCCCCCGCATGACCTCTGACCACGTTTTACTTGGTGCTCCCTTCTCTGAGTTGCCCAGAATGAGAGACCAGCCTCCAAGCCATGGGGACAACCTCCTGGTACTTATTTCTACTAATCTTGGGTGTTAGTCTTATAGTCTATTATTCTATGCTCCACAGATGAGTGCAATCTTTCTATGTCTGTCTCTCTCTTTCTGACTCATTTCACTTAGCATGATACTTTCCATGCTGATCCACTTATATGCAAACATCATGACCCCATTTTTTCTAACAGCTGCGTAGTATTCCATTGTATAGATGTACCAGAGTTTCTTCAACCAGTAATCTGTTCTAGGGCACTCGGGTTTTTTCCAGATTCTGGCTACTGTAAACAGTGCTGCGATGAACATATAAGTGCAGATGTCATTTCGACTATACTTTTTGGCTTTTCTGGTATATATTCCCAGCAGTGGTATTGCTGGGTCAAATGGGAGCTCAATATCTAATTTTTTGAGAATCGTCCATATTATTTTCCAAAAGGGCTGAACTAGTCGGCATTCCCACCAGCAGTGTAGAAGGGTCCCTTTCTCCCCACATCCTCTCCAACAGCGGTTGCTTTTGTTCTTTTGGATGTGTGCTAGCCTCTGTGGTGTGAGGTGGTATCTCATGGTTGTTTTGATCTGCATCTCTCTGATTATTAGTGATGTAGAGCACTTTTTCATGTGCCTTTTGGCTATTCGTATCTCTTCCTTGGTAAAGTTTCTGTTTAATTCTTCACCCCATTTTTTATGGGGTTGGATGTTTTCTTCTTGTAGAGTTCAACCAGTGCTTTATATACCATTGATATCAACCCCTTATCTGATGTGTATTGTGTAAATATCCTTTCTCATTCTATGGATAGTCTTTGTATTCTGGACACTGTATCTTTTGCGGTGCAGAAGCTTTTTAGTTTGATGTAGTCCCATTTGTTGATCTCTGTTTTTACTAGATTGCTTAGTTCCGTGTCATCTTTGAAGATACCTTTATCTTCAATATCGTGGAGGGTTTTGCCGACCTTGTTTTCAATGAACCTTATGGTTTGTGGCCTGATGTTGAGATCTTTAATCCATAAGGATACCCATGTCATTCTTCAAAGAAACAGATCAAGCAATCCTGAAATTTGTATGGAACAATAAACGCCCACGGATAGCTAAAACAATTCTTGGGAAAAAGATGATGGGAGGCATCACCCTCCCCAACCTTAAACTCTACTACAAAGCGGTAACAATTAAAACAGCATGGTACTGGAACAAAGTCAGAGCCGCAGACCAATGGAACAGGGTGGAATATCCCCACACACAACCTCAAATGTATGATCATCTAATCTTTGATAAGGGAGCAAGAGATGTGAAGTGGAGCAAGGAAAGCCTCTTTAACAAATGGTGCTGGCACAACTGGACAATCACATGCAAAAAAATGGGCTTAGACCTTGACCTGACACCATGCACAAAAGTCTCTTGCCATTTTGATCAAGACACATGTTAGTATTCTTCTGGTTGGGGTTAATTTATTTGTAACTAATTTGACTTCTTGGGTCAATGCACATGGCCATCTTCTCAGATTGGGGAAGTTCTCAGCTATTATTTCTTCCCTCAGTCACTTTTTACTGGCAAAATAATCTCTAGTTTTATCCATGTTGCAGAAAAATGCATGTTTTCATCTTACAGCTCAATAATAAACCACAACTTCTTTCCATTCAGCTGTAATTGGACATTTGGGTTATTTCTATATACCAACTACTGTACTAACTTCTGAAATAAACATAATTCATAATTGTGCACAAATCTTTTCAAATTGATGTTTTCATGCATGCAATATATATGCCAAGAGGTGGTATTGACAGGTTATATGGGAGTTTTGTTCTTACTAATTTGAGATGTTCCCATACTCCTTTCCATAGAGGCTAAAACAGACAACATCCTTGGTGATACTGGTTATCCAGTTTTTTAAAAAATATATATTAATCTCACTAGTGTGAGATGATATGTCATTGTTTTTTAATATCTTTTCTTGGTAATAATTGATGATGAGTGCTTTTTTATGTGACTGATGGTCATTTTTATTTCTTCTAGGGGTGATGCATCTGTTCATTTCTTCCGTCCTCTCATTTTCTAAATGGGATTGTTGGATTTTTGTTGCTATTACTTTATATCTAGTTTTGTTGTGATAACTTTATACATCTTGGATATTAGCTCTAAATCTGATATATTATGTGCAAGTATTTTATCTCAGTCAGTAGAATATCTTTTATTTTACTCTGCGTTAGTTTCTTCTGTCTTGCAAAGACTTTTAATTTGATATAGTCGATTTGTTTGTTTTTATAATATTTGATACTACTTTTTGAAGAGACTTCACTTGCTCAATTTTATACACCATATTTCTTTTTCATAGATGAACTGGTTCTAAATCTGAGGATTATCTCTGGACTCTCAATTCTATTATGTTGGTCTGAGAATCTATCTTTAATACCATGCAAATGAATCCCAAGGTAAAGGAAGGAAATAAGAAACTGTAGAGCAGAAATCCATGATGTATAAATCAAGCAAACAGTACAAAAGATAAGTGAAACCAGGAGCTGATCTTTATTTTCTTTTTTATTTCTCTGCCTTTTTTTAGTGCCCTGGTCTTACTCCTGGCTCTGCTCTTAGGCAAGGATCACTCTTGAACGCCCCGGGGTGCTTGGGGATCAAACCCTGGTCAGTTCCATGCAAGACAAGCACTTTACCTGTTAAACTACCTCTCCAGCTTCAGTTGTTGGATTTTCAGAAGAATAAACAAGATTAAAAAAATCCTAATCTAAACTAACAAAAGAAAAAAGGGGAAAAACCCAAATAAATCAGAAAAGAAACAAAAGTAGAGAAATTACAGCAAACAATTCAAAAATGTAAAATATCATAAACACTTCAGTGCCACTTATCTGGGAAATCTAAAAGAAATGAAAGAATTATGAAACTCATATATCCTACCAGATTGAATCAGAAGAAAGCAGAAAGATGAGCACATCAATCATGAGTAAAACTGCAACTAACTAAAAATCTCTTTAAGAACAAAACCCGTTGTCTATATGGATTCACTAGTGAGTTCTACCAAATTGTTAAGGAATATATTACATGTATTTCTCAAGCTTTTCCAAAATATCGAGGTAGAAATTTCTCTTAACATCTTTTATTAAGCCAAATTACCCCAATATCAAAAGCAGATAGAGGCCAGAAACAATAATAGATGGTAGGATATACCCAGCATCCCTGAAAATTTTTAATATCTGAAATATCTTTGGTGAAGAACTACTTATGTTATTTTAGTTTTTCTTTAAATTATTTTTTAAAATAACTTGTTTTGTTTCTCTGTGTTCAGTTTAGATTCTCTGACTTCATTACATTTTATTGAATGGAACTTTCCACTATTTTGTTTATCATTTATTTCTATAGAGAGTCTCTTGCTCGCAAGCCTGGCTGTCTTCTCCAGGGTCGCTCAGAAGGGGTGGGGTGGGCTCCAGCTTCCCTCCCTGCCCCAAGCAGAGCTCCCACGACTGAAGGCCTCTGGAGCCTAGCCACAGCCATGCTCAAGGCCCCTTTCCTATGGACGAGCCTCACACATGAAGATACCGGTAGAAGAACCCAGGTGTGTCAGACCCGGGGCTGAGACCTCCAAGCCTGCTCGGATCGGGACTAGGCCTCTTCCGCCCAGATTTCCCATTTTCCAGTAGCTAGGCAGTCACACCCAGGGACTGCCCCCGGAGCCATGTAATCCCACCAATGGCCAACACCAAGCGACTTAAAACTAAGCTTTCATTTTATAGCCTAGTTCTCCCTCTGGGAGAACCTGGCAAGCTACCTAGAGTTTCCTGCCCACATGGGAGAGCCTTACTAATTCCCTATGGTATATTCATATGCCAAAACCTGTAACAATGCTGGGTCTCATTCTCCTGATCCTGAAAGAACCTCCAATGCGACATTGTTGGGAAGGACAAGCAAAGAGAGGCTTCTAAAATCTCAGGCCTAGGGGCTGGAGTGATAGTACAGCGGGTAGGGCGTTTGCCTTGCACGCCGCCAACCCGGGTTCGATCCCCAGCATCCCATATGGTCCCCTGAGCACCGCCAGGAGTAATTCCTGAGTGCAGAGCCAGGAGTAACCTCTGTGCATCGCCAGGTGTGACCCAAAACGCAAAAACAAAAACAAAACAAAATAAAATCTCAGGCCTAGGACAAATGGAGATGTTATTGAGGCTGCTCGAGAAATTCAATGATCAATGGGATGATGATGATGATGATGATTTATTTCTATGTCTTTCAATTTGCTCTCTGAAAACCTAACATTTTCTTTCAGAAACCCTATCTAATTTACACATACCTATCCTTGTTATTTTCTGTTGCTTTTCTTCAGCATCATTGTGACTCCAGTGTTGGAATGTCTTCTGTTTCCATTACTTCAACGGATATGGTGTTGATTGTAATGGGGATTTTGAAAAGGGGAATTGATTCCTGATCAGTGTTACCTGGAAAAGTGGTAATGTTGTTACTCGTATTATAACAGAGAGAGGGGTCCATGCTGTCCTGCCTCAATGGCAATTTACTGTTTCTATTCATGCCAAATGTCTGTGTAACCATTCTCCATTCTGGAGTATAGCCTTCTAGCATCGCTACTTCCTGAAGTATCAAGGGAAGGAATTCATCTGGTCTTGTGAGTATGGCATAAGTTACCTCGACTCACAGACCCTTTCCCTCCAAGGCTTTATTTCTGCTGGCAGTGCAGACTTTTTATCTCCGTTTGTAGGGTAGACTGTTATTTCCACAATCTTAGTCCTCAACAAGCAGTAGGAAATTATTTGGGGGGGAAATCTGGGCTCATATCTTTACAACATATAAACCCATGGGGAAGAGTTGCTTGTTTAGATAGAAGGTGTTCAGAATACACTGTCTTAAAATTCTGGGTTTAATTTCTCAAGAAACTATGCTATGACATGAAGATCATTTAGATATGAGAACAATGAAAGCTCTGGAAGCAAAGGAAGGCTCTTACCTTTCCAGTATGACTTTGCTCTATCTCCAAAGAAGAAACTATCATAAGTTTCTTTACCTAGAAAGTACTTTCAGAATTATTATCCAGCTGTGGATTTATTTGTTTACATGTCTAGTAGACACGAAAGTCCATCTTTTAGAGTAAAGATGAAATTTACTCTTCTTATCATGATGTCACCCTCCTGTCTTGTCTACTTTCCTAGTTTCTTGATTTTATTTCTTGGTATAAAATTTAAACCCTACTTCTTCCCAGGCTAAAGTTGTTACTTGTATTATAAAAGTAGCTTCCTCTACATGCACATTACTAAGTTGAAAATTTTTCTTCAGCAACTCATCCGACATTATTTTGCTTACTTAACCAATATAAAAAAAATCTCAGAGGAAAAATTTGCCATGTGCACTGACCAGAGTTTAGGAATTTACCCTGTATGTGTGTATAGGAGAAGGTGCTGTAATCTTCAGCCAACCCAAATATGTCATTGGGGCAGTCATTTGCCCAAAGGGTGGTAACAAGGGTCTATTTGTAGTGGCAGAAAGATAATGTTGGAGAGAAAAAAATGATTTATGTCTACTAAGGATAAAAAACTATAAGCATTATATGCCTATACCTCTATGTACATATGCATATGTATGTTTTACTTATATCTATATCTATATATCTATAAATATATCCACATGATGCTTTGCCCATATCTGTATGTTTATCTACATATCCATATTCATGCATATGTAATTGTCTATTATATACCTTCTGCTTTTTGTCTATGCCTACATTATATAAGATATTTATTCTATAGTACTTTAGATTATGTTTCAGTTAAGGATGATCCATTATATAATTAAAAATCAATGGCTATTGAACATAGGTGGCATGCATAATTCTAGAAATATATAAAGATGTTAAAATGGTCTTGTATTATAAGTGATTCTTTCAGCTGTTTAAGTTATCTTGATTTAAAGTAGGTAAAATATAATATTTTACACATAGAATGCACATATTATTTATTAACCTCATTTTTGGTATGGCATTGGTAGAAAGAATACTCCTAGAAGAAGAAACATGATGCTTTATATCATTTTGTGTTCTTATGTTGGGATATAACTTTTTTAAAATTTATTTATTTTTAATTAGTGAATCAACGTGAGGGTACAGTCACAGATTTATACACTTTTGTGCTTATGCTTCCCTCATACAAAATTCGGGAACTCTTCCCTTCACCAGTGTCCATTCTCCACCACCAGTAAACCCAGCATCCCTCCCACCCTCCCCAATCCCATCTCCCCCCACCCCACCCTGCCACTGTGGCAGGGCATTCCCTTCTGTTCTCTCCCTCTAATTAGCTGTTGAGGTTTGCAATAAAGGTGTTGAATGGCCACTGTGCTCAGTCTCTAGCCCTCATTCAGCCCGAAACTCCCTTCTCCCACATGGCCTTCGACTACATTATAGTTGTTGATCTCTTCTCTGAGTTGCCCTTTCCCCAGAATGTGAGGCCAGCCTCGAAGCCATGGAGTCAACCTCCTGGTAGTTGTTTCTACAATTCTTGGGTGTTAGTCTCCCACTCTGTTATTCTATATGCCATAGATGAGTGCAATCTTTTTATATCTGTCTCTCTCTTTCTGACTCATTTCACTCAGCATGAAACTTTTCATGCCGATCCACTTATATGCAAACATCATGACCTCCTTTTTTCTAACAGCTGCATAGTATTCCATTGTATAGATGTACCAAAGTTTCCTAAACCAGTCATCCGTTCTAGGGCATTCGGGTTTTTTCCAGATTCTGGCTACTGTAAACAGTGCTGCGATGAACATGTGTGTGCAGATGTCATTTCGATTATACTTTTTTGCCTCTCTGGGATATATTCCCAGCAGTTGTATTGCTGGTTCAAATGGGAGCTCAATATCTAATTTTTTGAGAATCATCCATATTGTTTTCCAAAAGGCCTGAACCAGTCGGCATTCCCGCCAGCAGTGTAGAAGGGTCCCTTTCTCCCCACATCCTCTCCAACAGCGGTTGCTTTTGTTCTTTTGGATGTGTGCTAGTCTCTGTGGTGTGAGGTGGTATCTCATGGTTGTTTTGATCTGCATCTCTCTGATGATTAGTGATGTAGAGCACTTTTTCATGTGCATTTTGGTCATTCGTATTTCTTCCTTGGTAAAGTTTCTGTTCATTTCTTCGCCCCATTTTTTGATGGATGGGGTTAGATGTTTTCTTCTTGTAGAGTTCAACCAGTGCTTTATATACCATTGATATCAACCCCTTATCTAATGGGTATTGTGTAAATATCCTTTCCCATTCTGTGGATAGTCTTTGTATTCTGGTCACTGTATCTTTTGCGGTGCAGAAGCTTTTTAGTTTAATGTAGTCCCATTTGTTGATCTCTGTTTTTACTAGATTGCTTAGTTCTGTGTCACCTTTGAAGATACCTTTATCTTCAATATCGTGGAGGGTTTTGCCGACCTTGTCTTCAATGTACCTTATGGTTTGTGGTCTAATGTTGAGGTCTTTAATCCATTTTGATCTGACTTTTGTGCATGGTGTCAGGTCAAGGTCTAAGCTCATTTTTTTGCATGTGGTTGTCCAGTTGTGCCAGCACCATTTGTTAAAGAGACTTCCCTTGCTCCACTTCACATCTCTTGCTCCCTTATCAAAGATTAGATGATCATACATTTGGGGTTGTGTGTAGGGATGTTCCATCCTGTTCCATTGGTCTACAGCTCTGCCTTTGTTCCATTACCATGCTGTTTTAATTGTTACTGCTTTTTAGTAAAGTTTGAGGTTGGGGAGGGTGATGCCTCCCATCGACTTTTTCCCAAGAATTGTTTTAGCTATCCTTGGACGTTTGCTGTTCCATATGAATTTTAGGATTGCCTGATCCATTTCTTTGAAGAATGTCATGGGTATCCTTATAGGGATCGCGTTGAATCTTTATAATGCTTTGGGGAGTATTGCCATTTTGACAACATTGGTTCTCCCTATCCATGAGCAGGGTATATGTTTCCATTTCCTCATGTCCTCTTTGATTTCATGGAGTAGCGTTTTGTAGTTTTCTTTGTAGAGGTCTTTTACTTCCTTGGTTAAGCTGATTCCGAGGTACTTGATTTTCTGGGGCACGATTGTGAATGGGATTGCTTTTTTCATGTCCCTTTCCTCTGCCTCATTGTTTGCATATAAGAAGGCCATGGATTTTGGGTATTGATTTTATAGCCTGCAACTTTACTGTATAAATCTATTGTTTCTAAGAGTTTCTTAGTAGAGGCTTTAAGCTTCTCTAGATATAGTATCATATCCTCTGCAAATAGTGAGAGTTTTATTTTTTCCTTTCCTATCTGGATGCCCTTAATCTCTTTTTCTTGTCTAATAGATATTGCAAGTACTTCCAGTACTAGGAATATAACATTTTTTACCTGAAGGCTTAATTCAAGAATTTTTAGACTTGATATTTCTTGCAGTAGATTTTTTTTATTTTGAGAGGGGTGCTATATCTCTTAAAAATATTGTTTTTTTTGGTTAAAGCACATATTACAAAATCAATTTTTAAAGGATGTGTATTGTAAATAGGCTTAAGATTAATGTGGAAAATTATGACTAGGTAATAAACAGCTGCTTCATTATAATTGACAGCATGTTCTGACTTTTTAAATTTTATAAATTATATTTTATTTAAAATATTACATAAAGGGGCTGGAGCAATAGCACAGCGGGTAGGGCATTAGGGTGTTTGCCTTGCATGCGGCCGACCCAGGTAAAAAACCCAGCATCCTGTATGGTCCCCTGAGTACCGCCAGGGGTGATTCCTGAGTGCAGAGCCAGGAGTAACCCCTGTGCATCGCTGGGTGTGACCAAAAAAGAAATAAAATAATGAAAATAAAATAAAATATTACATAAAACAGCTTAATAATTTTGGTATAAAATTATTTATATTGATGAAATTAAAAACATATCTATTATTAACAGCAATTTGATGGAAGTCCACATATCAACTTTTATTAACTTTTACTTTTTTATTTTAAATTGAATGAGCCATCTTGATGGTTTGTTCTAGAAATTACTGTGCACATTACAAGTATAAATGATTACAGTTTAAGGGAAAGCAGAATTTTTATTCTTTTCAAATGCTGAAACTGCTTTTTAAAATCGTTCTAACTACATGAATCGTACTTTTGAAATGTTTCTTTTATGGCACTTCAAATATTGAAATTTATGTGGGAGAGTCACACATACAAAATGAGATTTAGTATTTATTTACTTTAATAATGATAAGTAAACAAGATACTATTTAATTTTGAGGAGCAAATAGAAAGGAATTATATATTGATATACATGATCATTGTATGCATTCAGTTAGAGTCATCTGGTCTTAGGGTAGATAAAATTAGATCCTGAAATAATTTCTGGCCTCAATCTCTATCTATTGGATTTTTTTTTGGTTTCCCAATCACTTTATTTGGCTCTTATGTGCAGTTATCATAGTCTCAGATCTCAGGCTACTCTTTGTGGGGAGGGCATTACTTCTGGGAATCTGATTCACATCTTTACAACCCTTAAACCTAAGGGAAAGGTGTTAGTTCATAGTTTATTCTCTATCTTGGTGAGGGAAGAGATGCTGAGATTTGCCACTGGCTAAAAACTGGTACAGGCAGTCAGTTTTCCATCGGGTGATAGAGTTATTTCTATTTGGAGGAAAAGATGAAAATTAAAGATGTCAACTTCTGAAAGATAAAATCATATTGATATTGTTTACTAGTTTGAAGTCTCATGCTTATTACCTAAAATCTCAAAAATTGGTGTTGGAAGTTACTTTTGAAACTTTAAGTTCATAGCAACATACTGACAGGAAATAAATATAAATGTTTCCCACCTTTATCTCTTAGAGCTCTTTGACATGTATTGTTTCCCTTCAAATTCTTATTTGTCAAGTACAAATGCCTGTACTTAAAAATGTGACCCTATTTAGAGACAGAGTTTAAAAAATTACATAAAAGTAACACTGACTTATAACACTATAATAGGTCTGAATTGCACGGTCCCATTATGAACACTACCAAATACCCAGTTTACATTCATCACTGTACAATAATTCTCTTCTTACCCTGATTCTACTTCTCTGGTAAGCACCATTTTGTTCTCATAACCTAAGAAGTTTTTTTTGCTTTATTTGTTTTGTTTGCTTTTTATGTATGTCACATATTAATGAAATCATATCGATGTCCTTTTCTGTTTGACTTATTAAAAATTACTCCTAGTCAAATTAAAAGAATTTTAACAAGATCAATAATCTCCTGAACCCAAGGCATTTGCTAACATAGAGGGTTTATTTTGTTATTGTTTGTCTTTTTGCATATTAGATTTTTTTTTAAATTTGAAGCACCAAGATTTACAACACTGTTAATGATACGGTTTTATGCACACAATGTTCTTACACCACAACATCCCCCTACCATTGTCACAGGGTCCCCTCCCAGCACCCTCAACACCTCCAACACTCACTCTCCTGCTCTTCATCCTTCAAAAGTTCAGTTCTCTAGCCTTCTTTGCTATAACTTTTCCATTGAGATAAGAATCTATGTATCTATTTACCTTTTAATTTTGATTATTGGACCATACATGGCTATGTTCTGGACATAGTGGTTCTGTGTTCACTGGTCATTCCTAAGATACTGGAAAGACAATATAATATGCAGAGGATCAAACTTAGATCAACAGCATACAAGACACACAACTTACCCTTTGTTCTCTTGCTCAAACTTTGTTAGTTGTATTTAAAAGGTGCACAATTTGTTAACTGTAATTATTGTACAGGTGTAGATCTATTTCTGGGTTCTTAATCTTCTTTTATTAACCTGTGAATCTGTTTTTATTTTAATAACATGCCATTTTGAGCTGGAGATATAGTACAGTGTGTAGAAGCTTGACCTGTATGCAATTGACCAAGGTTTGCTCCCTTGCAACACTTACGGCCCCCAGAGAACCACCACAAGTAATCCCCAAGTGCAGAGCCAATATCTGAGCATGACAGGGTGCTTCTCACCACACTCCAAAAATGCTGTTTTGATTTTATGATTTAGTTTAAACTCAGGGAATATTATAGTAAATAAATAATCACAGGGAAAATAAATTTAAAGGATAGGTTTATGGTAAATTTTGATCCAAATGATTGGTGTACTGACACCAAAGACATATTTGAATACAGAGACAGACACACAGAGGGTAGAGATGGAGGGAGAAGACCTTGTTTATTCTCTTCTTCTTTTCCCGTTTTCATTATCCATTTTTCTCCAGTTGATGGCAAGATTTGTGTACTTTGATCCTTCAAAAAACTCAAATAGACTTTAATATTATCAGGGTACTTCACTGTAGATTTAAATAAGAAATCAAGAAGCAAGAAGAGTAAGGTTGTTTATTAGAGAAAATAATAGCTATTATTATAGACTAACATCATGGGTATTAAAAATCTTTACCAACATGAAAAAAATTATATCTTCAAGTATGCACTGACTAAGAAGTTATGTTTTAGATTTAGACTATTTGGATTTTAAATCTTGGGTCTGCCATTCACTCTGTTATTTTGGGTCATTACTATAATGCAATAGTCTCAGTTTCCTCTTCTGCAAATTAGAAGATAATACTATATTAGGGATAAACGGGTTAATCAATACAAAGCATTCAGAAAATAAGTTTCCTTCACTACGCTCTGATTTTTGATACCAGCTTATCGCTTTTAGTCACTCTAATACTCTGATGAAAGACTATTGTGAATTTTTGTGGTGGAAAAGTATAATTCATTCTACTCAAAGACATCAATGATGGGGATTTCTAAATTACATAACTATGGCATTAGTTTAGGAAATTAGCATCTTAAAGCGTTCTCCAAGATAGAGAAGGTGGCAGCACATTCATGAGATCTGCTCATTGTCCTTCAAGACAAAGAAATATAAACACTATTTGATCACTATTTAATCTAGTTCTTTCTTGGCTAAAACTTTTATACCAGGAACTAGCCAGGAATTAATGAAAGGATGACCCAGAAAGCATATTAGAGTTATCATTGGTTTGCTTCATTTATCAGTGAGCACAGCTGGATTGAAATTTGGATCCTTTATCTTTAATGCCTGTGTACTGGCAGAATGAATGCCCTTCGTACAGGCAACATACCTGGGAAATTCCGCCATATTTTACCTAACGAAAGTGATGCATAGAATAAAATGCAGCAATGGAGTTCTGCACGGAGACACCAGAACAACATTGACTGTGTTTGTGATGACAATCTTAAGGTTACTCATACCTGAATATACTTTTTAGCAAAAGTCTTAAGTACACATTTCCTATCTTCAACCTCTGATCAGTGGGACAATACTTTCATGGTAAGAGGAAAGCTAAACTCAGTGATATAATTGTGAAGCAATGCATAATTTAGGTATAGGGCAATTTAGGCTGAAGTGGTTTGTTGTTGCAAACATATTGTAATGTGGATACTTGTGTGGTTTGTTTAAAACAAAAAGTGAAAATGATTCTTATGTTTAATTTGCAAATAAGTTGAAATGAAATACAGCCACTTGAAAGGTTTTATGATATACCAAACTTGTATTTTGTGCTGAAAATTATGTTAATAATCATCATATAAAGAAGTTGATTTTGCTTTATGTGAATAGTATTATATCTTATTCAAAATTTTAAACAATTGAGACACAGTTTTCTTTTTTCCCTACTCACCAAATATATCTATGGATGAAGCAGATTTATACAGTAGCATCAAGGATAAGTTCATTTAGTGAGCATGCAGCTTTATTCCTTAAGTTTCTGGAGCTACATGTAATAGTGTACAGTTTTCCATAATTGTATAGAGCTGTATGTGTAGCATACAATTTTCTCATATATGGGTATTTAAGCTTAAGGGGTTTTCTTTAAAATCTAACTCTACAGTTAGATTTACAGTTAGATTACAGTTAGGCCAAATGCTCAAGTCAAGAATTGAGTTCTAGGTATATTAGCAAAAAGTGATCATTATGCAATTTATTCATTCAGTTTTATGTAATATTGTATTTATTTGTATATAATATACTTGTGAATATCATTTATCCTTTAAAATTATACCTTTATACTTGTACCTTCAATGTGCATTTATTGAGATCATCATCACTTTTGTTTTTCTAGAATTCTCTTTTACATTTATGTGGTTCTTTTTAATTTACATGTGAATATTTTACACTTTCTTTCTTGTGCTGCAGCTTTGGATCTTCAACTGCTTCCTAAACAATCCATGCGCAAAACATCCAGCAAAACCATAATCAGTTTAGCTCCTCCTATGGGCCAAGTAGTCTGTAAGATCCTGCTATGTACAATGAAAAATTTGCCAAGGCTTCTTATCTTCTGTGAATCTCTAATAACCACATAAAAATAACTTTAGTACAAACAGTGGATGAGCTCAGCAAACCCTTCTTCAGTTTGGAGAGAAATAAAATTGCTTTGATTTGAGAAATATTATGGGGCACCTAAGTGGAATAGGGCCAGACTTCGAAAGTCACAAGAATGAGGATGAAAGAGATGACATGAGGATGAGTTTATCTTGGAAAGGAGGCTGAAGAGTAAGTATGCCTGGCCCCAAGAACAGTGAGGAAAATTGACAACAGCCATTGCAGAAATTTGGGAGTATCTCAGGCAGTCTTGGGGAGCTGGAGGTAGAAGTATGTCAGATGAAATATGAAAATTTGCACTCACTCTACCTCTAAGGACTTTGAATGACAGATGTAGGAGTTTAGACTTTGGAATACCAGGGAACCAGTGATGGAATGATGGAATAGAATGTGAGATGCTTAGGTATTCATAAACCTAAGGCATTTAATGTAAAAAAGCTAGGAGGACATCTCTGATGACAGAGATAAGGACTTAGTTGGGAGATACAAGCATAAAGACCAAGAAAGCATGGGGTGATTGTCAAAAAAGATTTTGGAGTCCTGTACTTGAAGTTGGATCACAGATTTAGTACTTCCTAATTGTGTAACCCCAGGTAAGTCACTGACGTTTCTTCAGGGCAGCCTTAGTCTGCAACATGGTGCTCAGAAAATGACTGAGTTTTGTATGGGGTAGTGTTGTGGTGCGTGCTACAAACTTTGAAATTCTTCCCAAATTTTAGCCATTAAGTATTATTATTATCTGGAGCCATGGTTTTCACTAGACTCAATTCAATGTCAAAATATACATTTATTGGAGTAATAGCATTGTATCATTATCCAAGTTTAATTACACCAGTAAAGTTGATCAGTAAAATTGATCACTAGAAATCTACATTAAGTTCACTATTCAAAGTCCAATTCTCATTTCACTACACAAATTTGCCTTCTAACTCAAGTTTCATATCCTCTTTTCTCCCTTGTTTCACTGTTAATTGGCCTTATGGTCTAAAAAGTTATTTTTTAATTTGGGTTATCTCTTTTCTATACCTAGATGCCCCTTATGAGTGGAATTTATGGAAAGAGAAGGAATGAAATGACTAAAAGAGTAGATGCTTGTATTTTTAAAAAATCTGAGTTCTTTTACTAAACATAATTCCCTCTAGACTCATCCATGCTACTGAAAAAGGTCAAGTTTTATTTTCTAATAGCCGAATAGTATTCTGCTATGCATGTACGTATATTCTTTATCTAATCCTCTGTCTGTAAACATAGCTTTTGACTCTTAACTATAATTTATGATGTGGTAATAAACATAGCATGTCTGTGTATATCTTTGAATTAGTTATTTTTTCCTAGTAAATACCAAAACCTAAGATAAGTGGATCATATGGAATATCTATTTAAAACTTTTGTTTATAGTGTCCACATCCAGTTCTGTTCATGGGGTTGCAAGGCCACTCCTGTGTTGTGACTGAGAGAAAGACTTGGCAGTGCTGAGTTATCAGGGATATACTCAGTGGGGTTGGTGATCCGATTCCTGGCCTAGGGATATGATCCGATTCCATATGCTAGGTGATCCGATTCCATATGCTAGGGATATGATCCGCCCTTTTGAGTGAGTCATAGCCTTCATCCCATTATTTTTAAGTAAAGATTTTGTGTACTGTTTTTCTTGCAATTTTTATACATTTTATTTTCATAAAGTAATAGCACAGCAGGTAGGGTATTTGCCTTGCATGGGCAGACCTGGATTTGGTTTCTCCATCCCTCTCAGAGAGCCCGGCTAGCTACAAAGAGTATCCCACCTGCATCGCAGAGCCTGGCAAGCTACCTGTGGCATATTCGATGTGCCAAAAATAGTAACAACAAGTCTCACAATGGAGATGTTACTGGTACCCACCTGAGCAAATTGATGAACAACAGGACAACAGTGTTACAGTGTTACAGTTCATAATAGTTCATTACAGATAATATTCAAACACCCACCCCACCAGCGAGCATCTTCCCACCACAATAAGAGGGAAGTTTGTGGAGGTTGTTGTATTTCCTTCTGAAGTCACTTAAGTCACATATATAAGAGAATACAAGCAAGTATGTTAAAACCAAACAAATGTGTGCTACTTTAGGTACATCAGTGGGCTAGAGTATAAGAGGTCATGTAGTCACATTTGCTCCAGGAAATACTGCATGGCTCTCTTCCAAGAGCTTTATTTTATAGTTTCTGGATCTTGGCCATTGATGAGATTATATGATAGTGAGGGCAGTTGTGGGTGTGACTGCCAACCTACTGGAAAACTGGGGACCTGGGCAGAGGAGGCCCCATCTGGATTCGAACAGGCTTGGAGATCTCAGCCACCCACCGGTTCTGCATACCTGGGTTCCTCTGTTGGTTCCTTCATGGGTGAGGCTCGGACAAGTGTGTGGTGAGTGGCCTGAGCATTGGCTGAAGCTGGGTTCTGGAGGTTTTTGGCTGCCAGGGTTCTGCTTGGGGTGGGGAGGGAAACTCAACCCATCCCCCTCTGAGGTGCCCAGGTGAAGACAGCCTAGCTCGGGGTCAGAAGATTCTGCCTATGTACTGTTTTTCATGATGTATACACCAGTTTCTTATCTTTTGGATAGCAAAATTACACATTTCATGTGATATTATTTGGATTTACTTTTCTTTGCTGCTTTAAGATGGCAAACATTAATTTGTATGCCCATTTGTCATTTATATGGATCCTTTGAAGAAGTCTCTGGTCAGATTCTTCCATTTTTAATTCAGATCATTTTGCTATTACTGAGTTGTATGAGAATCTTTGAATATTTTGGATATTTAAGGGTTGGGGATAGCTATAGCTCAGTGGAAAAGCATGTTTCTCATGTTTAAGTCACTGGGGTCAATTCCACACACATACTACCCTATCAAGAAAACAGGCCATTATGTGGTACGTCTTATTATAAATGATATAAAATTATCCTCTCCTATTTGGTAATCTTATTTGTTTCAATGTATTTTTTGGTATAATTTTCACTGCATAGAACCTATTTATTTTGATGTAATTCTATTTGTTTATTTTGGCATTTATTTTTGTTGTTGGAGTTTATCCCCAAACACTGTTCTCAGACTGTCACTGTCACTGTTATCCCGTTGCTCATCAATTTGCTCGAGTGGGCACCAGTAACATCTCTCACTGTGAGACTTATTGTTGCTGTTTTTGGCATATACAATACGCCACAGGTAGCTTGCCAGGCTCTGCCGTGTGGGCGAGATACTCTTGGTAGCTTGCCGGGCTCTCCGAGAGGGGTTGAGGAATTGAACATGGGTTGGTCGCATAAAAGGTGAAAGCCCTACCACTGTGCTATCGCTCCAGCCTGTTCTCAGACTAATGTCAGGAAATATACTATCTGTTTTCTCTAATATTTTAGGGTTTTGGGTCAGACATCTAAGTGTTTTATCCATATTGAATTAATTTATGTGTTTTGAGGTAGCTACATTTATTTATCTAGACATGTATTTAATCAATACAAATTTAGCACCTACTTTAGAGCTACTATTAGGCACTGAGAAAATTATTGTGAACAGAAACCTTCTGACTTCTTGGAGGTTAATTTCATTTGATCGAGTCAAATAACAAAGTGATTGAACAACAGTATGTTGTGTGTTGATAGGAACAATGGACTTTATAAATACCCCAGTTTTCCTGGAAAAGCTCTGGTTTATGTGCCACTTGTAATCATCATAAATAGCTTTCTTGCAGTTGCATATAAGTCTCTTTGAACAATAAATCATATGACACATATCACCTCAGGAATAAAAAATAACTGAGCTGGATAAGGATACAAGATCTGTGGTGGGTGTTACCATACTGTAATGGTTAGTAGGAGAAACTTGTGTTTCTCTTGCTACTAAAATGTTATTTGATCAGAGATTAGAACAGAAGAAATGAGACATAATGAGAAATTTCTAGACAATTGCAAAGACACTAAAGGGAGAGCATATTTGAGATGATTAGGGCTTTGTAAGAAGGGCTGCCATGAATGGAGAGGAGTGAAAATGCCAAAGAATTATAGGAGATTTCTTTGGACCTTTCCAATCACTTCTGTACCTGTGGGTATCAGTCAATAAGGAGTTTGCCTTAACTCTTAGTTGACAATGAAAGGCAATGAAAAATTTGAACAAAAGAGTAATATGAACTAACATGTTTTTAAAGAGTCATCTTGCACTGCATGGGAGGCAAGGTTGGAAGTACAGAGATGAATTAGAATAGGGTAGTGCTAATCAAGGCAAGAGATCACAATGGCAGAAAACAACTTGGTTATGGTTGATAAAATTATCCTTACCTCCAGCCATTGTCATTTCTTGCCTGGACTTTGGGAGCACATTCTTATTGATGTTTCTGTTAACATCCTTGTTACTGTATGTAGCAAAATGTTATGCATACATATTAAGAGTTTAACTAGCAGAATCTTCTAGAAATTGTATGTGGAGTGGGGGGGAAAAAGGATATAAGAATGACTCAAAGATCTTGGGCCCAAATAATGGGAAGAATGGTGTGGCCATTTAGAGAGATGGTAAAGTTTGTGAGAGGAGTAAGTTTAATGACAAAGAAGAAGGCAGCTTGCAAGCTTAGTGTTGTCAATGTTTATCCATTAAAAATTCTGTGACTGTATAAAGTAGGCAGGTGGGTATATGGATTTTGAGTTCTGGACACAAAGTCAGTTCAAAGATACAAACTTTGGAGTCATTGAAATGCCAGTGGTATTTAAAAACATTCATTGGATCGCATGGTACTGTCTCTGAAATGAGGATAGTTACAAAAAGAAAAGAGAGCAAGGACTGATTCTTCCTATATCCACACTGGGAAGCTAGGTGATTAGGATGAAAGAGTAAGTTCAACTTACTGAAAGGGAATTGCCAGTGCAGCTAGAGGAAGATAAAGAAAGTAGTATTTCATGGCTTGTTTCGAAGTAAAAAACAGATTTCAAGAAGAAAGTTGTGAAAAGTCATAACAAATATACCTAACAGAGGAAAGAGACTACTTGGAGCTCAATGTAAAGCTAATAGAACTGGTTCGGGTTTTGTTAAATGAACACCGATGCTATTGTAAATACATTTGGCATTGTAGTAGAACATCCCATAGGTTTTCGTTTCCACACTCCATTCTCATTTCCTAACCATTAACCTGGTAGAAGTAATAAGTGGTCCTTAGGTAGGATCTTTCAGGCAGGCATAATTTTAGATTCCAAGATAACTGCCTATTTCCTTCTAAGCAGCTACTAGAATGAATTCTTCTCACACCTGCCAGTTATTTCTTTGTTTGATCAACCTGAAGTTGAATACACTTTTCTTTGTTTAACTGAACTCTATCTTTAGGCCCATTTCTTCCTGTCAGGTCCTCTGCCAATATAGAAAGCAATCAGTTACCATCACCTTCATAAAACATGCCCTTCTTGTACCTGAAACTAGTAACCAGATCACCTCTTAACCTGCTTGCTCTTCAGAATAAACAATACTGCTGCCTTTCATCTTCACATAAAGGTCCTACTTTAACCCTCTTTATGTGTATGAAAAAGCATTTTAAGCAAGTTTTGGTTTCCGCTAGGCCTTCTTATCACCTGTGTGCCTTGTCCTGCAGTCCACATTTTTATTATAGTTCATAGACATATTTTCATGTGGAAGACACAAAAAGAATGAATGTTTTTATCTTCGTTTCTGTCATAGGTTTGATCTCAACAGTGTATAAACCCTAAAAGAATATAAACATGTGTGTTTTGCCTCTGTATGTGTGCTGACAGAAAGAGCCAAAAGTGGGGTGAGGGTTGTGGGAGGCGGAGAAAGGGAAGACAATGATATTCAAAGAATACCTGACTCACAGTTGAGCTCAAAGAGAGTCACTTTATCTCTGGTAGCTCCTTGGCAATAAGCATGGGTGGCTAGATGCTGTCTTTCTCAGCAAGATTCCATTTTTCAGAATGTCTGCATACTTTTGAAATACCTGAAGGATTTGTTTTGTTTCCAAAATAGATAATAAATGAGTGCTTTATTAGGAGTACCTAATTTTCCTACGACTGCTTTTCACTTGTGCATCTTCCAAAAGACATTTCCAGATCCCAATGTGAACCGTTGGATATGAGAGATCATGACAAATGACATACTAGGAGTCTTAGAAGAAGAATAAAAAGGTATTTCAATCCATAAGGCACAAAACTTAACAGGGGTTTACAACTAACCAAGCTTCATCAATTGCATAGATTTTGATGACTGAGATTTTTCATATTTTGACATTAATAATTGTTCATCTATTTAATTTAGTTTTGGCTACTCATTTAAGATAGAAAATTGATAGACTAGTAACATCCAGCATTTATAAACTGCCTGACATTAATCTTCCCATATGTAAAATGAGTATCACATAATTGTGAATTGGAAGTGCACTTTGATGTATGTTAAAACAAAAGAAGCTCTGTGCAATAAGAAGATTTGTGTGGCTAGCCACAGAAATTAGGAAACTAAGGTACCTTGCAGAGAAGATTTATAATTGTTCAACTGCATCCAGATGCTCTAATTGTATCTGTGTCTGAAATCTCTGATGGGCTGTTTCAATTCAATATTCTGAAGCCTTGATTTTCTCAAAGGTTAAGGCAGAAAATAAAAGCAACACTGCTTTGTAATGTCTATTGATCTTGAGTTTATATTAATGTCTTTGGCATTGTGGAAGAATCATTGCTTATCCTTACAACCACAGTTTGTTTTCAGTCTTAGCTACTGAGGCTAATAAATAGGCAGGTGAATGTTCTCTGGAATGTTCTTCCAAACGTTTCACATTTAAGTACGCCAAATATGTTAAAATGACAGGCCTCCATAGAAGAAACCCACAAAAACGTAAAGGAAAAAAACCCCAGTTACTCTATTTTTATCTCACTCACGCTGACTGTAGAGGTCTCTGAACAGTAGGGAGGCATAAATGAAATTTATCACCAGATAAGCCTTCCAAAAGACAAGGCAGGAGAGAGAAAGTATCATTCTCTTGTAGATGGTTTTTTCCACTGAAAAGGGTGAAGCTCCCGCACCCAGAATCACCGCATTTCTCTCTTGCTGAGCTCGGCGCTGAAAAACAGCAAAGAATGCAGTGGTGCACAAATGTGTGCTGAAATTTTTTTAAATGTTCACTGACCTTTGGGGAGCGTTCATGCTGTTTAAGAACCTACTGACCTATAGGCAATTACGGTACATAAATGCCTTGCTTCTGCTGGGAATTCAGCTTTGAGTTCTTGCCTGCTGCTGCTCTCTCCTTTCCTCCTTTTTTTCCCCAAACAACCACGTTTTGCAGCCAAGAGCCAAACCGCCTCAATCTACAGGGAAAGCGTAGGACTGGCCTCTCTGCCTCGGCTGGTTTCATACTGCTGTTTGCTTACAAACATTCAGTTACCAGGAAATGTGGAGTCAGCTCTGCTCCGTTCCACTTAATTTTCTTCACCCCATGCACTGGGTTTTTCTCTTCTGCTGCCCCAGCTGTTCTTGCTTTTCCCAGGATGGCAGAGTTCGCCCCAGCTGCAATCTGTGCTTCCTACAAATATCCTTAGTTGCCTACTTGACCTCAGCTGCCCTGGCTAAATTTGTCATTTCCCCAGCCTCCCAAAACAACTCTGAAAACCTGGTGGTAGCAGCTACCGCAGGGACAAGCAAATAACAAAAGCATCAATGAAAATGGGAGCACCATTTTGAATCAGACCCAGACCTGGGTTCAAATTCTATGTCTACTATTATCACACGTTTCTTAATCACTTGAGAGCTTTGGTCTCTGCAGTTGCAGAAATGATAACATAAGTTTCTTTTTTAAGATGAACTACATTAACATGTAAAACTTCAATAACAGTGTAGGCTCCTTCACCTTCATTTTCCTCCCCCAAATAGACTCTTGTCTGTGGTCAAGTGTTCAAATCTCCAAGACAAACACTTCTACCTCACAGGCACATACATTATTTGAGGGGATGAGAATCTGTGTGTGAAAAATTAAAACAGAATTCAGGTTTAAAATAAAATGCGAAATCTAACAATGCAAAATAAATCACAAAACTGAAGATAATTCATGAATGAATGTGAGAGACAGCTATAGGAACTCACTCAGAAATAATCAAAACAGATTTTATGGAACTGATACAGTTTGAACTGGATCTTCAAGGTGGAGATAAATTGGAGAAATGAAAACATGATGGAGAGAAAGAACCTTGAACAAATGTACAGAATGGTGCAAGTACAGGTGTGTGGGAAACAACGTGGAAATACTGTCTGAACTAGAGCAGAAGGTTAGCTGACAAAAAGTTTCAGGATAGGGAGCCAGAGCAATAGTATGTGCAGGTACGGAGCTTGCCTGGATGCACCAGACCCAGATTCAACCTTCAGCAGGAGTGACCCCCTAAATGCAGAGTCAGGAGTAAGCCCTGACAACTGCCAGGTATGGGGGAAAATGTGTCAGGACAGGGTACTTTGCTATATTTAGGAAATAAAAATTTAGGATTCTGAGAAAACATTAATTTCATCATCATCATCATCATTCCATTGATCATCAATTTTCTCGAGCGGTCTCAGTAATGTCTCCATTCTTCCTAGCCCTGAGATTTTAACAGCCTCTCTTTACTCATCCTTCCCAATGGTGCCGCATTAGAGGCTCTTTCAGGGTCAAGGGAATTAGACCCATCATTGTTACTGGTTTTGGTATGTGAATACGCTACGGAGAGTTTGCCAGGTTCTCTCATAAATACAATGAATAAGTTTTATTATATAAAATACTACGTAGTCTAAAACATTGTTTGAGGGGTGAGAGTCTGTGCATGAAATTTAAATTTAACTAAAAAATTTAATTTACTAAAATAAATTAATGTGGTAACTCAAGGACTATGTCCATTGACCCCACATTTCTTGAGGATTTTAAAGAGAGAAGGAAACTGGTGAATAGGGCTCTTAAGAATAGGGAGGTGGGCCACATCTGTGATGCTCAAGGATTATTCCTGGCTCTGTGCTCAGGAGTGGCCTCAGATGTTGCTCAGGAAGCCATGTTCATTGCTAGAGATAAAATAGAGCTAGCCATATATAAGGCAGGCACCTACCTCCTGACATACTATCACTCTAGCCTCAAGAAGAGCACTTATTTTTATTTATTTTTGCTTTTTGGGTCACACCCAGTGATGCTCAGGGGTTACTCCTGGATTTGCACTCAGGAATTACTCCTGGCAGTGCTTGGGGGACCATATGGGATGCTGGGGATCAAACCCAGGTCGGCCGCATGCAAGGCAAACGCCCTACCCGCTCTGCTATCGCTCCAGCTCCCCCCAAGAAGAGCTTTTAAATGGAGATCAATTTGATAAAATGTCAGAATGATTTGGAGAGAGATATGACTTGAGAATAGGAAGAATGGTGCTTCTGTATTCTCCAGTTAAAATATAGCTCTCACAACTATAGAGATAGAATTTTTCTCAAAGATGTAAGCCAAAGATATATGTTTTCTGCAACTTTTAAAATTACAGAATGTGAAAGTGCTGAATAAAAGCACTGTCCAACATGAAGGTACTTCTAGTTAGTATTAATCCAAGTTCTTAGATTATAATTAAAACCCTTAAAGCCCAAAGATCAGGAGTCTACCATCTTTTACCATTGGGGAGGCGCAATCATGACCTCTGTGTAGAAATCTCTACATGAACCTTAACAGTGAGAGTGATTTCTGCAACACTGCTCTTTTGCTTTGATTTAGATTCACAAAGACAAGACAAAATTAAATAATAATGTTATCCTTGGATATGTCTTTAGAAAAACGTAGAAAACACCATAGCATACCTTTTATTCACTTTTAGATATTTATCTTATAACCATCTAAATTAGTTTTTTTTAAAAGAAAACATACATCTGGAGAAATAAATCTCAAAGATTTTGATTTTCAGATTTGGTATTTCTTTTGTATCTAACCCTTCAATTCACCAAAATTTCTGATAATTAGCTTGCTAAAAGCCGGTAATAGTATAATTCTTACTGATAGTTATGATTATTTATTAAAGCTATTTTTATTGCCATCCAGTTCATTTTAGAAGATTCTAGGGTCAGGGCCAGAGCAATAGCACAGCAGGTAGGGCATTTGTCTTGCAAGTGGCCAGCCAGGTTCGATCCCCGGCATCCCATGTGGTCCCCCAAGTACCGCCAGGAGTAATTCCTGAGTGTAGAGCCAGGAATAACTCTGAGCATAGCTGGGTGTGACCCAAAAAACAAACAAAAAGAATATTCTAGGGTATATACAAATACTTTCCTTTTTTTGTAACAATAGGATGTTAAAATGTGTATTTACACAATCCTATTAATAATACAAACCAAAAAGTTTTTCTCCTCTGTTACTCAGTGCAAGGATAGGTAAAAATTATATCACATGCTGTGACACTATTGCTAGTTAAAATGCTGTTGTCAACATGTTTTTATGAGACACTGCGCATTTACCTACCAACTACTTTGTTTTTAGATGCACTAGATACTAGTTATTCTAATCAGTGATGAGCAGTTTTTGCTTCAGAGTACTAAGGGTTTGCAGTGATGGAAACAAACTATTTCTTTAGCATATGATATAATTGATGCACTTTCACATATATAAATAATTAATGTATGACCCCCAAAGAGACATAATCTTTAACTACTTACTTTATTCTTCAAAGATAATTTTTTTTCTAAAATTAGGACATTCAAGCACAGAGAAACAAATAATACAAATGCACCTTCATTTGATTACTAGATTAACAGTCAACCCTGTTAACCGTATTGTAAAAAAAACTAAAATAAATTCATCTGAAGAACATAGACATTCATTCTAGTGGACTAATATAGAAGATTCAACAGTTCACAAATGATGTTCATGTCTCTCAAGATGCTGATGCAAGTCTAATTACCCAAGTGACTTGTCAATGCAGAACTCTGACCAGAGACATATCTTTCTCATCAGTCATAGGACAGGGGAGTGAATATGCTCAGTGGGTAAATATATCTTTCCCAGTTTCTATGTTCTAATTCTAGAAATTTGAGAACAGTGTGGCTAGAATCAGCAGATCAGTAAATACCAACATTTAGAGTTTAATTTTAGTTGAAAATTTTGCTCCTTCATTTGGTTGAATTGCACAATTCTCAGTATGGATGGATACCTAACAGATAGTGAAGAAAACTTTTCTTTGTTCCATTTTGACTTGGTTGACTCCACCTGTAGCTCTCTTGAGTCATTTCTGAATCTGTGCTCAGGAATCACTCCTAGTGGTGCTTGGGGGATTGTATTCGGTACCGGGAATTGAACCAGGGTTGGTCATTTTTTAAAACTATCTCTGTATTGTCTCTCCAGTCCCAGAAAAAAATGCTTGAGAACTGTGCAAATGAATCGAAGTTTAGGAAAACTGGTCTTTACTCCAAGGGCCATTTCTTTTTCTATAGATTCACCCTGGAATTATTTTTAAACATATATTAATTCTTCTTCAGTTCTTCACCCACTTTCCTTCCTAAAACACCTCATACTGACTTTTTCCATATTTACTTATGTTTAATTTTCCTTCACAAGTTAACCCCATCATAACTCTTACTGTCTTCAGAATAAAATAATATTTATCAATACCTATAGCTAAAGTACAGAAGAATTTACCTTGGGTACACAAGAATTTACTTTGGAATTTTTTATTTATTTTTAACCACACCTGAGGGTGCTCAAGGCCGACTCCTGGTTCTGTGCTCAAGGATCACTCCTGGTGGGGCTTACGGGTCCATGGCGGGTGCTGGGAGATCAAACTTGAGTAGACAGTGTGCAAGGGAAATGCCTTGTATTATTGCTCCAGCCCCACTTTGTGTAATTTTGTTATAAGTTCCAGTAACAATTTTCATAAGTTCTAAAGAAGGATGAAGGAGAAGCAGCAGTCTTGAGTTTTTAATGCTTATTTTCAAATTCCTTTCTTAAATTTTGAGTTATGGGTCATCATTTATTTTCACGACCAAGTTTTTTTTTCCCTTGGCTTGTGTTTCTCTTTTCATTCCCTTGGCATATATATGTGTGTTGCTATGGATAATATATATCAATTCGCAACTTGGTTTATTACAGACTCTGTGTGATGCTTGAATAAGAACTAAAGTGAAGCTGTGGTATGGCTTAGAGGTAAGAAGATCATCTTTCCTTTGACATGGAGGAAGTTTCTAAGGCTAATTTCCCATACCATCTTAGACCTAATGGCCTTTACTAGGGTTAAGCAAAAATTTCCCCCCCTTTTTTTAAAAAAGATGAATTAGTTTGTTTTAAAAAAATATGTAAGTTAAGTGTTTGGGGGAGAAGACCAGCTGATGTGTACGTATCTTTTTGTTTTTGCCTTTTGGATGGATGAACCACAAATATTTGCCAAAACTGAGATTGAAATATGTGCTTTCATATGAATGAAGATTATATAAATTGTTGAGTAACCTTTGGTTTTTTTTTTTTTAAGTCTGGCACTCTGCCACAGGCACTGAGAAAGAACTTTCAAGACAACGCATTAAAAAATTAGTTATTCAATGCCAACTCTGATGCTTCTTGACCCAGCCAAGAAGTCAGTCACATTATCCATAAAAGCCATTGCCATTAGCACATAAAGCAAGAATGATTTTTCAAAAGATGAAGTTAAATGTGTCATGTTCCTGTTAACGGAAGCAGGGTTGTGTTGGATCACACGAGGATAGTTCTCCAGAGATGAGACTGAAGCTTAGCATAGGAGCCATAAGGATGGTGGGAAGTGATAAGAAACCTGCCACTGTTGAATCCAAATAGGAGTCTGGATAAGTTGAGGAAACCTACAGGAGACCCAGAGGGATGTTTGCAGCATATGGGAACCCAGAGCTGTCCAAGAAAGGTGGCACCCCTGGGATGCCAACAGTCGTCCTCCTCAATTTGATATTAAAAATGTGCTAAAGAGAAAGCATCCTATTTTAAAAAAAACAGACCTCAAAAGGATTTTTCCCCTTTGGATAACATCTTTTTAAAATATAGGCAATATTGTAGTTGCAAATGTATGTATAAATATTTTTACACTTCAAGATCTCCTAAAACCATTTAAATGATTACTTGCTGAGTGAGTGTATCTCTTGTCTCTAGATCGCTCTAACAGGCTAAAATCAAAGGAAGCCTGTATTAATTTCCTTCTGTGAAAACAGCATCCAAGTGTTTTAATGACGGAGAAGTGTAGTGCAGTAGAATCTGCTAGTTTAACATCATTCTCCGAACTAATGCAGACAGATTGGAGTTTCTGGAACAAAGGTATCATGTGCTTATGTGTTTTATTATTTTGGCATAAAATGTTTTCTGTTGTGTTGGGAAGCTACATGTAACCTGGTGTCCTATGTCGTCTAAAATAAAAATTGTTAGCACAAAATAAAAAGGGTTAGCATTCCAAACATTTTCTGGGATCCAAAATAAAGGCAGTGAAATGCAATTTGAAGTCCTTCCAACAGAGGGCTCTATAGCTTTGATTTAGATCAAGAAAGAAAGTGAGCGAAAACTACTTGGGTTTAGTTGCTATAGTAAATTTTGTATTATCTTTAAAAATAGAACTGATAAAAATGGAGTCAGTTGAGCTGAGCTGGAAGAATCATCCAAAGATTAAATATAATGTCTACTCTTACAAGACAGAAATTCATAATTCTTTGAATTGATGTTCTTTTCAAAGGACAAAACACGTTTTTATCATTACTAAATAAAAAAGCAGGCAAATTAGAGATATTCCTTGCTTTGAAGTACTATTAATATTACCTCATTCAGTACATCTTATAAAAAGAGAGCAACTGTATTCACTCATTTCTAAAGACTTTTTTTTCCATTTGCTATTGACAAATAATTTAGTGTTGGTGCAAGATGTATTATGTATATAAAGGTATGTACAAAATATATTGTAAATATTTAATACACAAAGTATGTTTGTGTTAGTGCACAATACAAAAGCTTATTAAAATATTTTACAAAAACAGAGATACTACTTATAAAGGTGAAGTACAAAACAGAATAGCAGCTAGTAAAATATTTCTTTACCTAGGCATACGATGCAATTTACTTGCTCTTTTAAGGCCTAGCCTTTTGATTCAATTCTCAGATTAAAGAAACTTACAATATATGTTTTAAGGCAAAGCCAAGACTAAACTTTAACCATGAATGACACTTTAGACTATAATAGATCTTTGTCTTCTGATTTTAGAGAACAATTTAGTTTTTTGGAATATTTTTAGTGTTCTTTAAATGCACCGGCTAGTTATATACCATGAGCAGACAGCCTTAAAAATTTTAACCCATCTTATTATGTAGTTGAAAGAAGTTTATTTCATTTTATCTAGAGATGCTTGATTGCATTATTAATATTCAATTTATATAAATTTTTAATGTCTGGATGTAGCTCTTAAACTAAATTTTCCTAAAATTAAAAATATACTTTCTTCAGATAAGATGTAAATGTGACTTAGAAATACCAGTATCTTAATAATACCTATAGTTACTACCTTAAACTTCCTTCTACATCTCATTAATACAAATGCAATTTATACTTTAGTATTATGAGTAAATCTTAGTGTATGAATGATAATAATAAATTCATTGCATATTTTTGTGCCACTATGTTCATATATTTTGTTTTTCACCTCTATATTTTGGGCTCTATGTTTTTTTGAAACTACATATATATTTATTTCTAATATAATTGCTTTGACTAACTAAATTTTTGTTATAATAATACTCTTGGTCTAGTAGCACTCACTATTTTAAATAGTATGTGCATAAAATATATTCTTACTATAATATGCTATTAAGCAAATCAAATTTGGTTTACAAAGAAAGACATTTTAAATGCAATTGCAACTGTGAGTTCTTATGTAGGAATGTTTGATTACACTTTTATTTCCACTTGTCTTATTTTCTTTCTCCTTTTCTATTTCTTGTAGTTCTTTCAAGTGCTTTTAAAAATAAATTTTATTCTCTGGCTTTTCTTCTTGATAAATGTAACTTGTAATTAGTTTTGCTTAAAATGAAACTGTTTGGAGCATAAACAACTTTCAGTGAATTTCCTAATAAACATTCCACAGCAAGCAACTTTGGCTTCATAGGTTTGTGATTTTAATATTGCTAGTTACCGAATTACCTGTATTACCTACCCTTTCTTACATTTACATTTTTTCAGAATATTTCCCTCCTCACGCTCAGGGAAAATTCCTTTTTTGCATATCCATAATGAACTTAAGTCCTGGACATTGTGCTCAGAAGGTGAAGAGGCTACTTGCTTGTGAAACACGTCTGGACAACCCTCATATCCCTGCAAAAATTGTGGTTCTTTTTGTCATTCAGTTCAGATGTTTATGTAACTTTCTTAGGTGGTGGTTATGCTTCACAAATATTTACGTTATTTTATTTAAAAGTTGACAACATTGGAAAAAAAAACGTATGAACTGCTGAGTAAGGGAATTTGGGGTTTTTTTGACTAAAGTTAGCAACCATATCTATCTTTTATATAACGATACGATGTCAGAAACATGTGGATGTAGGTAATTATTAAAAAAAGAATCATGGAGTGATTAACTCCATCATGTCTATGACAAGGCATAGGTCACCATTATTTACGCTTTGGTATAATGAAATGAAACAACAACAACAACAAACCCAACAATATTTTCTAAAACCAGCACAGAAAGCTAATGGCTTGCCTCATGCACCTGCCAGTTTAGGCTGCTATAAAGCCACCCTGGAAATTCTCCTTTATTTGCGCAATATTTTATGCTTTTCTTTTCTTCAGGGCAGATTGGTTCTGTGTGCACGTTATTCCCGAATCTACATTCATTTGGAATGGATTGGCAGACTTAAATGCTCTTTCCAGCGTTGTTGCTGACTAATAATGCCCCTCCCCCATCCTATTCCCACCCCTCTGTTCTTTCTTTCTCCTGTCTTTCTTTCTTTTTCTTCTCCACCATCTTCTTCTTCTTCTCTCTCTCTTACTCTTTCTATAGCTCTCTCTCTTACTCTTTCTATAGCTCTCTCTTTTTCTCTCTCTCTCTTTCTCTCTCACATGCATATGCACCCACACTACAATAGGAACCATGGCCTATTGTCAACAAAGACTGCATAATACTGAAATGCTCAGCTATAGTTTTAGTGATGTTTTGCTTTGAATATTCTGAAGATATTTCTGAACAATTTAAATAAATGTACCTAAACTCGTTCCCCTTCTCGTATGCTGATATTTGGAGCTAAGCTCTCAAAGGACAACCTCGGAACCAGAACCACAGAAACCAGAATGCTTTTGTGGAACAAATATGTGACTTGATGGCTTTCTTTCTCTTCAATATTATTAGCACCATATAGATTTAATATTGGAGTAATTAAAAATGTTTTGATGATGAGGCAGCTTCTCTGATATGTAAAAGAAAGCATCTGATTTGTCCATGTACCAGTTAATTATTAAAGCAACAGACAGTACAGGATACTGTGAGCCCTTTTTCAAAGAGGTTGCATTCCTGTGTATGTGTGTTCGTGTGGCTGTGTGTATGTATGTGTGTGTGTGTGTGTGTGTGTGTGTAGGGGGCATTGTATGTGCATTTGGATGTGTTTGTATTTTATAAAAGAAAAAACACGTTCAGAATTTTCTTCATTTTGACATTGAAAATTATTGGGAGCTTCTGTGTGTATGTGCTTGTCTGAGACGGTATATTTTGATGGAACAGGAGCACAATCCTTTTTCTTTTTTTCCTTAAATTCATTCTTCCTCCACATCACCTAAATGGGCTTCAGAGTCAAACATCACTTTTAATTTTAATTTCTATTTCTAGCCTATATTATGTTAGCACCTTTTCTATTTTACAGTCTTCTCACCAGATCTGTTGTGAGCAAACAATACAGTTTTGTTTCATGTTCTAACCGTATTCTATGGCATTGTACATATTCTCTGCATTTTGTACCTTGTTAAATTTGCTTAGGTTTGTGGGGAGTATTTCATGATATTCAGACTTGGATTTATCTTTTTTTTTTTTTTAGTGTCTGGGACTCCCTAAAGTTTTAAGGTAAAAGAGAGCATATTCTTGGTTTATTGTAAAATATGTTGCTTTGTATTGTGACAATAGTGTTCATATGCATGACATCCTCATAATAATATTAAGCTCTATTTTTTGGTGTGATGTACTTTATACATTTGTATAAATGTCACAGCCTGTAATCACTTCCTTTGTCATTGACGATTAATCTAAAAAAATCGAATAATTCACTGCCCCTTGCCATTTACATATCGTCTGCTGCCATCTGCTCTTCTCAGCAGCAGTAAATGATGGGTAATTAACTCAGTGCCTTTGTCTTTCCCTAGCTGAATGTCTGACACATATAGATTTTCCTGTGTGTGTGTGTATGCATGCGCATGTGTGTATGTGCAAGTAAGGGAAAGAAGGAGGGAATGAGCGTGGAGCAAAAATGAATGGATGATAGTTCAAACATGGAAGTCAGTATAAGATAATTTCAAGAGGAAAAACCAGATACTGGATCAGAGAAAAAGCTATGTCTCATAAACTTAAGTCTTCTCTGACTAAATGAAAGACTTACTGGAACAATGGCTGCCCTTCCTAAGGAAGAATTTTTTTTTTTTCTTTAAACCTCAGTGGTCAAGGTCAAGATGCAAAGTAAGATACAGGCTCCATCGACTATTTATATCTACCCTAGTGTTAAAAGATCATGTAATTGATATTAAATATAATGTACCCACAACTTACATACATGTTCTAATTGACTCCCGAATCAGTGGCTAGATTCTGTTTTGAGATATGATGATATAAAGGAAATTTTAGTTGATGTTGACTCAAGTTTTTTATAGCAGAAAGTATCTAGGGCAATTTATGAGTTTGTATGACTTATATGGGAGGTAGGAATGCTTTAAGAGGAATCATTATAATAGATTTCCATAAACTTCCTGCTCTATCTAGAGCAATCCTAATGTGCTTCACAAAATAATTAATGGTATTCTGAAAATATTATATATAATATTATAAAAATTTTTGTTTGAAGCATATGTCTTAAAATACAGGTAAATAAATGCAAAGGTAGTCAATTTGGATAACTAAATTAAAGAAAAATGAAATATTAAATTTTAAGTGCTCACAATGGTTTTTATATTATGGCAGATCGACTATAGGTATCAGAAATCTGTCATAATCATTTTCACATGGAATTACAGAAGCTTGCTTTATTCAGAGATTATGTACTTGTTTGTAATTTAAAAGGAATACAGTTTTTGCTCAAAAATTTGTCATTTTGCTATGCATATATAGAGATATTTAATAAATCAAAGGACTAAGATGTAATAATATAATATCATAACTTTACATTGCATAAAACTTTTGTCATTGTGTATTTGGAAAGTTTAATATATATGCTATCCAATTGCTGTGTATGTGTGTGTGTGTGTGTGAGTGTGTGTGTTTAAAATGGGAGGGGGGGCAGGTAACTGACACAGTGTTAAAAAAACCTTAGGCCGTCTTTCCATCTGATGAAACCTCTATGCAATTCTGGCATAGTACCTCTACTTTTCCATTTGACTATGGAAGCATCCTAGTTTTCTGAAGTAATCAATTAGTAAAATGAAGCTGTGTTCTAAATTTAAGTAACTATTTTGCTAATAAAACCATATTGCTTAGAACAGTGCCTTATTTGGTACCTCAAATTGATCAAAAATGTTTCTATGTGTCATGAATTTAGAAATGCTTAAAGACATATAACTTTTGGGTTGATTTTGTGATTTGTGGTTAATCCATGCTTCAGTTTTTCTATTGCCACTGGACCCCTGAAGATTAAATGATTTGTCCATAATCATAAAACTACTGGACATCGTTGGAAGGCCATTGGATTGTTGAATTACATTTTCTTTATTAGTTTATAATCACTTACAGAGACAACTTAATACACACATTATGTGATAAAATGGCTAAAGAAATACCAGGTCACTTGAATATAAGAAAGGAACATTCTAAATATATAAAAATTGACTTCATTTCTCAGAGCTATTGTGCTGTGTGAAGTATATGCACTTTATGAAACTCTTTGATTTTCATAAAATTTTTACGACTTACAGGTAAATTTGTCAGCATCTAATTGAGTAAGAGATTCTTGAAAGCTTTCACTGCAATTGTTAATTCAGCATCATTGTTCTCTCAGGCTGTTATGTGACCCAACAGGCAGGGAGAACAATATTGCTGAATATAATTGGCATATGTCAGCAAAATATAATTAGTAACAAGATTCTGAAATGCTCTTTTTGTTGGTTTCAGAAATTGAAGATTTCCTCTTGGATAAAACTATAGCTTCAAATTCTCTCCTATTTCAGAGAAGAGAAAGAATCTTTTTAAAAATGTGAATTAATTTAAATTTTTACACAGAAGTGTGTATTGATTTCTTATACAGTGCAAAACCTAAAGGGTTGTCTTTCTTTCAACAGGTTTTTCATTTAATTTGGAATATGAAAACTTTGCAGAGAAAAATATGTGACATTATATAATGAAGGATCTTCACAAATTCCCTGACTAATAAAACTACTCTTTTCTTCAAATGACCCTCCCTTGGGTTTTAGAATAGATACAGCGAGGGGAGTAGAGTGATAGTACAGCGGGTAGGGCACTTGTCTTGTTCACAGTCAAAGTGGGTTTGATCTTCAGCACCACATATGGTTCCTTGAGTCCCATCAGGAGTGGTCACTGAGTGCAGAGCAGTCAGGAGTAAGACTTGAGCACTGTCATGTGTGCAACTCCCGACCCTCATAAAAAATAGATACAATGATAGGTTTATTTCTTAGGATTTGTACTTAGTTTGATTTTGACACCACATGTACAGAACTAAATGAAGAATTTGCATGCTTTATCACAATACCTCTCATATCAAGATATATTATAGTTAATGTTGGTAATCGCGGCCGACCCGAGTTCGATTCCTCTGCCCCTCTCAGAGAGCCCGGCAAGCTATGGAGAGTATCAAGCTCGAGAGGCAGAGCCTGGCAAGCTACCCGTGCTTATTGGATATGCCAAAAACAGTTACAATAAGTCTCTCAATGAGAGACATTACTGGTGCCCGCTTGAGCAAATTGATGAGCAATGGGATGACAGTGAATGTTGGTAATGGTAAAGTGTGTCACATTTGTCTCCCATTTCATAATAAAAAATGAAGATGATATCTTTTTATATCACAGATGATTTTGAAAGAAATAAGAGTACTATGATCACATAACTATTTGATGAGAACAGAAAAATATTGTTAAAATTTTCTCTACCCAAGAAAGAGAACTTTGAAAAATTTCCACAGAACTCAGGATTAGAATAAAATTCAATTTTAATAAGCAAGTGTTTTAGAATCACATCTAGAAATAGAACGGTTTCATCTAAGAATGTTCTGACTTTGTGGTAATAACTAAGTTTAAGTGAATGGTTCTACCTACCTGAACTGCACATTATGGGACCTAGAGAGTTAAGGAAGGTAAGGGAATACATGCTTAATTCTACATACTGACCCAGATTGACCCAGACTGATGCATAGTACTAGCATAAGAAACATGTCTCAAACACATTCTCATTGCTAAGGTTGGTGTTTCATGTCTTTAACCCAACCCAATAAATTCTTATTTACCTTCTCACAGTGGAATCCAAGATTCGTAGGATGTTCCTACTTCTTAATTCATTTTTCTTAGTCTTCTTAGACTTTAGCTCTCATGTCATTCTCCTTGTACATTGGTTTTATGTTTCTGTAAACCTTCTATTCTTTAGAACTTCACACAAACCATGATTAAACAACATTTAAGTTATATGTTTCAACCAACTACCTCTCCTACCAGAGAAAATTTAAATTTTAATGCTTATAAAATATTAAATGAATTTGGGGAGTTGAATAGACAATTTGGAAAATATTTTTCTAGACTAACAATCTATTTCAAGTCTTATGGACAGCCATATTGGATTCTGACTTAGAATTTTCAGATTTGTGCAGTAGAATGTAGTCTACTTGGCAGAAGTAGTTCAATTAACACAAAGGTCTGAAAAGCCATGAAAATAAAACCAATTACTCAGTGGAAATTTATAGATAAAGACCACCAGCAAATGATACATTTTTGTAGGGGGAAAATTTTTCCATAAAAATTTGGCACTGGGGAGAAAAATACTATAAATTGAAAATAAATAAAATCATAAATAATCTGACTGCTAGAGAGGAGTGTAATAGAGTAAGTTCGTTCAAGGTAGATCACAGTACATAATAAAATCTAATCATAGGAAAATTTTATTAGTGCCAACCCCACATACAAAACAGATTCATCAAAATGATGATTATTTGGCACTGCAATGAATTGCCCTGTTTATTTATTTTGCATGGGGCCACACCTGACTGTGTTCAGGGGCTACTTCTGGTTCTGTGTATGTATTATATCTGTGTATATATTCACACAGAGAACCAGAAGTGGTCCCTGAATATATATATATATGATATATATGTATATTTATATATGCATGTGCACATATGTATAATGCAGTGCAGCACAGTCCTATTGGCTATTGGCTAAATCTACTAGAGTCAAGGTTATGGAAATAAGATCTATAGTGGAATGGAAAGAGAAATGAAAAAAATGAAAATAAGTAATTAGAAATAATAACAAAAAATTAAACTTTTTTAAGGGGAGATAGTCTAAGAATTTAAGTTAAAACATCCTCTAAGTATCTATAGAATATAATGAATTAATTTCCTTATTCAACATGTAGAATAGTAATTAACTGAATGACAATAGTATTAGTGAGCCTGAGATATGACTCTAATAGTGAAGCATGGGTTACAACCCTACATGCATGAGCTCCTGAGCATCACCAAGTGTAACTCTGTTTGCCCCCAAGTATTGTATTGCCAGGTTAAACTATCACAACTCTTCCTCCGCAAAAAAAAAAAAGATCCAGAAAAAAAAGCCAAACCCAAGTTATAAAAAAAATAAAAAATAAATAACAACCCTCCTGGGAGCTTGGAGATAGTACAGAGTTTACAGCACCTGCTAGGTCTTCTTCATACACCAGGTTTCAGTTCCTGGCACCATAGGCATCCTGAATATTACCATGGATACCCTTGGAGGCTGCTATGGACTGCTGGGTGGTTATGGTGATATCTGACATTGTATGGTCAAAGAAGCACCATATCCTCAGCAATTAGCACTGAACTGCTGCTGGCTGGCTCACCAAGTATCACCTGGAGTGACTCTAAGAGTGCGCAGAATATTGTTTGGAAGAATTCACCAAGCCCATTCCCTGAAAAAAGTACAATCTTCAGCCTCCTCCTCTCTCTGTCTGTTTCTCTGTCTCTGTCTCTGTCTCTGTCTCTGTCTCTGTCTCTGTCTCTGTCTCTGTCTCTGTCTCTCTCTCTCTCTCTCTCTCTCTCTCATACACACACATAAACACAATCCTGTGTTTGGGATCTTCAAAAAAACAGGAACAATCAAACGGTAAGCTTCATAGATAGAGGTTGATAAATTCCATGCATGCATGGAGACCCAGATAAGTCAGTGGTATAACTCAGTCAAGTTGGAAATTCTGAGAACTCAGAATATTCAGGGAAGGAAAAAGTGGATCATCATCCCAACACCTCAGTCAGGTGGGAAGGAAAGAATTCCCCCCCCTCTACCTTTCCATTTAAATTCTATTTAAACCCTCAAAGAGAATAAAACTGCTTTATTGAGTCCTGCCTGGCTTGTGTCATGAGCCATAGAAGGAGCATGATGGGTTTTGCAGAACCATGTGGACAGGGCATGTGGAGGCGAATAGTTCTGAGAACGCATTCAATACAAGGAAGAAGTTTCTTTTTTTAAAAAAAGAAAGAAGCTGCTATATCAAGACAGCACAATGTCCTTAAGGGCATAAGGAACTCGGGGTTGAGAATTTTGTTCAGTGGTCAAGTAAGTTTTTACAGTGAGACAGACGGGAGAGGCTGAGAAGGATTTCATTAAGATCACACAGCAGTATTTAGACTTGTGAATATTCCTAGTGAGAATGATATAATTGTACTGGAATTCTATCAGTTTGTGTTAAATATGGAAACGTTAGAATAGCAAGATTCAGATTTTAGCCATATTTATCACTTGTATCATTTCTCATCCCATTGCTAATCGATTTGCTCGAGCGGGTTCCAGTAATGTCTCCATTCGTCCCTGTTGCATGCTAGTGTAACCCAATGGCATCTGCTCCCTCCAGGAACACGAGCCATATTTATACATGTAATTAATAAATCTATGCATTAAACTTCAAATAATTATACCATAAGTTTTCTGCATCCTGTATCATTGATCTATAAAATTGGTGAAGTAGGGGCAAGAATGAGATGATCTACATTATATAGATATATTTTTAAAGAAAAGGTGTTGTGTGCAGAGAAATGTGCTGGCTTTGAAATACCAAACTGAGATTGCTTTCATAATTGGTTAGAGATCTGGATTGAGGAAAACATTCCTCAAGTAGTATCGTAATCCACTAGAAACAAAGTTGTGTTTGGTGACACATCTCATAAATTGAGGATTGGAGTAAATTAATAGACTGTTGTAATTTTAGAAACCAAGTCCCAGCCTTTGAAAGAAAAATCTTAGAGCAGAAAGACTTACCAAAAAATCACAAAACCAGAAAAAAAAAGCAGATATATTTCTGAAGTACAAAGGGCATCCCTTTGAACAAAATGGAAAATTTCATCTAAGATGAAATTTGGGCTGGGGAGACATTGCACACATAAAACCTCAACTTCATTGCCCACAACAGATGAACTATACCCCCCCATCCCCGCACCCCCCCACTGTAGTGTCCAGCCCATATAGTCTCTGAACACTGCAGGTTGAGACAGCACCATGTACTGTCCAGCCAGGCCTGAGTACTGATCCATCAGACCAACATAGGAAAACCAAGTATCCCTGGGAGTGGACTCCAGGCTCCAGTCACTGGTGCTAGAGTCAATCCCATTTCCTTAGACAGAATTATTAGAATACTCTTAAAAGAGTATGCAAACTATCCCCAAAGAAGTTTGGATTGATTTTTATTCTCATTTTGAGTGAGATCATTTTTTCTTTTTTTGGAGGAGGGCAATACTCAGTATTGCTCAGGGCTTACTCCTGGCTCTGTGCTCAGGGCTTACTCCTGATAGGGCTCAGGAAGTCAAATGGAATGCTGGGGAACAAACCCAGATTGGCTATGTGAAAGTCAAGATCCTTTGCCCACTGTGCTGTTTCTGTGGCCCATGTGAGGTCAAGTTTTGAGGGAAAAAAATATAGAGAATGCTTTTAGCTAGAGAGATTGCTCAACGGACTAAGTTCTTTGCATGCTAGAAACCTGAGTTTGATCTTCAGTAGTACATGCTCAAGTATCCCCAGGTGAAGCAGTCTGAACAAAGGAAAAAGAGAATACTTTCTACCTAATGTGTTTAAAAAAATTTCAGCTTGAACATGAGAAAAAAATAATTTCAGGTTTAACAGATCATAAGGGTTATAGTAAATGATATTTGAAGAGATGTTTTTCATTTACAAAGTTGAAGTAATAAAACAATTATGACTATGTTAACTTTTTAGAACAATAATTTAATGTTTTAATAAGAATAGGTGGATAGCCTCAAGAATATGTCTAAGTTTGCATGTGAATCTGCTTAAAATCAAGCCAATTGAGGGATCCTCATGTGTCAATGAATGAGGTGTTCAGTGATACTTGTGGAGTCAGTTTTTGCATTAATTTAATCTGAAATCACATATTTGGAAATCAATCTTCATATATTTTAAATACTATAATTTGTACAATGATATATACTTATATATTTACTTATTTATGACTCATCCAACAAATACTTCTAGTAACCCTTTGCCAGGTACTTCTCAGAGTGTGCGGCAAAGAAGAATCAATAAAATATAGCCTCTGATTTGAAGAACTCAGTCTATTGAGAGTGCTGTAAATGCATAATGAAATCCTTCATCCATGCTTAAGGATTTCAATTAACTTTGTTTCAAATGACAAACATTAAGATGGTTTGGTCCTAATAAAATGGTACATTTTGTTTTAAAAGTCAATGTGTACTCTATTTTTAAGTGGATACCAGAACAATTTCACACTTGGTGAATAGGACAAGTTTTTCTGGGCATGTGCTCAAGAAGAGCTTGAGCAAACCTGAGAATAGATAACGTATTCTCTCTGAACAATTTAATATTTACCCTGCTTTTACAGAAAAGTGTGGCTTTAAATATACCCATTTACAAATGAAAGAACAGGAGTCAGTAAGAAAGTACAGGGTTTAAGGGGTTTGTTAAGGGGTTTGCTTTGCACGAGACCAGCCTTCCTTCCACCCCAGCACTATATATAGTCCCCTGAGCTTCACTAGAAGTGATCCCTGAGCATTGAGTCCGGGGTAAGCCCTGAGCACTGCTAGGTGTGGCTCCGCCAAACAAACCAAGACAAAACAAAACAGAAGAGTAGCCTCAGAAATGGGAAAGAACAAAAAAATGTAAAAGAGAGAGAGAGATAAACAAAGGAATAAACATGGAAGAAATTTTAGGGTATGTGCCTTAAAGATCCAAGGATAGAAATTCTAAGAAAATAAAAGTATTGGAAGAAAACTGAAGGGAAACCAGGAAAAAAAATCCATTTTTCTGTTTTTTTTTTTTACAAAAAAAACCCTTTTATTAGTTTTTAATTGAATAGCTATGAATTACAAAGTTACAAAGATATTTACAATTGAGTCTCAGGGGTATATCATTACAACACCAATCTCTTCACCCACTATCCTCCACCAATGTCTCCAGTTTTCCTACTCTCCACAACCCACCCCCCCACCAGCCTGCGTCTTTGGCAGGCACTTTTCCTCTCCCCCATTTTTCTAGTGTTTCCTTCCCTAACTTATACCTCCTGCCTCAGTGGCGAGCTTCCTACTAAAGACCAGTTTTTCTGAAGAAAAATCCATTTTTTATTGTTTGAAAACTTGAAGGAGATTCTGATTACAGACATTCATCATATTCATATCAGTCATATTCATATCTGAGCACCATATTTTAACTAGGATATAAGAAAATTTCATTGGAAAAGAAAGGATAAGGAAGAAACTATTAATTTTATTTCTAATTCTAATAGTTGGATTCTGAGATATTAAGAGTTTGTTACATAGGTTAACTATAGTTTCCAAGGGAAATAGAGGCAAACAAATGCCTTTTTTTACATGAAGGATAAATTCAATAATCTTTTAAAAGAAATACCAGTAAGGCTGGAGCGATGGCAGGTAGGGTTTTTCCCTTGCACAGAGCCCACCCAAGTCTATCCTCTACATTCCACATGGTCCCCAGAGGACCATCAGGAGTTACTCCTGGAATGCAGAGCCAGGAGTAACTCCTGAACATTGCAGGTGTGATAGAAACAAAAGCCCCCCAAACCCCAAACAAACAAAAAACCCAAGTGTCTGTGTGTACTTCAAATCTAAATGCACACTGAAGGAACTATTTCTTTGCAAAGATTTAGGCAAGCAGGTAGTAGATGTTGGAAAATCTAGAACTGGTGTAGAGCAGGAAGGAGTTTAGAGTGAGTGGGGATAATTGATAATTTCATTTCTTTTATTAGATTTATCGTCATGCAAAAGAAATATCCTTGCTTTGAACATTGTACGTGAGTTTTCTTTTCTTTTTTTTGCTTTTTGGGTCACACCTGGCAATGCACAGAGATCATTCCTGGCTCTGCACTCAGGAATTAACCCTGGCGGTGCTCAGGGGACCATATGAGATGCTGGAAATCAAACCTGGGTTGGCCGAGTGCAAGGCAAACGCCCTACCCACTGTGCTATCACTCCAGCCCCTGTAAGTGATTTTTGACCCAGTTATTTTCTCTTAGACTTTTATAATAAGAAAATCATTGAGAATTTACAGAGTTATCTATAAGAATGCTCATCTCAGGGACTGGAGAGATAGTACAACAGGTCACTCTTGAACATAACAGCCTGAGGTTCCACCTCGGAAGCTCATTGTGGTCCTAGGAAGGATCCCGAGTGCACAGCCAGGAGTAAGGAAACCCTGAACACAGCTGGATGTAGCTCAAAACCAATAAACAAATTGCAACTAAAAGGAAAGCTCACCTCAGTTTTTTGTACTTGTGATAAAATAGAAATGACCTATATATAAATTTTAACATATTGCATAATAGGTTAAATAAATTATCTTCTCAATACAATGTGCAATGAGTAGTTGATATGAAAAGGTATTCACACTATTCTGTTTTTAAGAGAATAAGAGAAAAGAATCAGATTCATTTGTATGTTTTGTTTTTTTTCCTTTTTTATGTATTTTAAACATTAATGTAGAAGGAAAGGATTGAAAGAAGAATATGGTGACCATTAATTTCTCTGCATAAGAAAATCTCTATTGTTTTATATTTCAATTCTCTTCTCTTAAAATTTATTTTCTGATATGTCATTGGTGAACGGTGGCTTTACCAATGCATTTACTTAAATTTTATATATTGTATTTAGGATAAAAATATTTGTGTTTTGTAGGAACTATATATGTGTATATAGAATATAAAGTACATAAAATTTATATGTAATATAGACCACAGACCCCATATTTCCTAGTACTTAACTGCATAACTTCACCAGTTGTTATCAGTACTATTCCACCCAAACCTTCTTTGGTTTCTTAAGCATAGAATACTTATTTCTACATTTGGATTATTACTTGAACGAATCCCTGTGTCTTACATTTTAAAAAAATTTTGCATATTTTGGTATAATTAGATATGTGCTTATTATAATCTTTTGCCTATTAATTTTCATGCTGGACAAATACGTCTTCCTTCCTCTAGAATGTAAGTACCATGAAGTCAGAGACCTTGGATGTGATCATTAATTTTTTAGAACCTAGCGCAGAGCATGACATATAGTGAATATAGAATTTTCTGTATACCTTTCAGAAAGAATAACACACACTGAAACTTTTATAGTAGAGGGGAAAAAGCAATTCAGTACTCAATATAGAGTGAGATAAACTTATTTCCAGATTTTATTAATATTAACATGCAGTATAATAGGTATATGCACATATTTGTACATGTACATATGTGTTTATAAATTACATTTAATTCATACATACTTAAAATTGTGCAATATGTGTGTAATTTGTGTATAGATAGACAAAATTTCAATCATATACAAAAGAAGAAAGAAATATTTTATATATTCCTCTTTTGGGTTCATCCAACTTTAAAAAATCATCAAATCATTGTTAATCTTATTGAATAAACATAAGTCTTCACTTCTCTCTTGATCTGGGTTTTTTTAAAGCACATTTCAGACATTTTTCCCTATAATTTAAATTTATGCTCAAAGAATAAAAAATGTATTTTATTATTGCATGTAAATGTAAATAATACTTCAATATTTCAAGTGTCTAGTATTTTCAAAATGTAAATTTAAAAATGTTTTCTTCATTTAAAACACTCGTCAACGAACCCTTTTCTGTACCCTATCTTTTTTAAATGTAAGCTTTAATTTTTAGGTTCCATGTAGGCAGAACGGAGCTTACTTTCTTTCTTACTGTGGATAATTCTCTTTTTTGGGCTTTCAAAAATAAATTCCTTTTTAAGTTGCCTCAGGAATATTATAGCCATGTTGTCCTTTTCTATGCATTATCTCTTTTTGATGTTTTTTTCCATGAATCTTTTCTTCCCTCTCAGTTTTCTCATTTTGTTAATTTGCCATCAGATAATAAATCACCTTCAAAGAGTAAATGATCCTGAAACTGTTCTAATGAATACTTTGAATTTGTAGATAGTCAATAAATATTTGTTAATTTTATTTTATTCTGATTTTGGTTACTACTATAGTATATATTTGATAATTTTAACTTAAATATTACTAAAAAAGGTAATTTATTCAGCCTTTTATGAGTAATCTGGACTAAAAGAATAAGATGCCAGAAATGTGATATATATATTTTTTATCAGTTAGACTGGTCCAATTTCTTAAGGCAATTTTAGATAATGTTTAGTGATTACATTGTGAATAGTTAATAAGGACAAGAAACACATATTCCTCACACATTTGAAATATCCGGGGATAAAACCGCAATTTGGTGGCAAAACAGAAGATTTTAGTCAGTTGTTGTAGATAAGGTATCTTGTGCTTGATTTCTAGTGGATAATAAATTACTTTCTTGCTTTTCATTCAGGATGTTGAGTTAAGACATTGCGAGAATTCCCATCTATGGTCCACTTATTTGGTAAAAGCATGTTCACCAGCCCTTACCAGCTTCAGACAATATTTGTATATGTGTATGTATGTATATCAGCCAAGTGGATCAACAAGGCTGGTCTTTCTTTTCTCATTCCAAGTATTGCATTCCATCTATCTCACATTGTCACAGATTCATCAGCTTACCTCAGATGAGTGATTAAAGGGGTGATGGAAACATCCCTGAAGACCTCAGAATTTGCCTCTGGTTTTGATAGAATATTATTCTGAAGATTCACACATTTAGTGACCTCACTGCTAGTGAGGTCAAGATGACAATGCAGTTTGTATCGATTTGATTCAATTCAGGAGTTGCTCATTTATCGTTTATATTTATGTAAATAAAGCGCTAGTCTTTCATCTTCCAATTACAACATGATACTGAATTAATGTGATTAAAGATGAAACTGGACTAATGTTAACAAGGGCCTTTCTTTTTGTCATAAAGTGCAGAGGAACTGTCATGTAAAATTAATATGTTTCTAAGGAGGTGAATATGCTTTCCAGCATCAGTTTTTATAAATTTTCTTTTCTTTTACCCCTCCTGTTCAAGCCAATTTCATGCTAAAATACCTTGACATAGTTTTTTCTTTTTATTCCTGGCTCTCCCTAACCACCATTCTATGCCTGAGTCTTCAAATTATGTTACATGGTGAATATTTCTATAAATTGAAATATGATATCTTTGAGATGAACAGGGTTGGCAGGAATTTAGCATCTAAAGAGTTTTGAATAGGCATGTCTGTTATTTTTATTGAAATATTTTAGCTATCTATTTTTCTTAACACAATGATACAAAAGACTGTGTATGGTGTAGGAATTACGAGTTCATACATTTGACAGCTGAAGTGTTTTTTCCTAGGTCATTGCATTGTTGTCTGAGCTTGAAATCACATTCTTGTAGCCAATAATATAGAAGACACAGCTGTATCCCAAAGATTTTTTTTTTATTTAGGGAAGGGCAAAACTGAGTTTAGGAACATGAGGAATTATATAGCTCTTGTTGTAATTTATGGAACAGAACAGCTCTAGTCACTGAAATATAAACAAACATAAATGCCACATGTATAATTGGTTTGATATCTTGAGTTTTTATAGTTTGATACAGAAGTGATTTCACAGAAATACTGTAATAGCAAAGGGTCTTTGATATATGTTTCACCTCATCACTGGTCCATTCAGTATAAAAATAGATACGTGCATTCTGTAAGACAGAATTTTATGGAAAATACAGTATGGTTAATATTGTGGTCTATTTCCCAAACTTATCAAACTATGCCACCACTGGGAGACATTTACTGTAGGGACAAGCGAATCATTCCTAAGCATTCCCTTTGGCTGCCAGGTAACGAATAACCAAGAACTGACAGCGGCATAGCATTTAAGGGCATAAGTCTGATACAAAAAATGAATATAGAAGAGATAGAATCACTGGGTATTGAGCAGCAGGGAAGGAAATGATTTCTGCTGCCTGCTGATATATAAAGGTATATTATGCACAATAAGAGCAGTTTAGCTCCCATGGCTCCTTAGCTTACCATACTCTAGAACTGAAGGCACACAATGTACAGGATATGTTTATCTTCCAGCATGACCTGGACAATTATTTGGTATTGATTTTCTTAAAGTTTGGTCTTACATGTCAGCATTTTGTTGGCAAACTTTGCAACATAATCCAATCGAGTCAGTGCAGAGACGGGTGTGAGTAGAGATAACCCATCGTGGGCAAGTCTTTTGCATGATGTGTAGGTAGCCTGCCTATATTAAGTAAGCTCTTGCAATTTTGCTGTTTTGTCAGGGGAATTGTAATCTTGGGGAATCCCCGGGCCTGATTGCGGCTCTCCTCTCAATGTGCACTTTTGACCTCTGTATTGATTCTGTCCTCTCATCAAAAGCACTGATGTAATTCCATGTGCTAGGATCACACAGTGATTTGCATTTAGGAGCTGCAACTGTGCGCTGACCCCAAACCATTTCATCAGAATGAAAGTAGACCAAATGGCAGATGTGTTTCCCCATAACATTAAAGTCTATTGTACCATTTGGTGGGGTTCTTTATCATATAAAGGAAAAGGGCATAAACTATCCACGATGGAGTTTGATTTTATTCCAACCAGAAAAGGAAAATTCTTTAAGCCTTATGAGATTAAAATGGATCTAACTGAATTTTTCCCAGTCTCAGGCCAATGAATGGTATTTCTAGTTGCTAAAAGCTTAGCACAAAGTGATAAAAATTTATTTTCAAGAATTTTAGCAGTTTAATTTTAGTGTTTTCTTATTAATATATGCTTATCATGAACTATCTGTAGGCAATCTGTTAAATAAAATATTTCTTAATATGTCTCTGAAGAAGTATCAGGCATTTTAGTAAAAACTCTTAGTTTAAATAACTGGCCATTCAATTAGTTTGGTTGTTTCTCTTTTCTTCACTCTTTCTTTTCCTTTCCTTCTTCCTTTTTTAAAGGATGGAAAATGGTGAAGAAATCACTTCTGAAGCACAGAGATCCAAAGAGCATACAGAAATCAGCATATATCTATAATAACCTGCATTATTTTTTCTAAGATATTCCTTTTGGATTCAATACACTTCTCACCTATTAATTCCAATCAAGTATTTACTGAACACACACACACACACACATACACACTTTCAAGGAAAAAAGGAGGTTGTCTGTTATGGAAGTGAGAGTCTAGATAGGGATGTAGTCAATGAATAGTCATATAAATAAAAATGAATATGAATATAATAAGGAGGAAAACACATTAACAGATACCAGTTTAAATTATTCTATGTACAGGATAGTAATTAATTGGAAAAATATTGCAATGATTTGGAAGGAGTGAAGATAGGGAAGCATCTAAATATGAATGAGCCCCTGAATATGAAGGATTTATCAATTGTCTTTAAGACAATATATATATATCAACCTTTTCTCAACCATGGCTTTCTTCTAACCTTGTTTCTTTCTTTGGCATTTTGTCCTATCAGTTTTTACCCTATTTTGTGTGGGCCCCCATTTACAAGATTTTTCACCTGCAGCCTCCTTTCAATATACTAGGGATCCACAGTGGGTCTCTAGCAAAGATTAAACCAAAAATGCAAAGAGAGCAATTTAATGAATCCCAAAAGAAAGCTCTGTTGGCTTAAAATGCCTGATTAACAAACGTGAGGCTACAACTTCAAAACTGGTGCCATACTAAAGGACTCATGACATTCTGATAAATGTGATCCTTGCTCAGGGTTAAAAAAAAATGGATGTGAGGTGCTCTGTGAGTATTCCAACTCAAGAAAACTTCATACGGTGGGAAAAACTCTTAAGAATCCATCTTTGTACAGGGAAAGATTGAGTCGTGATGGTATATGGCCATAGGACCTGTTTGTCAAAAGCTTCGGCATTAATTGAAAGTATTGGGAATACTTTGATTTGACGAATTGAGAGGTTCAAAGCAATAATATGTATAGTTTTTGGAAAAAATTTCAACAAATACTATTAAGGCAAATTATACAGAGTATCACGATGTTTAATAGGAAATTTGAAGTTTAGTATAGATTGAGTTTGAAAGTGGTGTAAGACAGAACTGTTCTGTTTGAAAAATATCTGTTTATAAGATATGTTATATGAGAGAATACTGATCATGTGAATTGCAGTTGTTCATAGTTTATACTTTACTTAATGCCAATTGTTTTAAAATCCAAAGTTTAAAAATATTAAAATATTGATTAAGCCATTGGCATTAATTTTCTTAGTAAATAATAACTAACTGGTAGTGTGTAATGAAGGCAATAGTTGATCATCAATCTCTTTAGAATTTCCTATTTCTTCTAACTTTGGTATAGCATTTTAAGTTGTCAAATCAGAGTTTTATTAAAAACCCATTGGTTTCTTTTCTTAAAATAGTCATGTATCCCAATTATTATTAAAAATGTCCCATCTTTTGTTTGTTTTGTTTGGGGACCAGGACTGGTGATTCTCAGGACTTTTCTCGGTACTTTTGCCTTGTGCTCAGTGATCACTCCTGGTAGTACTGGGGATCATTAGCAGTAAAGGAGATAAAATCAGGGTCACATGCATGCAAAGCAAGAGAAACTATCTGCTGTTCTCTCTCTCTAGTCCCAAGCTTACACCTTTGTAAAGCCAAATTTTATCAAATTTCCAGGGTTGTATTATGGAGTACACTGAGATTCACTTTTAGAGTAGAAACTTATGGCCACTAGAGAAATCAAAGGAGTGCCCAGTGTTTTTCATTTGTTCGTTAGCAACAAGAACTAGAATGGGTCTTTGGAGATAAGCAAAGTCTACATACATGCAAAGTCTAATACCCTGCTTCCTGTTATATTCCCGTGATCAACATATCATGGCATCACTTCAATTCTATGGAATTGGCATGATTGATCATTAATTATTTAAATAACCTATTAGATAATAAATAATTGAGTAGATAATACTTTATATAAGTATAGTATGGTGTTGATGGTAAATTTTATGTTATGTGAATATATATAATATAAATTAAATGCATTTTGCCCTTTTTCCTCTTATTTTTTATTTGAGAGGTAAACAAACCAAATTATAGGCACTGAATGGCTAGTGAGTAGGATGGATTGGGGTAGACCAAGAAAGAAAGAATGCTATCAGCTACTCTTTTTAGCATCACCTTTTAGCATATTTGAACTCAGATCCTGGTATAAAGGTCACCTACATATAAATGTTATGGGTTTTTTCTTCTTCTGTGAACTTTCATATTGCTTCTTGATTACATTCTCTTTTGTAGGAGCTAAAAATTTTGATCAGAAATGAAAGGTAGTGCTTATGATTTCAGGCCACAGGCCTTCTTAATTTATCTTAATGCCACATGTGCCTAACCTTCTTGTTCATTAAATTCACTCAGAATGTTCTTCTTTTTCAAACAAAAATCAAAGTACTTCAGTGCAACTTTGCATGTGAGGTGATGGAGCTACATTATTGTAACTACTTCACCATGGTAGGAAATACTTGCAAGGAAAAAGTAAATGTTTTTATTCAAAAGCAGAGAGTTAACCTCTTCTCCCTGGGAGCTCTTTGAAGAAACTTGTGCTATATGTCAACCAGCTATATTAATTCAGAATTTCCAAGGAGGAGAACTTTGGTTAATATTAAATGGCATCTTACTTCATACTATCTCATCTCAAAACTTGCAATAGATTACAATAGTGATAGATTACAACATGAAATTTGGGGATTCAAATTCAGGCCAAAAATAAAGATTCTTTCTGAGTGTTCAGGTTCTTCTTACCAGTTTATTTGTATTGGCTAATTTATTTTATTTTCAATTTAGATATTTGTTGCATGCTATCATCTGTCTTGTTTAGAAGGATTTATTTACAGAAAAGATCAAAAGCTCCTAAAATTGTTTTTTACATTGGAAAACACATTATCCTTGACAACCAGGTGTGTAATAAATATATTTTCATGTTGCTACTAAGAATTATGGGTCATATATATTTAAAACAGATCATTCTGAGTTTAGGTATATGTTAGTATTTTATACATAGATTCTTATAGGTAAATATAAAAGATGAGAAGGCATACTATATACTGAACTTCTGTCTAAGAATAAAATATTTCTTATAGTATATAATGAGAAAAATTAGAAGGCAAATTTATCATTTATTTGAAATGGCACATCACACGTATTGTAATTTGTGCCCTGCATATGGTGTCAAAACCTTATTTCCTATGGTTTTTCTTATTATAAACTTGCATGTATGTGAAGACAGGGTTTTTTTCAGGGTTTTTTTCACTGTGATTATTTTTGGAAACTAAAATATAAGTAAACAAATATAATATAAGTCAATGATATAATTCCTATACTTTATTAATGATTATCTTTCCTTTTGACAAATCGTTGTTACCATTTAGTATTTACAATGCATTTAAAAAATTCCACAGGGCCATCTGAATCATCTATGCATAGAATTCTCAGACTGAAAGCCTGTGATAAATCTCAGTGCTATTTCCATGTCACAGGGATGGGAAATACGCTCTGCAGAGTGTGAGAGAGCAGTTGTGCTATAGGGACCAAAAGGGTGACGAAGAAGGGAAAGGGAATCAGCACATGGGAGTCTTAAGCATAATAGAGGGATATATCTGTTGAGAATTTGGATTCTGCTTTCTCCTCTTGCCTGTTTTCAGAGACTTTTAGAGGTTTACGCTTATTCTGTGGAACCATTACTTGCCGACTCTTATTTTCATGCCATTGAAATAGCTCTTTTCATTGCTTACCTGAGAGGAAGTGAGCATCACTAATCCAGCTGCCTGTATCCCCTTGTATTTTAAAGAAAATACATATAGATGATATATTAAGTTAAAAAATAATGTTCTGGCCACATCTGAATGTTCCCATAAGTATGATTTCCAGGTTGACTAATCAAATTCAGAGTGCTGTGTTCATAAATGGTAGCTTTCTTAGGGGTTAGTTTTCCCCGTTACATTGCGAGAGAGTGGCTAAACATTTCAACCCTTCCACAGTGACAAGTGATATGTCTGATTGTTTGCTGCTGATGATTTGGAATATTGATGTTTTAGAAAAAGAAGTCCATTAAACAGGCAATCTGTGCAGCTCACACCCTACACAGAAAACATTTGATATAAATAAAGTGTCAACCGGGGGCCGCAGCTTTGTGCAGAATCATTTTAAATTTTTCTTTTTGAATTATTAAATAGAGCATGTCAGGACAACTCTGATTATTATCCAATCCATATGCTTCAACACCAACCTTTTATGTAATATCAAGTGACTGCAGTTGATCAATTGGGCCAATCACGGACGCTCCCTCATTCTGGAAAGAATTCAAGGCCCTGACGGTGCTGCAGCACCTTATGCAGATATGCAAACACCTGCTGCGTTGCTCTCTAAGGAGGATGGACCAGTATATGCCTTTCGGAATGTGGGCAGACTATGAAAAGATGCTTAGTTCCTTATCGAATAATTTAAGCATAAGTTCATCTTTTTGCAATTTTAAGCCTATTTAGGTAGACCAGATAGAACATTCTTACCCAGCTGCTACTCTACCTGGGAGAGTTATGTACATAATTCATATTACATAAATAAAATGTGATAGTGCGTATTTCTGAAAACTGCTATATAAAAATAAAGTATGGTACTTTTTAAAGAAAACAAATAAAGTTTCTGCTGGAAGGAAGACTGATATTCAGACATGTAGCCATGTGTAATTTATAAAGTGTGATAAAATGATAATCTCTCACCTACACTAATACACAGTTTATCTAGATAAATAACTCTTAGAATGTGGATGCCTTTAGGGTTTTAGGCATTTAATTAAAATGGAACAAAAAATATGAACTGTCAGCTTTGGGATTTTAACATCCTCTCTCCAAAAGGATATTCTTCCGTCTGAGAACACATTTCTGACATTCAGTGGGAATAAATGTGAGGTGGCATTTTTCTAGTCCTTACGAGAAAGGGGCTAAAAATGCTTCGTATAGAAATCTTAAGATGAAACGCTTTCCTGAGAATGCCTCGGTTCTCTACTGCAGCTCCCTCCCAGCGCTGGGACTCAGGGCGAATTCAGGGGGCCTCTCTGATAATTGCCAGTGATTGGAGGTAGCACTCTTTCTCTGGCACTTTTGCCATTGTCCTGGTGTGTTGCCATCACTCACGAAGACTGCTGAAGCGGAGGGCTTTCTTCCTCTTGCCTGTGTGTGATTTTGATGTTGGACACGGGGAGGCAGGGCAAAGCAGTGACAGAATCCAAGCTTAGAGAAGAGTCAGTCTGGGCCCTGCACAAACTGCCTATGTGGAGATTATAGGAGTCTCCCCTGCTGCCCACTTAACTCTAAAAATAAAGCCCACGCTGCTGTGGAAGACACATATATTTAACTGTGACCCTTTTTTTAATTGTTCTATTGTCTACTAAAAATTGATTTGGGTTCTTGGTAGTCTTTTAAAAAAAAAAAAAAAAACACGACGTTTTTATATGACAAGCCCTGTCTCTTTAAATGCATAGATTGCGTACTGCGTATACATACCATGCGTATTTCTTTTGTTTATTTTTGCTGCATTTTATGGGCTTTGGAATACAAAGAAAAAAATCCTCTGTTACAAAACAGTGATACCCGAATGTTAAACAAATTAATCAGGATACTTGTCCACAATTTTGATAATAGATGACATGCTGACAAAGCATGAAATTATTACTATAAATGAACGTGGTATATTTCTGTTTTTTTATTCCACACAGTGATTCACTGCTCATGCAAAATGACTTAAAGTCTTGTTGCGTGTATATGGATTTTCAGCATTCTTAAGCGAGTTAGATGATTTCAAAACTTGAGAAAAATGAGAAAAAAGTAAGATTTTAAAAAATCATTTTAGCATACTTTAGGAAAATTCTAATTTTTTCTTGTATTTTTATTTTTGGATAGGGAAAATGGGATAATTCCTAATAAAAGAACAATTTGAGGGTATTTACTAACATACACTGTGAAACAATGTTATGATTCTTGAACAAAGGTGCTGTCCAAATGGGCAAACAAGGTTTTATATTATTGGTAAATAATACGACTAAAGGAAGTAGGTCAGGCATATATATGTGTGAATGTGTGCGTATGCATGAATGTGTTTGTGTATGTATGTGTGTGTGTGTGTGTGTGTGTGTGTGTGTGTGCTTGTGTGTATCTGTCTTTTCTTATTAGGCCTGGAGACTCTTACATTAGTTTTAATCAAAACCAAACCCAATATACAATCCATATAATTTCAAATGGAAAGGAAATTTAGGCAGTCAATTGTTAATAATCTAAGATAATAAGCACATTGGTAACATCCTCCAGGTACATTTTAACTATCCATGTTGACAAATACTAGTTCAAAATGGCACATTTCGACATTTCAAATCATTGTCAGGGGAGAAAAAGGGCAGGGATACTATTCTATATATTTTCCTCTTGGGCAATGGAAATAAGCTCTTATGATTCCATAGTCTTTGAGCCTTCTTCCCTTCCCCCATTCATTTGATCACATTATTCACACAAAGAACCAATGAGCCGTTGTGCCATTACCTTAAAATCCTATATTAATGAGACAGCTACAGTTTTTAATCATTTGAGTTAAGCCTTGAATATTCCATTTGCTAATATCGTGCATCCATTTAAAATGAGAACTAGCATTCTATTTGCAAATAGTGAGTAAAATACTGATTTTTTTTCTCTTTTAAAAGTTTCAAAACAATCTAAAGAATGCATTTTATTCTTAAGGACTTAATCTTATTTCTAAAAGCGTGGATAAATAAAAGAAGGAAGAGAAACAAATCTGTACCTGGAGAGTCAATGAGGGAAAGAGAGACTCTGGCACTTTGTTTTTCTTAGGAAAATTTAGAGAAAATAAATACACAACAAATTGTATGACAAGTCAGCCCCCATCATCTAAAAAGAATTAAATTCATTTTATAAAGCATTAGGTGGTATTTTAACAGATCTATGTTTAATGGCTTCTGAAAACAAAATTGTGCGAATAAAAGGAAAGATTTTGTGGTGTGGTTAATCATTTATTATGTCAAATTTGTTTTTGTTTCTCAAAATAGCTTATAAAAACACTTTAGAGATTTTATATCATGATAACTATTATTTTGTTATAGATGAGAGATATTCTCTTTCTTAAAACATGGCATCTTGGCTACATTGATCTGACATATATCATAATCTTATGAATTGGAATATGGTCTTAATTTTTAAAGTTCCTTTTATATAGGAACATACAATAACATACTAACCTCTTGAAAGTTTCCAAGAAAATTGTTTGTGGAATATTAATTTCCTTTTCTACTTTATTTATTTATTTTTTGTGTTTGATGATTAAACTATTATTTGTTGTAGATCAAGAAAGGGCTTACTCCCTGGACTTCTTAATGTCTCTTTATATAGAAAACAAAGTTGGAAGATATCAATTTGAGGTAGAAGGATAGATATTTTAAAATGCAATTTTGTACAACTTTCCCAATACAACTTAAATCATCAAATGAACAAAATTTATTAAAGTCAAAAAGGAACTTATGTACATGGAGTTTTAGAAGATAACAAAAATATAAGGTATGAAGATAGATGCATTGCATCCATATCCCGGAATGTATAGTTGAAAATATTCATTAGAACATGTAGAAAATCTTTGAGTTGTAATTTTTATATCTCAGCAGCTACTTATTTCAAATGTTCATATGGAAACTACCACCTCGTATTTTTTTAAGTATATGGGGATCTAGTAAAGTAAATTTCAATTTCTGAATTGAGAAATTGAATTTCTCATATCCATTTCATTTTACAGATGAAGATACATTTAAATTACCTAAGAATACCTATTTAATTTACTTGAGAATAATGACTAAAGTAGTGTTTAATTCATTGGATGGTATACATAGCATAGAACCAAGATGCTGTTTGGAAACAGCATCATTTGCTTCCAATCCTGCTCTGCACTTTAAAAAAAATTGTATAAACCCAGGTATTCCAACCAAGAATGTATATTATTTTCGCTGACCATTCTTGTCTTCTGCCTTCTTATCTACATCCAGATGCTCTGTTTTACTTAATATTTTTAAATTGATTTCTTTTTCTTTAATCATGATGATTTCTGTATATGATCAGAAAGCATTGGATCTTATTAACTGTGCAGTAATGTCCAAGTCACAAAACTTTGTTAAACTCTAGCTGCTGCATGCTTCTATATAGAAATGCTTTTTCACCCCAAAGTAGCTATTAGACTAATTTAGTTGGTGAACTTTTTTCCCAACAGAATGCAGGCAGACTGATTGGAATTTCAAAAGATCGTCACACTGAATTTGAAAGTACCTTACACAGAAGTACATTTTTCTTTTTTAACCAAGCAGAGGCATGGATGTCAATTTTATATTTTCTAGCCAAATATGTGTACAATATTATTAATTCAAACAGAAAAACCAAATGTAAATCTGTGACTATTTAACAAGATTTTTTTCTCTTAGGTTATCAATTGTTCCTTCTGTCAATATTACATATTGTAATTTTCCTCACTTAATGATCTGTTTGATTCTAAAGGGGAGGAAATCTATGTTAATACTTGCAGACGCACACCGAGCCAGTTTAATAAAAGATAAGGCTTTGCACTGTTTTTCTGTTTATTTTTAAGCAAGAAAATGAGTTTAAGTTTTCCCCTGATTCCTGTTGCCTGCTTGCTTACACTTAGTTTTCCTTTCTTCACACACCATGAAGCAAACACTGTCCTTGTCAAATGATAAATGAGGCAGAATTGGTGACGTGCATGTTTGTCAACATAAGCAAGATCAAATGATTGCTCAGCAGGAAGAAGCCACGGGAAATCCAATGATTTTTTGACTAATTAGCAAAATAATAATAATGTCTCCCTAATGATTACCTTGTACTGGGTTGTGGCCTTTTATCAGACAGATATTCCACCAGTGCCAACTAGTGTTTTGAAGACAAACCAGTGATTTCACTTGAAATCATGGATGTGAAGCATTTCTAAGTAATCTTTTGAAGCTTTTTGTTCTGTTATGTCACTTGAATAATTGAGATAAAATCTAAGCCACACTTTTACTTTTTATTGTTATATAACTAATGTGTGTTTTAAGAAATACTTTACAGAAAAAAAAAAACAATATTTTCCAAGACTCCTAAAGTTCAGGTTTGTTCAATTCATTCATGGAATTTTACCAGAGATCTTTCTGAGGAATAATTTGATTTCAAATAAAAATGTACTCAAGATTATTTTTTTAACATGCTAGCTTAGTGTCCATGACCAAACGTAACCTTATTTCTATTAATGGCTAATAAAGCTTCAAGAAGGTATCAGGGTGAACTGAAATTACCTGGAAAATACCGCTGGGATTGACATTTTCTGTGAAGTTCAGTAGTCAACCACTATTTATGGGAGTCACAGTGAAAACAGGAGCATCTCTCATGTCACAGGGCATGTGCTGAGCTCTGTGGATTAGTTTGCCTGAGATATATTCACAGGATTCCTGGGTCAGGACAAAGATACATATTTCTTACCTTCTTGTGTGCCAGATTTACAACGTAAAAATAGAGATAAGGGATGAATGAACTTGAAACCAAGTGAACACTGTCTGGGGGAATGTAGCTTGTAATGTAATGTAGTGTCTAGATTGGGAAATGCTGCAAGGGCCTTGCTGATTCGGGTATTGGAGCTGCTTGACTTGTATTAAATTTTGCCAGGAGAGATGGTAATTCTTCTAAAAGATCAGAGGCAAAAAAGAAAAACAACAGTCTCAATTATTTTAAGATCTCAATTATTTTTCATTTTTTTATTCAACTGACTGATAGGTTGCAACAAAAAAAGCTGCCAAGATATATGTTTTGTTTTTTTCCTAACCCAAGTCACCAAGAAAGGGTTTTTATTGCATTGTGTTGGTGGTGCTTATGCTTAGAACATGCCTTCTAGTGATGTGTTTCCATTTTTAATTTTTGGCACCCTAAATCAGAGGAAATTCTTCTGCCATCTTTCTGTCCAGTGTGATCACTCTCAGTTCCTTTATCACGAAGCAATTGATAATAACTTGAGAAAAGCAGTAGGAGCAACTTTTCATTGTCCAGCCCAGGAGAAATCACTAATAGGGAGAGAGAGAGAGAATGAGATGACTACAATGAAGGGGGACACTGTAATGACGGGGAGGGCAGGCAGAGTGGGCTAGTAAAAGGCAAGAGCAATGTGGATAATACGCCGAGGCGGGGTCAGGGCTGGGGTGGAAGATGAGAGGAGAGAGATTACTTTAATGAGCCACATGGCTTCCACCACCAAACAGCTGCTCGGAGATTTCTCTTAAGTCTCTGTCAACCTCAATGAATTTCTCTATGGCTCTCTAATGCCGCACCACTGCCCCACGGAGTAGATGCTAGCCTCATGTACTACTGAAACTTTGAACATCGCTTGGCAAACTGACATGTGTTAAATGTCAAAATATCTACTGATTTTCGACTTGGAGTTTAAAATTTTTTTAAAACATCACTTTCATATTTATGTTTACATCAATTACGCATCAAAGTGGGAAGGTTCAAGATACTTTCCTAGAAATAATTTTATATTAATCATTTAAAAAATGGCTGCTAGAAAAATTTCAATGACCTCTGTGGCTTGCTTTCAGAACCACATTTTCTAAGTTTCTGTATTTGATGTCTTTACATTTTGGCTTGTAGTTGACCTTGAGCAGTTATTATTCCCTAGCCTTAGACTATTGCTGAAGATTGCAAGAGAAGTGCTTGGGAGTCTGGCTTTCATATGCAAACCACCCAAGCCAGAGCACATACCCCCAGGTAGCTCCTCTATTCTGCTCTTGTACTCCAGGTCACCATCCACTTGTCCTAATCATCTTGGGGCAGCTACCAGACAACTAAAAGGACAAACTCCATGCCCCAGAGCCTCCTGAAGTTATTCAAATGAGCAAATTTGAAACTTGATTATCTTTTTGTTGCTGTTGTTCTTCTTTTGCCTCAACCATTCTTTCCTGTGGAGAACACAATTAAGGTTCCAGTATATTTCCTTAATTCTTTCTTTGCCCCCTCTCTCCAGATAGCCAGAGACTTTTCCCTGTGGCACCGGCTAGGTGAGTATTCCCTCTTCTTTGAGTTTGTAATATGACAAACTATCTTTTAAATAAGGGCTGGAGTGATAGCACAGTGGGTAAGGCATTTGCCTTGCACGCAGCTGACCTGGGTTGATTCTTTCGCCTTGCATGCAGCCGACCTGGGTTGGATTCCTCCAGCCCTCTCAGAGAGCCTGGCAATATCTCGCCCACACCACAGAGCCTGGCAAGCTACCCGTGGCGTATTCAATATGCCAAAAACATTAACAACAAGACTCACGATGGAGATGTTACTGGTGCCCGCTAGAGCAAATCGATGAACAGCGGGACGACAGTGACAGTGACAGTGATCTTTTAAATAGCAGTTACTTACTGATCTGTAGATCTGCCATTAGGGAAGAAATAATAAAACTGTATATAAGACACTTGTATCCTATTTCAACCAGAGCTTCATACCACTAAGTGTAATCCACTGATCTCTTGTGCTACAATCAATTTGACAAATTAAACATCCAGATTTCTGGGTGCCTTTAGGATTAGCATGGCTCCTGAAATAAAGTCAGCTCAGTATTAACTATTATTACTTTAATATTGTAGCAACAACAATAGCAATAGCATGGCAAACATAATAATAATAATAATAACAAACAATAATTCAGTAGAGCAATTCTGGTTTGAGAAAATCACTTTTTGTCTATTATGTCATTGCTATTTTTCTATAAATTAAAATATATTTGTATATATTTATATATTTAATATTTATTATTAACCAAAAGCCAATTTAGGTTAAGTGCTTGATACATTATTTTTTGAGTCATTCTGACAATAATTGAGTAAAAAACAAGAAAAGTAACTTGTTTAGAATCACACTTCTTAGTGTTGGTATAAACATTTATTTTTTAATGATATAAACATATGCATTTTCTTAAGGATAATAAAACATATATGTGCAATGTTTGCCTTGCACACGGCCGACCCAGGTTCAATTCCTCCTTTCCTCTCAGAGAATATCTCATCCGCACAGTGAAGCTTGGCAAGCTACCCGTGGGGTATTGGATATGCCAAAAACAGTAACAACAAATCTCACAACGGAGACGTTACTGGTGCCTGCTCTAGAAAATGGAAGAACAATGGGACGACAGTGCTACAGTGCTAATGAAAAGTACATGTGCATTTTAAGAATGATAACATGTTCAGAAACGGGAAAGTGTGTCAGTTCTCAGAACTCCTCCTTGTTTTCATCTTTCTGTGTCAGAACTGACCCAACCCAATTTTTGTGATCATGATTTCTCTATTTTGTTGATTATGTGATGCCCATGTTTGTGTCTCTAAACAGTAATTTGCCCGCTTTCAGATTTTATTTATTTATTTTGGTTTTTGTTTGGGGTCACACTTGGAGATGCTCAGGGTTTGCTCCTAGACCAAGCCCAGAGGTCACCTCTGGCAATGCATCAGGAACATATTGGGTGCTGGGGCTTGAACTCAGGTCAGCTTCATGCAAGGTTTTGTGTCTTATCTCAGCCACTGTGCTACCTCTCAGGCACCTGTTCTCAGATTTTAGACAAACGACTTATACCGAAGGTATCCTGTTGTAATCCATGGACCACTTTGACTTTCATTAGTTTTTTTCACTAATGTCCTTTTTTCTGTTCTAGGATCGTGTCCAGGAGTCCACATTACATATAAGTATTATTTTTGGACTTATACACATTTTTTACTTCAAAATTCATACAAGCTAGGATTTCAGGGAGATTAATTTTAAGGCTGTGTGTGAAATAGATTTTAGGGCAGAGAGCTAAAAGCAGGAATGTCAGGAGACTCATGTTATATTATGATTGCTTAAGGCAGAGCGAAGGAGGGCTATAGCAGAGAAGAACCAGCTATGTATGTGTATATGCCTGTATACAGCACAGACTGCATTTCAAAAATGTGATCATTTATCTCCCATAAAGCCCACGAGTTCCTTGAAGGTAGGGAATACTAAGGCTATTTCATCTTAGTATATTCTTGATATACTAAGAACAGTGACTGACTATAAAAGTGATTTGGTAAGGGTTTGTGAAATGAATTAATATGAATGAGAAAAGCTGCAGGGAAAACAAAGACACACAGAATGTATAGATAAAGGCAAAGGAAGAGGGAGAACAAAAATAAAGGAGGGCACAGAGAGAGAGAGAGAGAGAGAGAGAGAGAGAGATCTTATTAGCTGACGGACTGGGAAAGTCAAAAACAAAAGAGAAGACCTTGAAAGTGAAGGACAAAGAAATAAAATGGGGCGTTAGAATAAGGGAAGCAAGATTTCAGGTAGAAGCAGTTTGGCAGGGACACGATTTTCCAACTGTGTTGCTCACTTAGATTCTGTACATTATCATCAATCATTTAGCTTTAAAACCTTGCCTCCCTTATTTGTTGCCGTTCACAGCTCTTAAACCTTTCTTTATCATTTACTGCCTCATCCCACTCCTCCGTCTTAAAACGCTGCTAAGAATAGTCTCATGCCGCAGCAATAGAATGCATGTGATGTGTTTGCCTCATTGTCACCAGGCCACTTCTGGCGCTTAGCCCTGCAGCTGATTCATCCCTCAAGGCCTTTGGGTTTGCTGGCCCCTCCTTCTAAGAGTCTCAGGAATTAGATTTTCATGGAATTGTTTTCTCATCCTTGAAGTCAGGAGCCCACTACATCTTATTACAATGTGTTATGTCTTTAATGTGCTTAGGGTTCTGTGGAATTTTCTTGTTAATTTATTTTCTCATGCTTATTTATTTATTTTTTCCACTTACCTTCGCCTGCTAGATTATTAGCCTGGAGGAAGAAGGAATTTTGTTTGTCTTATTCACTGCAGAAACTCCAACACTTAGAAGCATGTGAATGGTCTTTAATGTGGATTAAAAAAAATAATAATCTGTATATGGGGTTGAGTCTAGCGGTGGGCTAGACAAAATCGAAAGGTGGAGACCACAGCCATTGTTTAGGCCTTCAGTGACTCAGTGTTTAACTCATTGTTTATGTTTTTATTTAATTGTATATAATTGATATTTTTCACTTTGATATAGTTGAAATTTTATATTTATTCTTCAGTAAGGAGAGGTATTATTCCAGTGTAAAATTATTATATATTGTTTAATACACTGGGCATAGAGGTGAGGAGCTTCTAGAAATTAGACAAATTTTTATACCCATTGATTTTTTAGCAACACCCAGCAGTGTTCAGGCTTACTGTTGGCTTTTTGTTCAGCAGTCATTCCTAACAGAGCTTGCAGGCCCATATTCAAAGCCCCTGAAGTCCATATGCTCTGTCAGGGGTCAAACCTGGGTCAGCTGCATGCAAGACAAATGCCTTACCTGCTGCACTGTGTCTCCAGTCCCTGAATTTAGATAAAATTTCAAATAAATTTTGTATGTTTTAGGGAATCCAATCCTTCAAGTAAAATTATTTTAATGCCTATTATTTACCAAGTTCTGTGGCAGAAATGGAGAATATTTGGAACAACAAAATCAAGACCTTTCTATCAAATGAAATTCTTTGATAAATAGCTGGTTGCAAATAATGTATTAAGAGATATAATAGGATACCCATGGCATCAAAGGACAAAGGACAGACATCAAACACAACTTTTTATAATTTGTATATCTATTTCAAATATACAAATTAACATTATCAAATAATACTCTGAATAGTGATAGCAGGTGTCGCTGAGAGAGGCCAGCATGTTTGTGGAGTGGTGGAGTGTCCTGTAAATGCAAGGATGTTGACCAGTGCTGGTACTGATGTGGGGAGAAAGGGACTCTGATTCTTTTTTGGTGAGGAAGATCGACTGGTCTAGACTTTTTGGAAAACAATGTGGGCATTCCTCAAAAAAAAAAACCAACTAGAAATTGAGTTCCCATATGACCCAGTGAATATACCCCCATGGTGCAAAAACACACAGCAGAAATGATATTCACCTTTGTATGTTCACTGCAACTCTGTTCATAATAGTCAGAATCTGGAAACAAGCTGAGTGCCTGAGAACAGAAGATTGCTTAAAGAAATTGTGATACATTTACACAATGAAATACTATACAGCTGTTAGGGAAAATGAAGTTATGAAATTCACTTATAAATGGATAGACATTGAGAGTATCATGCTGAGTGAAGTAAGTCAGAAGGAGAGAGACAGACATAGAATGGCTAGACTCATTTGTTAGATATAAAAATAAACACAGTATGAGACACAAAGACAGTAGAAACAAGGGTCAGGAGGATTGGTCCACGGTTAAGAGTCTGCCACAAGGGCTGGGGGAGAGAGAAGTTGGCATAGAGAAAGGACAATTTTGACAATGAAGGTTGGAAGGGATCATTCTAGATGGGAAATATGTGCTGACAATGAGTTAAGGACCAAACATAATGGCCTCTCAGTATCGGTATTGCAAACCATAATGCCTAAAAGTAGAGAGCAAGAGAAAGAACAAAAGTGTCTCCTCTAGAAGCAGTCTGTGGTGGAGTGGTAGTGGCAGGAGGGATACTGGGGATATTGGTGGTGGGAAATGGACACTGGTGGAGGGATGGGTGTTGGAACACTGTATGACTGAAACCTGATCCTGAAAGCATTCTAATCTTCTAGTGATTAAAAATATATATATATAAAAAATGGAGGTATGTTGGATTAAAGTTAACCATTTGTCTCTTGTTGCTCCAATGAAGGGTTTATCAGTGACTTTTACTAGCTATTGTGAGGTTTGAATTTGTATAGAGTTTCGATAAACATTTTCACTTAAACTTATTTGAGTAATATCTTTTTCAAGAACTATTTTCTCTATCCCACAAACTACCCCACAAAACAAATTTTGGGAACTAATACAAATTATAAAACAAGTCAATGAAATAGAATTTCTTCATAGTAACTTTATCTTCAGAATACTAGGGAATAAATTTTTAATGTTCCTAAGTCTTTTTCAATGGAAAATTTAGAAATGGAGATAAGAAAATTCTCCAGTGTTTTCCATTGGCCTAACTTTCTTCAAGACTCCTCTGAAATCACATACATAAGAGAAAGGATGGAGGTTCTAATAAGACGACTGTAGCACTGTAGCACTGTTTTTCCATTCATTGATTTGCTCGAGTGGACACCAGTAACCTCTCCATTGTGAGACTTGTTGTTACTGTTTTTGGCATATCAAATATGCCATGGGTAGCATGCCAGGCTCTGCCATGTGGGTGGAATACTCTTGGTAGCTTGTTGGGCTCTGTGAGAGGAATGGAAGAATCGAATCCACGTTGGCCACATGCAAGATAAACACCCTACCCGCTATGCTAGCACTCCAGCCCTACTAATAGCTTTAAATTATTTTAGAAATTTCTCTAGAGATAATGTCATAAAGTATTCTACCTATGTTTTCCAACATACTTTATGTATTTGGATCTAAATGTTGAGATCTTTACTCCATTTTATTTGACTTGTTGCATGATGTTAAAAATGCATATGAGATGACTTTTACATGTGACCTACTGGTATTTCTAATACCTTGTGTAAAAAAGTTTTTCCTTGCTCTACTTCATTTCTCCCCCCACTTTATTGGATATTAGCAGTTCATATACCTCAGGTTGTTCCTCTGGGCTCTCAATCCTATTCCATTGGTCTGAGAGTGTACCCTTGTTCCAGTACCACACTTTTTTGATCAGTACAAGTTTATAGTATAGTTTTAAGTTAGCCAAGCTAAGGGGAAAAAGATAAATAAATGGGACTACATCAAAATAAGAAGCTTTTGTACTGCAAAAGAAATGACAACTCAAATAAAAAGATGCTTCACAAACAGGGAGGGAATGTTTATCCACCACTGATCTGGTAAATGGTTAATATCCAAGATATATAAAGTACTGGTAGAACTTTGTAAGAAAAAGAAAGCCAGAAACCAATGCCATAAAAAAATGGAGGAAAGAGAGAACAGAATTCTCTTCAAAGATGAGCTATAGATGATCTAAAGGTATATTAAAAAATACTCTGTATTACTTACTATTAGGGAAATACAAATTCCAACAACAATGAGATATATTATACAAGCGAGAGTGGCACACATCACAAAGAAAGAAACAATATTGTCATGGTTGTGGGAGAAAAGAGACCCTCATTTACTTCTGTTGAGAATATCAAGTGGGCCAAGTGTTTTTGAAAAAACCAGTATAGATACTTCTCAAGACACTAGGGATTGAACTTTCATGTGATCCAGCAATTCCACTTCTTGGCATCTAACCCAAGGATCCAAAAACTCTACTCAGAAAAGATATTTGTTCTCCTTTGTTCATTGCAGCGCTGCTCACAATAGCCCAAATCTGGAGACAATCCAAGTGTCCAAAATGACTGAGTGCTTGGAGAGACAGCACAGTGGAAAAGGTACTCGCCTTGCATACAGCTAACTCAGGTTCTATTCTCGGCACTCCATATGATCCCAGACGCCAGCCAGAGGTCATCCCTGAGTGTAAGTCAGGAGTAAGCCGTGGATACTGCTGAACACCCCCAGCCCCAACCCTCTCCCAAAGGACCAAGAATAGATTGAAAACTATTATGAGATAGAGATTATTATACCACACACATAATGGAATACTGCAAAATGCAACTTGGCTATAAAAAGATGAGATGATGGAATTTACTGCTATTTGGATGGAACTGGAGAGTATAATTCTGTGTGAAGTTATTCAGGATAAGAACAGATGCAGCATGACTTCCTTTATATGTGGGATATTAAAGAAACATTAAAGAAATAACAAATGCCCAAAGATACAGAAACTAAGAGTTGCTCTCTACTAGAGACCAGAGCCCTGCTGTAGGGTAGGAGAAATAGATTGCGGGCAGGTACACTGAAACAATGATGGAGCGAAACAGACCCTTCGGTGAAGGGTATTTCACTGGAATGATTTAAGCCAGAAGGCTACCATTAGCAGTTTTTTAAAGCATGGTGCCTAAATGATAATGAAATTAAAAAATAAACTAAATATTAAAATATATTTTATTGTACCATCTCCTGTGTCTAATATTATTCTCCAAGAGAATGAATTATGAGTCCTTGAAGAAAAGATTGATCTTAGGGCTGAGGTGAGGTAAGATCAATGTAAATTGTGAATGTCTTGCTCTTTCACAAAATTAAAAAAGTGCTCCCCAAAGTAAAAAAAATCATATTACAAGGATATAAAAATTACTAGAAAGAGTGCCTACTAGATATATTGATATGAACACAAAAATATTTATCATAGTAATGAACTATTGAAAAATAAAAATTTATAAATTATACCAAAGATGTAGAAAAATGAGGGAAAGAGAAGGACTCTTTCTTACCAAAGAACTCCCAGCCTCTCCTGATAAATATAGAAAAAATGCTGGGGTTTAAAAATGACCATTTTTGTAACCATAATGTTAATGGCTAAATCAATCATTGATCCATAAATCTAGTTGGAGAGTGAAATATTTCATTATTTTAGAGTGCTTCTTTTCAGATCGCTTGTAGTTTTAAGGGAAATAACAGTATCAATATATTGGTAACTTTATTAAATATATACTTTTAATATTTATTTATACAAATTCATGTATACATTTTATACACAAATAAAATATGCAACATATGAATATTACTTAACACACATATAGAATATGTGTTTAGGAGCTGTACACTGCAGCGCTTCCGGGCTACTCCGAGCTCTGTGTTCACAGACTGTTCTCGCAGGTTCTTGAAGTACCTAGTGTTATTGAGGGTTAAATCAGGTCTCCAACACACAAAACATGTGTCCAGTCCTTGTAAAATGATACTATTATATTAATACTATTATGCTTTATTATATGTATAACAATAATATGATGTTTATATAATTATGTTATATGTCTACAATTGTTATACATATATGCATAATACACATATAATACAATTGTTATACATATGATAGTAACTGTATAGAGGTAGTAAATGGTAAAGGAACCCGATGAATCTTCACTAAGTGATACAACTCAGTATAACTGAAGAAGCATATGGATTGGTGCCTGTAGATGTGATAACCTGAGGAAAGCACAAATCATTATATCTTATTTTAACCTAGGACGCATAAACTGAATTTAATCAGGATAAAAAAAGATCAGACGTATCCCAAATGAAAACATTCCTTCAGGAAAAAAATGCTTGCTTTTCTTAAATTTCTATCATAAAACCTTGACAATGTCAAAAAAGATTGTAGAAATATGTTAGATTCAAGTAGGATAAAGAGACATATCAAGGAAATAGATTACTTGGCTCTAGATTTAGTCTTGCAATGGAGGGAAAATGTTATGAAAGACACTATTTTGGTCAAGTGATATCATTGGAGTCAGAGAGTGTGTTGGAAAAAAATAGCTATATCAATATTAATTTTGTTGTGGTTGCTAATGTTAGCACGAGAGTGGATTTATTCCTGATCTTGTGGATCCTTGAGAACTGAATGAAAGAGTTACATGCAAAATTCAGATGCTCAGGACATTGACGTTTATTGTGCAATCTAAGCAGATGGTCCCAGTCTCTCTCCAATGTCCAGGCTTCTCCTTTTACCCATGTGAGATGTCATTCACCCTGTCCTTAAATGCCTACTCCACAGTACAACTTAGTAGTCCTGTCCTTCCTGTTTGCTCACCTACAGTGTTATGACTCTGCCTTGTCCCCAAGCCATTCTCTTTCCAGCGCACACTTTCTTAGTTTGAAATCTGTAGCTAAAACCCTGTCACCTTAATCTCCTTCCTGGGGCTGCTGCTCTGTTTTCCAGCCTTCTTGGACTGTATCCCAGTGACTCCCTGTCCCTTGCCTGTCCTTAGTTTCTGGACACCACCTTTGCCTGGGTGAGATCTTTGCTGTCTTGCTGTTTATCTGGGCATAGATGAGTGGGGAAGGAGAGTGCCCTGCCTGGGGCTTCCTTTTATCTTCTGTTAACTTCCTCCCCAAACAGAATCATTATTAATTCTGTCAGGACACCTTTTCAGTGGGCAAACTATAATGTGACCAATTAAACCAAATAATTTACCTGACTTTTAATTAATTAATTAATTTATTTAATTAAATCACCATGTGGAAAGTTACAAAGCTTTCAGGCTTAAGTCTCAGTTATAGAATGCTCGAACACCCATCCCTTCACCAGTGCACATATTCCATCACCAAGAACCACAGTAAACCTACCCCCCATCCTCCCACTTCCCCTGCCCCCTACCCTGCCTGTGTAACTGATAAATTTCATTTTACTTTCTTTTTACTTTGACTACATTTAATTTTTCAACAAAAAACTCACTATTATTGTTTGGAGTTTCCCCCTTAAAGTCGGACCTGCTGGAAAGGAAGCATTTGATAATTTGTTTTTCATTGCTGAGAATGAAGAGATATGAGGCCATGTGGCCACAATAGCGGCCATGAGATCTTGGATTTCTGTATTTTAGTATTTTAAGTAACTAAGTCCAGAAAAATTTCTGCCAGAAGTTGCATCATTGCAAGCTTGTACCTCTCTGCTACTTTATATTCCACATATGAATGCAATCTTTTTTTTTTTTTGCTTTTTGGGTCATACCTGGCGATGCACAGGGGTTACTCCTGGCTCTACACTCAGGAATTACTCCTGGCGGTGCTCAGGAGACCATATGGGATGCTGGGAATCGAACCCGGGTCGGCCGCGTGCAAGGCAAACGCCCTACCCGTTGTGCTATCGCTCCAGCCCTATGAATGCAATCTTTCTTTGTTGTCTCTTTCTTTGTGACTCATTTCACTCAACATGATAATTTCCATGTTGATCCACTTATATGCAAATTACATGACTTCATCTTTTCTAACAGCTGCATAGTATTCCATTGTGTAAATTTACCAAAGTTTCTTTAACCAGTCATCTGTTTTTGGGCACTCCGTTTTTTCCAGATTGTGGCTATTGTAAACAGTGCTTCAATGAACATAGAAATGCAGATATTATTTCTACTATACCTTTTTGCCTCTCCGGGATATATTCCCAGGAGTTTACCTGACTTTTTGCTCCACCCTCTTATATCCACTTTATAATTGTTTCATGTTAGAAAATACCCTGTTCTTTAAAATTAGACACTACATTCGTAATGATGATCATATGCTTATCAACGTCTTAAATATTCATAAAAATAGTATGCATGTGTCTCTCTTTGCAATCTATGTCCCCGACATACCTAGTCTTTTAGTCACCTATTTTTCTACAGCTTCACCCCTTTACCTAAACTCACCAATTTTGCCTGTCTATTCATTTATCTAGGCTGGAGTGATAGCACAGTGGTAGGGCATTTGCCTTTCACAAGGCCAACCCGTGTTCGATTCCTCCACCCCTCTCAGAGAGTATCTCAAGCTACAGAAAGTATCATGCCCACACGGCAGAGCCTGGCAAGCTACTCGTGGTGTATTCGGTATGCTAAAAACAGCAACAACAAGTCTCACAATGAGAGACATTACTGGTGCCTGCTCAAGCAAATCGATGAATGGGATGATAGTGATAGTGACAGTGACGGATTCATATCTATCAATTGATATATCATTATTACATCTATTGCTTATCTATTATGCAAATGGAAAAGTAGATGAGTGAAATTTAATGAACTTATTTTGATCACTTAAAGGTTATCATGGTATTTTTCATGCTATATATATATATACATAGATTTTTGCTTTCAGTCAACATACAGTGGTGCTCAAGGTTTATCCTGGCTCTGCATTCCTGGCAAAGATCAGGGGACAATATGTAATGCCAAGGACTGAACCCAGATTGGCTACATGCAAAGCAAGCACCTTACTGTAATAACTCTCCAGATCCTTTTGGTACTATTCTAATTATTACTATTCCAAGTTTTCCAACTTTACGGTAAATTTTATAGATCCAGATAACAAAATTTTAGAAGTTGACATAATAGCAAGTAGGTTTTCCAGGAACTGGGGGATTAACTTCCTGTTTCCATTTTGATCCCTCTACCCATGATTTTTGTACTCTTGGATGCTTATGTTCCAGTAGCTTGCTTTTGGGAAATGACAATAATATGAGTACCTAGAGGTTATTATATAGATTAAATTAAATAGTCAAATTTAAATTTAGCATTAGATATAATACAGTATTATTTGGTAAATGTTATTGTTAGACAATTTGTAGTTAGAAGACTCAATTTGATTGAAGATACTCATGGTTTTACCAAATCAAAGAAAATGGAAACTTAAAAGGAAATTTTAAAGATAGAGGTTTAGATTAAATGCATTTACAAACTCGCTTTCTTTGGTACAATTCTTTGGTTTTTTACAGATGACTTTGTATCTGATTTGGAAAAAAAAAGATGAACTTTTAGTTTCTTTATAGCAGTCTGCATATTTTTAAAAATATAAAGAGCTGACACAGTGTCTTAACTGAAGATTGTAATTGATTCTCAGAAAAGCCTTCTTATAAAGTGGGATTGAACATCACAGATTCTCTCACCAAACTAGATATATTTTTCAAACAGATCATATAAAATAATTAAACCATCCTACAACTCTCTAGAGCTGCATTTATTTAAAATTTCATATAGTACCTTGCACTGGCATACAATTTGAGTTCTATAGCATTTGTTTTTATTCTTTTACTTGGTTCTTTCATTTGAGGACTGAATCTAAGATCAATTGCTTTACAGAGTGCAAAATGAATAAACAATGGGATTCAGACTTTCTGCTGGAACTGGTAAGCTTCCTTCACATCAGAATTATCTTCTTCTTTTACTTTGCTCCTTAGAGTCTTTTTGCAAATTTGACTTAAATTTCAGTGATTTGGCAAGTTCTATCAAGAGTTTCTTAATCCTCCAATTAACATTTTTTGTTTCTACCTTTTGTTTGGAAAACTCTTTGGTACAATTTTCTGAAAATGGAATGAAAAAAAAGTGCTTGGAGTCAGGCAGAGTTGGGTACTAAGTATTGTTTGCACCTTATTCTTACTGTGAGCAGGGAAGGAGGAGTAATATTAACATTAGGATTATGGTCTCTAGGGTCAGACTGTGCATCAGAATCCTTCTTTGTAGGCATTGATGGTCTAAGTTCTCTTAACTTGAAATGGGGATAATAGAGTTTGCCTCCAAGGACTGTCATAAATGTTAAATGATATAATTATGAGGAATGCTTATAATAACACCTGGAAAATAGCAAATAGCTTTTAAAATTTCAGTTTTCTTGTCAAAAATTGAAGATCATGACTAACTCCATATGTTTAACATAAAATTAAATTACCCATTCAAGTAAATAAAAAACCACAACCTTATATCAGATTTCTAAGTGAGCATTCATTCACTTACTGAGTTTGTGTTTATACAAATTCTATATTGAAAAGACAGCATATACAGAGAGGATTTAAACAGACAAGAGTCCGTGTTATCCATTGCTTCAATAATTATCTTTACAGAAAAGGTGTCTTATATGTGAAAGTGAAGTTAATTGACATCATTATGAGTGATGAAGAGTGAATTACTGGTTTTACCTATAAATTCAAGTGAAAGTATACTGTGGTTTTCCTTTTTTAAATTTTTCTATCTTCCATCCTAATTTTTAAGGATAAATAATTTCCTTTTGATTAGAATTTAGAATTTCTTTTTCTTTCCCATAAACAGAATTTAAATATATATGAGTCATCATTTGGCTAATAAGTAACATGATCATTTGGAGAATAATTTTGGCCTTTTATGTACAGCTTCTTCTTTGGTCCTCTTGCAAATTGTGAGGGAAAGAGATCTTCAGAGTTATGAATTGCATATATATTTACTTATTAGAAAAATTACAGATTTAAAATTAAAATCACTCCTGTCTCTTCTAAAAACAAGCAGATCCTAGAGTAGGCAAGGGCACAGTTGGAGGAGAATTACTGGTTTTTCTTTGCACATTTTTTTCTGACAAAACAAAAAGATTTCTACATCATTTTTAATGACAAACTCTAGCCGTATTGGTGTAGGTTTCATAAATTTAGATTCAATCATGTGTATTTTCCAGTCATTTTTATTGAAATTTTATTGTATTATTTGGGCCGGAGCGATAGCACAGCTGGTAGGGCGTTTGCCTTGCACGCGGCCGACCTGGGTTCGATCCCCGGCATCCCATATGGTCCCCCAAGCACTGCCAGGAGTAATTCCTGAGTGCAGAGCCAGGAGTAACCCCTGAGCATCGCTGGGTGTGACCCAAAAAAAGAAAAAAAAAAAGAAATTTTATTGTATTAGTCTTGTTGACAAAGTGAAAACTACTTTTTTTTGTTTGCTAATTCTCTCATTACTTTCTATATTAAAAACATGGCAATGACATAAAGGAGGGAGTTTTCCCCCCTTTCTTCTGCAAGAAATCCTCAAGAATGCTCATTTGTATATACAATCCATCATGATTATTTCAGTACTTTTTTAAAAAATAAGTTTAATCATTTATTATGCTCCTGAAAATAGTTTGCTTAGAACTTTAATTCAGACGTGTAGCAAAGAAAACATTATTACTTAAACATTTGAGGGAACAGAAAGAAAAGTTACCAAAATTATTCTCATTGATATAGCTATAGCACATTGTCTACTTTTTAATTTATTGGCCTCAGTACTTTCCCCAGAACAGACACTGTGGGAGCTAGGAGATAGGAGATAGGTCACATTGACTCTAGAGAGTTTGTGTGAGAATGTGGGACGTCGTCTAGCCTTAGATAAAACATGCGAACTGATTATCTTCTTTCCTATCAATAATCTTCATGCAGGGCTGCTTCTATGATGTTTTTATTTTAATAAGAGTATTTTTTTTTATAATAGAGCATTTAATAAAAGAATATCCTGCCTCCATGACAGAGCCTGGAAAGCTCTCTGTGGCATATTCGATATGCCAAATACAGTAACAATGATGGGTCTCATTCCCTTAACCCTGAAAGGGCCTCCAATGCGACACTGCTGGGAAGAACAAGTAAAGAGAGGCTGTGAAATTCTCAGGCCTAGGACGGAATGGAGACATTACTGGTACCTGCTCAAACAAATTGATGATCAACGGGATGACAGTGGTACAGTGACAGTCATGTAATATTTTATTCTGATATAGGTGAGATATATGTCTACTGTGGCTTCAGTTTTCAAAAACAATCATTCAAGTACTATCTTAAATTTCCCATCAAGGCTCTTACCACCTATAATTACATCAATCTATATGTATATATGTTTGGAAATGATTTGCTGGTGTATAGTGGGCATTAGTTTTCTAATATGATAGCTGTTTGCTCTACAAGTCTTTTCATCAAAGCCCATCTTTTTTTTTTTTTTGGCTTTTTTTTGGGGGGTGTCACACCCAGCGATGCACAGGGGTTACTCCTGGCTCTTCACTCAGGAATTACCCCTGGCGGTGCTCAGGGGACCATATGGGATGCTGGGATTAGAACCCGGGTCGGCCGCATGCAAGGCAAATGCCCTACCCGCTGTGCAAAGCCCTTCTTAAGAGTACTGACTTTTGATGTTTTTAGAGAGGATTTCCTTTAAAAAGTTACATTAAATCCATTTCCTGTTGATTTTGCAGGAAATGCAGTTTTTGTGGTAGACAAAAATTTACTGATAAACAAAAACGGATTTTAAATATAAATGTAATGGCAAGGAACTGTTTATTCTTTGTAGGCAGAATATCTGTATATATCTTATATCCCTTGGGGAATTTTCTCAAAGTCTATAATGAATATACAGTAAGTTGGAAGTTTTTAGAAGTCCCTCTCTCCCAATATTCAAAGAATAACAAAAATGAATCACAATAGTTCTCACAGAAAAGTCATAGGAAAAGGCACACAGACATATAGACAGGCACACAGTCAGAAATACATGTACTGCAGTGCGTTAACTGAGTCTAGTGTTGTGAAGGCTGTGGCATTCACTTTCATCTACTTTATCTCTTCTAGGCTCCACCAAATTCCATTGATTAAAGGTATTCCATCCCAATTTTACACTTGTAAAGTTAGATAATCACTATCAATATCACTATCATCCCGTTGATCCTGGATTTTCTTGAGTAGGCACCAGTAATATCTCCATTCGTCCTAGCCCTGAGATTTTAGCAGCCTCTCTTTACTCGACCTTCCCAATGGTGCCTCATTAGAGGCTTTTTCAGGGTCAGGAGAATGAGACCCATCATTGTTATTGTATTTGGCATGTGAATATGCCACGGGGAGTTTGCCAGCCTCTCCTGTGTGGGCAGGAAAACTCTTGGTAGCTTGCCAGGTTCTTCGAGAGGGAGAACTAGGCTATAAGATGTCCATAAGGTTATAAGCTTCTCGGTCTTGCACTTCCGGGAGCTTTGTTTTATAGTCTCTGGATGTTGGCCATTGATGAGATTATACAACGCTGGGGTCAGTTTCTTGGTGTGACTGCCTAGCTACTGATAAATGGGAGGTCTGGGTGGAGGAGGCCCAGTCCCAATCCCAGCAGGCTTGGAGATCTCAGCCTGGGTCCCACACACCTGGATTCCTCTGCTGGTTCCTTCATGCGAGAGGCTTGTCCAAGCGTGTGGAGAGGGGCCTTGAGCACGGCTGTCGCTGGGTTCCGGAGGTCTCGGGCTACAGGGGCTCTGCTTGGGGCGGGGAGGGAAACTCACCCATTCACTTTGTGAGTCACTGGTGAAGACAGCCAGGCACAGGGGCAAGAGACTCTGCTCGAAGTTAGATAATAAACATGAGTAAATAAAATTGGTAAGTAGATTGGATAATTAACTAGACTTGGGCAAAGGAGGAGGCCAGAGAAGGAGGGATCAGCTACTTTAATGAGGGCTGAGGATCTGAGGGATAAAATTTTGAATTTATCTAAACTACAAATTTAGAACCAGTTCACCATATCTTATAGCATCTCAGTTCCTTATCTTCATCCTCAGCAGCCTGGGTTTCTGTTCTCATGAAGCACCAAACTGGAGTTTCTAAGAATCGTCCAGGTGGTTTTCTACTTTCTAGAACTATGGACTTAATTTTGAATAATGTGAGTCAATTCGTTTTGTTTGTTTGTTTGGGGGCCATACCTGGCAATTCTCGGGGTACTCTTGGCATTGCTCTGAGTTATTACTCCTAGTTATGTAGAGGGGACAAGATAGGGCATTGAAGATCAAAGCTGGGTCTCCTACTTGTGAGCCATGCTCCGTACCTTCTGTACTATCTCTGTACTAGCCCCTCGACTCTTCATTTCAGTAAATTCTGTGGCATAGGAAGTAAAAGATTTTACCCTGCACTAAGGACCTGATCAAAGCCAGTATAGAAATCCAAAGTGGGACAGTGGTTCTTCTTGTAATATTTTGATGTTGGTTTTCAAAATGTCTTTGATTTGAAGGGAGAGAAATGGAAGTATGCACCAGGATGCATCTTAGACTTCATCTATATAATATCTTTGGGATCGAGTTTGAATTAATGTCCATTATGTACATATAGAAACTGAGGTAGAAAGAGAAAAAGTTACTTGGCGAACATCATAGAGGAAGTAAGAGAAAACTTGGAAACAAGCCACGGAATACCTTATATTATCAATGTTTGTAAAATTTTCATTAAGTTTTCTTCACTTACTTAATAATCACTGATGTTGGTCTGGGCACAACAACATACGAAGCCACCTGCTCCATTTTGCCTTAGAGACCAAATGTAGAGAAAGTGGAGCCTGAAGACATAGGATCACATGAGGCCTCTTCAGATGACGGTAAGAAAATTAAAATTTTATTAGATTATTCTGTCATGTAGAATCTCTTATGATTATAGATATTCAGGACACTGTGGAAGTTCAAAGTAGGATGTATCCTTCTTTGCATTGCCAGCATGATGTACTTGACTGTTGTTAAGGTGACAACTACTTTGAGTTTAAAATTGAAGCCCAAATACCATGTTATATGGCAGTAAGTGAGAGAACCATTGATTGATACAGAACAGACAAGGTCACTGCCTACTTAATAGCCATCTATCTACCTTTATTCATTTAAAATAAAATCCCACATTTGTTGAGAATGGCAACATACTTTGCTGCCCAGGATCTGATAGAGATTTTAATTGTTCAGAGTCAATCATGGCAATCATTTCCCTTGTTTTCTCAATATTCACAGAATAAGAAGGAGACCATGAACTCCATTCTGCCAATGAAGTTCTAGAAAGAATTTTTTCTTATTAAATAGAGCATATGTGATTATTTCTTTTTTAAAAAATATCTTTTCCTTTGGGCATCTGTAAATGTACAAAAAAAGGTCTCAAATGTCTGACCTCACTGCATCTAGCCATTGAACACAAACTAAAAGCAACCTATCCTTTGACTTCATTGTTTGTCTCTATTACACATAGTGTTAAGATATTATATGCTAGTACTTGCAGTTAAAAAACATTCCTAGCAGGTAAAGTAGGAATTATAATTGTACTATAACCAGTCGAATTAACTAATGAATGAAAGTTTCACATTAGAGAAATAATATTTATCAAAATCTATATTGCCCATTCAACTTTCTGCAACAACAATCTAATTTGGATTCATATGGGCCATATAATAATGAAACTTATGCATGGTTACCAGTAAATATGCAGTCAATAAATGCAAGAAAATAAATTCCAAAATGCAAGTTATCTCTCTTTACAAGTCTTGGGGAACTTATTTCAACATTCTCCTGATTTTAAAAATGGAGTATACTCAGAGTTGACACCTTCTTCTTCCTTTTTTATGGTTGTATGCCAGATAGATGAAACAATTATTTCTCATCAATTATCTTTAAATAGAAAAGACATATTATCACAGTAAAATCAGAGCGCTACAGAGTCTCTTCTTTCCTAGCCCAAATTTAAATGTAATCTAAGTGATACCTGACAAAAACACAGAGGTTATGGGATTCTTACTTCTGAGAAACATTATTAAAACAAATTTTGTTTATGTAATTCAATTATTTTATGTCTTATGAAATTTATCTTGAGCCTCCCAGAAAGATTAAATAAAAATAGATAAAATGTATCTCTCATAGAAAGACTATGAGATCACTGTTGCCACCTTATTTCAGAATTTCTGCTATAAGATTGACAGATCATTTTAAGTCTCCTACTTCTCTTACACTGACATTTTTAGGCAAATTTTCTTTTCAGTTGTCTGTATTTTACTTTTCAAGGTATCATTGCTAATACATTAGTAGTTTTAGCTTTTCCTGTGAATTGTTTGATGCTTCTAAGAAAACAAAAACATTTTGATAATTCTAAACTGTAGATGATTTTGCAGCTTTTCAGGGAAAATATCAGTGTGTTTAACTGAGAAAAACAAAGTAAGTTTATGTGAAAGGGTGCTTTTCACAACCATTACTATTCAGAGAATGATGTGTTACATTCCCTTTTTAATAATTTAAAATTTTTTATTATTTGCTTTAATTTTCCCATTGAAGAGCTAATTGAAGAAAAGAAATAATGTTTCAGATAGCAAAAAAGACAAATTTTTGCAAAGTCTAAAAGCATACCCAGACATCTAGACAAAAATAATTGTCTTTTTTATAACTTGAGTTCAAAACATTAATTAAATCATTTACTTTTATAAAGAATAGATTTTCTTTGGCATGAACTTTGATACCACAATTATGTACAACTTGCTATAAAGATTCTTATTTATCAAGTTCCTTGTCTACACTAAGCTTTTTGCTGTTTTGTTGCTCTATACTACATAAGGAGAAGCAAATGGATATATTACAAAAACTTTCCTTAGAATTTTATGAGTAATTAGGTTATGGCTTGATGAATTAAGGAACAGAAAAAAATTCCCATCTTACTCATTTGGATGTAACAGCAGGTGTATGGGTTTAATTGACCCTTAAATACAGTTAGAAAAGCTTTCTTATGTTGCTAAGTGATTATTCCTACATTCAGATTTTAAACCAACATCTCAAAGCACACCTTTTCTATGTTTGATAGACTCAATAGAATGAAAAGTTAGGCTTTCTTATGAAACATATTTGGTACTCCCCACAAAAATCTTTGAACCCTATGGTGAGGTCCTTATAGGTGGTTCACAGAGAATGAGATTACATAATTGAGATGTTAGATCCTGGATAGGGGTCATATAAAACTTACATAGAGTGAACAAAAATAAACTGGTGTTCAAGCAAAAAGAAAGCCCTTTTTTAAATTTGACCAATTCTTAAGCCACAAAAACCTCTTATTTCTATGTATCCTGTAGACTGTGCTATAAAAATCCAATGCATCCATTGCCAGAGTCAAGAGTATCGTAGTTGTGTGTATGGTATCTATTATGTACGGGTGTCTGAGAGTGTATGTTTTTCCTTTGGGTGGGGGTAGGGTGGGGGGCACTATCATCACTGTCTACCTGCCTCAAACTGAGATATTTGTCTGAGTGTGCTAGAGAGAGAATGCCGTGCTTAATAATATAAAATAATTTCTGTATTAAATATCTTCCTTGGTTACTTCTGACAGTTAAATTAGAAAATTAGTACACAGGTAAATAGACTAAAAGTCCATTTTATATGTTTATAAACGCCCCAATTTCACTAAGGAGGCTTTCTTTAAGAAAGAATCTTAAAAACAGTATGGAATCAAAAATGCTTGACAACTCATTTTAAGTATCTTTCAGATAAAGAATAAATTCAAGGAATCAGTCACTTGTGCTTACAGGAGAACATATGGCATGTTCTGTTGGAGGACAGAGTAACCCTCAACATACCAGCCAAATTTTAGTTAGAGTTATTACAGCCTCTTCATCTAAAACTCCCTGTAGTCTTCTCTTCCCAAGTGATGGGGCTGGATGAAGAGATGATTGTGCATAAAGTGGTTTGTGATCTTCCTGAGGGAGAGACTTGATAAAAACGTGGGGCTCTTCTTAGGATGCAGCAGATGTGCAGACTGCAGCAAAAACCCTGCTCACTGAACGCAGACAGCCATGAATCACGCATCGTCACATTTCAGCGGGGCTGCTCTGCCGGCAGGACTGGGCAATCAAGAGCAAGGCATGCGCGGGCGGGGCCCAAGTCTCAGGGTCTTTTATATTAGGTGTGAAGGTTAGAGCTGCAATAAATTTAGAGCAGGAGTTGGGATTGAGGGGGGCGGGAATAGGAGTTGTAATAATCCCACTCTCAGGTCTACTTTTTACAAACACCAAAAATTAAAATAATAAGGCAGGAGGATGAAACTAGACTCTGATTTTGGCTGGGGAGACAGGATCATTTGAACTCACTGCTTGCTTAGACTGGAGACAGGCAATCAGCTCAGGCCACGGGCTGGGATGCGTTCTTAAGAGAAAGGAATCCTAGACCGGGAACAAAGACCCACACAGGCAAGCACGCACCAGAGGGCTGTGTTGACTAACACAGACTGAGGGCTTTAAGCAGTTCCTAGTATGGGGAAGAAGAAACAGGCTCTCAGCCTCACGGGCACATTTGACTTTTCTTCTAGGCTGAAGTGAAGTCTGCGATTCTCAATTATGTATTCCTTTAGGGACATCGAGCTCCCTGCCAGATTCAAGAAGTGATTTGGCTCTTAGGAGATTTTTTTCCAAGGTTATTAATTCCACTTAGTCATCCAGCAAGTAATTGAGAGTTCCTACTGAGTGCAGGCTCTGTTTGTTGTGAGAGCAACACCCAGACCTGCCCTCAAGGAGCTAACAGTGGAAGGCTCACGAGCAGAGAGACAGAGAATATAGAGCTGTTTTAAGCAGCACGGAGGTGCAGGAATAAAGAGGTATCCTTGAAGGGCATGCCAAGGAGGGCATCGCATCGACCCTAACCGCTCTGTGTAAACATTACTTTGGTTCCTTGCAGAGTTTCAGTCTTTGTGTCAGCATTTTTGAGAGGCAGCCCAAGCTTGGCAGCAACCCTCGCATCTGCTGCATTGCAGGAATAGCTAGAGGTTTTGAAATCTGTTTCTTGGGGAGATCACAGTCATTGACTTCTGATTTCCACACAGAATTTCAGTGATGGTGAACAAAACTCCCTAGGTGCATCAGCAAATAGTAGGGAAATGAGATGTCCCACTATGTGCCTAGTATAGAATAAGCAAAAGCACAAGAGTTTTCTATTTTTTAAAAAAAGGGAAAAATCAAGATAATCAGGTGAAGAGTGCAAGGTCCCATCATTTGAATGAGACAAAATATTCTCTAACCCTGACTGCAGAATCGTGTGATACTCAGAAAGCCCAAATTCTCACAATCATACTATTGTGGGAATCACAGTCAGGAAATTCTAATGTTTTTTTTTTTAATGTAATGAGTTTTGATGAACATTTGTTAATGTATTTAGTTTTATTTATGTTTGGTATTGAATTCTAGAGTAAGTTCCATATTGGAGTTTGCTGCTATGCTTTTAACATTTTAACAGCTAATACTTTGTGTGTGTTTTAATGTATATGATAGCAATAATAAAAAAGAGGAATTAAATGCTAATACACAGCAGCTCCCAAGATAACAAGGAAGTGTTGCAAATATATACAGTGGCATTAAAGTAACATTTCTTTTGAACTAAATAATGCAAATTAGTTTTACTGCTATCTGTCTTCCTTTTCACTTCAATTTTTCACAAATGAAATAAAATATTGGCCGTTCTTGTTTCTTAGCTAAAAAGTAGGCCTAACTCAATAAAATTGAGGGGTTTTGGGGAGGAGGTTGGTTTTTGGGTGGTTTTTTTTTTTTGAGTCTGTCAACATCTTACAAACCATGGGTCTTTTTTTGAAGCTTATTAAATTAGAATGTAGAAGATCCTGCCTAATTTGGTTAGCATGTAATTTGGAAATCTTGCCTTGCCTCCTTTCTTTACTTTGGATTTTCCAATCCATATTGACCTCCCTCACATGCAGTCAGTTTTCATCATCACATCAGCTGTGGGTTCGGCAGACACCGTCACATTCTCTTTGTTGTGTTGTTTCCTGCAGGTTCAGCTTATTTTCGTTCCCCTTCTCCTGTCTTCCTATACCTATTCTCCATGAGTTTATTTTCCATTTGGAATCTATTTTATTCCCTCAATGGGAGTATTGATCCTCTGTCATATAGACCACCTGCTTCCTGGTGTCCCCTCTTCACTGTCACACGAGCTGTTATTGCACGCAGGTCACTTTTGATTATTCCAATGTTGGCTGAGGTTTTCCCAGCTGATGCCATATAGCCTTCTCATATATCATCAGGAACATCCAGAAGGTCCCTTGGTCTTTTGCTTTGGCCAGGCAATTTACTCAGAGGTTTGGATTGAAAAACAAAGATCATTAAAGAATTCTTATTAAGTGTAAATACATTTCTTTGCATGTGGATAGAGAAGAACTAACAAATGAACTCAGATTTTGTGTGTTACCAAAGAGAGAAAAAAAATCTGGAAATTGCTAGGCTTTGGCATGCAGCAATTCTTACAGGAATCTCCTTAGAGGACTTTGATGAATGATTCTCCACCCCCATGCGCCCGATTTCAACTTGCACAATATGGGCAGCTATCACCTTCCTATCAGGCCGAAAGGCCAAGGATCCACCGTTATGATTAAATGTTGAGTTATTCAAGAAGGTGTGAAACTTGCTAAATATGAAATGCATATTTAAAGCAGATCTAATATGGAGAATATTGCCCTTGATTAAGAAAATTTGTTTAAAAATCACCTTGCTAATAAAATGCTTACCTTTTTAGGTAATTTAGGTAATTCTTGTTATGAAGAACCATTTAAGACAAAACATATCAAGAACAAAGTCTTAACCGGTTTCATTAATCACTTTATTTTTGGGGGAATAACTACATAAATAACCTTCCCATGTATAGAGGGAATGTGAAGTTCTACCTTTTTTCCTGTCCACATTTGTTTTTATGAAGAAAGCTAGTAACCACATTTCACTCCTTACAATTTAAGATTATAAATTAGCACTATAAGCTTGTTGATTCCTCCTTGGACAGTGTTTCTTCTTCTAATTGAATGAAATGAAAGGATCAAAGTACCAGAAAATCCTCTTTCTACTCTAGCACAATATTTTATCCTATATCACAAAGGGCAGTAACTTAGTCTTAGCAGAGGTCTCCATGCAAGCTATAATCTTGAAATGGGGGAAACAGAAAATTGTGAATGCTCCCCTTTTACCTGCCTCATATGCTCCCAGCAGAGTACTCAAATTGTGTTGAATTGCCAAGCCATAACCCTCAAAATTCCTCTGGCTAGACAAATAATCAGACAAAAAATGAAAGATATGATGAATGGAAGGAGAATCTGGCAATACACAACTTTTCTTTATATATTCTGGGAGTAAAATGATACATTCATTTGAAGTTGAACATGCTTAAATTTTAGTTTAGGGCTACATATTTTGGGGAAAATGAGGCAGTTGAGGGGATGGTGGCATTGCCACCTTTATTTTAACCTTTGTGAATGCGGGAAGGTGGGTGCAATATGCCTTAATTTGTTCTTTGTAGATAAGATGCTCGGAACAATGAGGTAAAATAAAAGATCCCTGAGAAATATCAACAGTAGCAGCAATATTTTTGAGTAAGAATGAATTAGAGAATTCTTTAAAAGGTCTCATAAATGTTTTTATTTAAAATAAAAACCTTTAAAATCACAGGTTTTATTCCAGTGTATGGAAAATGTTGATCCAAGCTGGAGTCTTCTTAATAATTCTTAGACATGAGAAATCATTTTAAAGCTCAAGTTAAATGGTTTGTATATAATACACTGTCCCTTGAATAACTCTGCTTGAATTAATTTCAACGAAGTGCATTGCCTGTTATAAACAGATCTGATGTTTCCAATACCAAAATTCTCTCAGAAATATGGTTTTCTGATAGAGTCAGGAATGACATGTCATTTTCCCCCTTTAAAGGCTTTCACAAAATCCTACTTTGTTATTCTTTGGATTTTCTCTTTGACTAACATACTTGTGAAGCTTAAGCAATAACTGCAGCCACAGAACATAATGACTATAGTCAAGTGTCTAATAGGTGTTTTCCTTTGTTCCAGCTTCAAGCTAAAACTCTACTGCAGGCTGTATCCTCGTTTGTAAATCACTGAGTGCAGAGCTATGGAACCAAATGATATCTCTTCAAAACCAACACAAGATAAAACTATGAAACTTAACATTCGAGAGTTAAGTAAAGTCTTAGTGTGTGACATCTTTGAAATATTTTTAACAGAGAAGTAATGTGAAGAGATCTGATTTTTTTAAAGATAAGACTAGCTGTAAAATAAGCTATAGTTGTGACAAAAGACCAAGCTTGTAGTTAGAAAGGTTGATTCAGAAAACTTTGAAGGAGTCTGAAAATATAGAGGCAATGGAGATGATGGAGATAGTGGATGACTAGATTGACATGTTCAATACTAGTTTACAAGGACTTTATACCTGATCAGGTTTGGATATGAAAGGACAGAGAGGATTCAGAGACAAAATTTACATTCCCGCGTATGTAAGTAACTCTTGGTCGTTTATGGATCTGATAAAACCAATAGGTGATGTTTTTAGTTTGAGAACCATGAAGTTCACAATAGTGAGGAAACAACCAAACTTACTGAGATGCCCAGGGTATAGATAAATATTTGCATGTAACTATATTGAAATTGAAAATAGAGGTATGAAAAAGGATGGGGTCTTCCTTGGAGAAGGCTCATTAAAGTCAGAAGAGAAGGACAAGGATATGGTGAGAGGAACACAACAAAGAGATGGTGGAACTGAATCAACCAGAATCAAGGAGTGAAAATGTACAAAGAGGGAAGTACTTAATATTAAACACTGCAGAGAAGATGAGTATGGAAAATATTTTATTTGATTTTGTTTTAAGGGAAAATGGTTTAGTGGAATAGAGGGCATGAAAATGAACTTATATATCTCCATCTTATCACATACAAAAACTTCGTTTGGCTGATGTGGTAATAAGTTTAATCTTAAACCTTGGCTTGACTTATTACTATGGCAAGAAGAATGGCTGAGAAAATAGACTTGCTTAGAAAACTAGCAGAAAATAATGGCCAACTCAGGTGAAACTGCTGCTATTCTATGACTGTGTCTATTTGCCTTTGTCTCCGTATGTGTTTTGGTTTGCAGCCATTAAAAGCTTGGATTCCATGAAGCAGTGGCAAAGGGGAGTATGTCAGAGCAGCAGGCCAAAATTAAATTACAGCAACCTCACACTTTGCATTAAAACCTTCACTCAGAGATGGAGGCTGGTAATCACCTCCAGATTTCCCTTAAAGACAATGGCTCTTCATGCAACTGGCCACACTCAGTTAATTCATGCTGTCAGCTGCCTTTATTGGCTGTGGGGAATGCAGTATTGATTCTTGAACTCAGCAGCAGTACAAAGAGCCACTAGTGCATGGTCAAAATGCTGCAATAAAGGGCTGGCAGCTTGAGAAAAGCAGCCATTCCATTGCACAAACAAGGTCAATTAGAGGACAGTGCAGTGTAATATAAATAGCATTAGCATCCCTCTTCAACTCAGATGATATCACGCTGGCAGAATGACAGTAAGGAAAATAAGATTTAATGCTGAATAAATATAAAGGCATTTAGTGTAATTTAATTTCAAGCTCTCTATCATTTTAAAAGTGCTATGAGTAGCAAAATATTTAGTTTCATCATCAGTAAGAATTTATGTCTACAAAAATGATTTTCTGATAAAACTTTGTGTGAACTAGTCAATTAGTCAATTGTAATAGAACAGATATTATTAGTTTTATTGAGAGGTAAACAATTTCTCATTTAGGCATTCAATGGCATTTGCGTACCTGTCATTTATTATCCTTTTTAGTATTAGAATTTCAAAACCTCTAGAATGTCATGAGGAAAGAACAAAAGGTATGTTGGTATTTTGGATTTAAAAGATAGGGCTGATTAATCTTTTCTAAGTTTGTGAAAATGACTAGGACTTTTTGTTTAAATACTTGCATTCATTACTTTTACTTATGAGAGAATTTTCCCAACCTTCTTTGTCAGTTCAAAATTAATTACAAATGTAAAACACATCATGCTGTTAACACATACTCTATGCGGGAAACAAATTATACTCTCAAAATAGATAATGGACAGCTTGGAGAGGTAATTGATAAACCTACATTGCCTACAATAACTGAATAGATTTTAGAAAAATACATAATTGTTAGAAATGGAAAAAACTGCATTTGAGTTCTCCCTAATAATGAGTGTGCTCAAGAAACAACTCATTAAGATACATAAAAGAGTTTAAAGAATGTTTGAATCATGGTGGTTTTGACGTGTCCATTAACCTCTAAAAGTATATATACAGGTGTTCCGGCTGATGTTATCAAGTAATTTTGTCAAAATCATGCTGTAAAAGTTGAACATTTCAAGTAAACTAATGTATTTCTAACAAGCTTACTGCCTATATTATCAATTGGACACAAGATTCCAAATTTTTACTACATCTTTCTGTCAACTAAACATAATTATTGTACATAGAATTTACACAACTAACATACTAATATAACAAAATGTCTTAATATAGTGATGTGTTCAGTTCATGTGTAATTAATGTTACACGTCTTAACTGAAACACTCTAAAACTAACTACACAAATTGCTGCAGATACCAGTCAGTGAAAGTATAAGTGTTTCATAAAATAGGATAGAAATTGGGTCTCAGATAAGTGTTGAGATCAAGTTCAACTTCATCCAAAAACATACTGAGGGCAAAGTAAATTAAGCCTAATGCATAGGTTCAAATCCAAGGCCTGAAATTAAAATAAAATTTCATTTGTCATAATTCTCTTTCATTTAAATACACATTTTTAAATGTCATTGCTTTTTAAAATTTATTTTTCGTTGATATAACACTAGTTCAAAGGAAGGTAAATGTTTACAAGTTTTATGGATATTGTCTAAACCAGAGCCACTATTGAAGTCTGAATAGTCCTTCATCATAGTCTGTCAGACTTGCTTCCATAATCAGCCACTTCGGTAAAGTCAGTTATGTACCCAGAATTACATGATTTGTTTTCCTTGGGATTTGTCTATTTATTTGCTTGTTCTCTTATATCCCATATGACTGAGTTCATTCAATATTTATATTTCTTCTTCTGACTTATTTTTATTAGCATGTGCTCCTCTGACTCCATTCATCTTTTTTCACAAAGGGCAAGGTTTTATCTTTTCTTACACCTTAGTAGTTTTCCAATACAGAAAAATACCACATCCTTACCTCATCAGTCAGTAGACACTTGGACTGTTCCTTTATCTTTGTTATTGTAAATCATCCCCAATGAGAATAGCTGTATGGATATCTTTTTGCATTAGGATTTTAATCCCTTCAGGTACCTATAAATGGAATAATACGTGGCATGGTAATCTTATTCTTTTTTAAAAAAAATTAAAAATTTATTGAATCACCGTGAAATAGTTACAAGCTTTTATGTTTGGGTTACAATCTCACAATGATCAAACACCCATCCCTCCACCAGTGCACATTCCCCACCACCAATATCCCAGGTATACCCCTCCTTTCCACCCTCCTCCTGCCTCTATGGCAGACAATATTCCCCATAATCTCTCTCTACTTTTGGGCATTATAGCTTGCAACATAGACACTGAGAGGTTAACATGTTTGGTCCATTATCTACTTTCGGCATGCATCTCCCATCCCAACTGGTACCTCCAGCCATCATTTTCTTAGTGATCCCTTCTCTATTCCATCTGCCTTCTCCCCTCTGCTCATGAAGCAGGCTTCCAGCTATGGGGCAATCCCCCTGGCCATTGTCCTTGGGTGTCAGCCTCATATGATGTTATTTTATACTCCACAAATGAATGCAGTCCCTCTATGTATGTCCCTCTCTTTATGGCTCATTTCACTGAGCATGATACTCTCCATGCTTTTTCCATTTATAAGCAAATTTCATGACTTTATCTCTCCTAAGAGTTGTATAGCGTATCATTGTGTAGATGTACTGAAGTTTCTTTAATCAGTCATCTGTTTTAGTGCACTTGGGTTGTTTCGAGATTTTGGCTACTGTAAACAGAGCTGCAATGAATATATAGGTACACATGTCATTTCTACTGTGCTTTTTTACATCCTCGGGATATATTCCCAGAAGTGGTATAGTGGGGTTATATGGAAGCCCAATTTCTAGTTTTTGAAGGACTGTCCATATTGTTTTCCAGAAAGGCTGGACCAGTTGGCATTCCCACCAACAGGAAGGAGCGTCCTTTTTTCCCCACATCCACTCCAGCACTGGTTGCTTTTGCTCTTTTGAATGTGTGCCAGTCTCTGTGGTGTGAGATGATATCTCATTGTTGTATTGATTTGCATCTCCCTCATGACTAGCTATGTGGAGCATTTTTTCATGTGCCTTTTGGCCATTTGTATTTCTTTTTTGAGGAAACTTCTGTTCATTTCTTCTCCCCATTTTTTGATGGGGTTGGAGGTTTTTTTCTTATACAATTCTACTAGTGTCTTGTATATCCTGGATATTAATCCCTTACCAGATGGGCATTGGGTAAATATTCTTTCCCATTCTGTGGGCTCTTTCTGTATTTTGGTCATTGTTTCTTTTGAAGTGCAGGAGCTTCTTAGTTTGATGTAATCCCATTTGTTTATGTTTGCTTCCACTTGCATGGTCAGTGCTGTTTCGTCCTTAAAGATGCTTTTAGCTTCAATGTCATGAAGAGTTCTGCCTACATTTTCTTCTGTGAACTTTATAGATTCATGTCTTATATTGAGGTCTTTAATCCACTTTGATCTGACTTTTGTGCCTGGCATTGGAAAGAGGTCAGAGTTCATTTTTTTTGCAGGCAGATATCCAGTTTTCCCAGCACCACTTATTGAAGAGGCTTTCCTTGTTCCACTTTGCATATCTTGCCCTTTTGTCAAAGATTAAGTGGCCATATATTTGGGGGTCTGAGACAGAATATTCAACTCTGTTCCATTGGTTCACAGATCTTTTTTTTATCCCAATACCATGCTGTTTTGATTACTACTGCTTTGTAGTAGAGTTTGAAGTTGGCGAAGGTGACGCCACTCATCTTCTTTTTTTCAAGGATTACTTTAGCTATTCTTGGAGGTTTATTGTTCCATATAAATTTCGGAAGTGTTTTGTAGATTTCCTTGAAAAATGTCATGGGTATCCTGGTAGGGACTGCATTAAATTTGTATAGTGTTTTGGGCATTACTGCCATTTTGATAATGTTAATTTTCTCTATCCATGAGCAGCGGATGTATCTCCATTTCCTAGTGTCCTCCTTTATTTCTTGAAGTAGTGTTTTGTAATTTTCCTTGTATAGGTCCTTCACCTCTTTGGTTAAGCTGATTCCAAGGTACTTGATTTTCTGAGGTACCATTGTGAATGGGATTGTTTTTTTAATGTCTCTTTCTTCTCTTTCATTATTTGTATATAAAAAAGCCATGGACTTTTGGGTTGATTTTGTAGCCTGCCACTTTACTATATCGACTTATTGTTTCTAGGAGCTTTTCTATAGAGTCTTCCAAGTATAGTATCATATCGTCTGCAGATGGTGATAACTTAATCTCTTCATTTCCTATCTGTATGCCCTTGATATCTTTTTCTTGTCTAACTACAATGGCCAGGATTCCAGTACTATATTGAATAATAGGAGTGGCAAAAGCGGGCAACCTTGCTTTGTGCCCGATATTAGAGGGAAGGCTTTCAGTTTTTCCCCATTGAGAATGATACTTGCCGTGGGCTTTTGGTAGATGGCTTTGACTATATTAAGGAAAGTTCCTTTGATGCCCACTCTGCTGAGAGGTTTCATCATAAACGGGTGCTGAATCTTATCAAATGCTTTTTCTGCATCTATTGATATGATCATATGGTTTTTATTATTTCTTTTATTAATATGATGAATTATGTTGATTGACTTGTGAATGTCAAACCATCCTTGCATCCCTGGGATGAATCCCACTTGGTCATGGTGTATGATCTTTTTGATGAGTCGTTGGATTCTATTTGATAATATTTTGTTGAGGATCTTTGCATCTGTGTTCATCAGGGATATCGGTCTGTAATTCTCTTTCTTTGTGGTATCTTTGTCTGTTTTTGATATCAGGGCAATATTTGCTTCATAGAAACTGTTTGGAAGTGTTTTTGATACTTCAATTTCCTGGAAAAGCTTAAAGAGAATTGGGAGTAAGTCCTCTTTAAAGCTTTGGAAGAATTCACTAGTAAATCCATCTGGATCAGGACTTTTGTGCTTGGGGAGACTTTTTATTACCATTTCAATTTCCTTGATGTTGATAGGTCTGATCAGGTATTCCAGGCCTTCTTGGTTCAGCCTTGGGAGGCTATAGGAGTCTAGGAATTTATACATTTCCTCAAGGTTTACATGTTTTGTGGCATAAAGATTCTCAAAATAATCTCTGAGGATACTTTGAATTTCTGTAATTTCTGTTGTAATGTCCCCCTTTTTCATTTCTGTTGTAATGTCCACCCATTCATTTCGAATTTCATTTCTAATTTATTAGGGTTTTCTCTCTCCCTTTTTTTGTGAGTCTTGCTAGAGGTTTATCAATCTTATTGATTTTCTCAAATAACCAGCTCTTTGTTTCATTGATCTTTCAGATTGTTTTTTTGGTTTCTATCTCATTAATTTCTGCTCTGACTTTTATTATTTCCTTTCTCCTGTTCGGATTGGGCTCCTTTTATTGGTCATTCTCCAAGCTCTTAAACTGTGAGGTTAGGTTACTTATGTGGGCTCGCTCCTCCTTCCTGAGGAATGCTTGTAGAGCTATGAACTTTCCTCTTAACACAGCTTTTGCCATATCCCATAGATTTTTGCTAACTCGTGTCCTTATTGTCATTTGTTTCCAGGAATCTTTTGATTTCCTCTTTGATTTCCTTTCTAAGCCACTCATTGTCCAATAGTGAGCTGTTTAATTTCCAGGTGTTTGATTTCGTTTTCTGTGTGTGTGATTTCTAATTTCAGCACATCATGATCTGAGAGGATTATTGATACAATCTCTATCTTCTTAATTTTATGAAGGTATGTTTTGTGGCTCTGCATGTGGTCTATCTTGGAGAATGTTCCATGCACACTTGAGAAGAATGTATATTCAGCATTTTGAGGATGAAGTGTCCTGTATATATCTACTAAATCCCTTTCTTCCATTTCTTCCTTCAGATGCTGTATGTCCTTGATAAGCTTGAGTCTGGTTGATCTATCAAGAGGTGATAAAGTGGTGTTGAAGTCTCCCACTAGTATTGTGTTGCTATCAATGTCTTTCTTCAAGTCTATGAGTAGTTGTTTTAAGTACTTTGCTGGTCCTTCATTAGGTGCATATATACTTGGTATTGTTAGTCCTTCCTATTGTACAGATATCTTTATCAATAAGAAATGACCTTCACTATCTCTTGTCACCTTCTTCAGTCTGAAATTAATGTGGTCTGATACTAAGTTGGCTATCCCAGGTTTTTTATGGAATTTGTTCACCTGTAAGACTGCTTCCCAGCCTTTGACTTTGAGCCTGTGTTTGCTCTGACTGTTAAGATGTGTTTCTTGCAGCAGCAGAATGTTGGGTTCAATTTTCTAATCCATCCTGCCACTCTGTGTCTTTTAATTGGTGTGTTTAACCCATTGATGTTGAGAGATATTATTGTTATGGGGTTTTGTCCCATTTTTATGCTGAGGATTGGTGTATTTGAGGGTCCTGTCTTATCTTAAAGTAGCCCATTTAGTTGTTCTTGTAACCATGGTTTTGAGTCTATGATATTCCTGAGCTGTTTTTTATCTGTGAAACTGTGTGTTGTTCCTTCTGTTATGAAAGAGAGTCTAGCTGGGTAAAGTATTTTTGGTGAGACATTTATTTCATTGAGTTTTTTCACTATATCCCACCACTGTTTTCAGATGGTGAGAGTTTCATCAGACAAGTCGGCTGTGAATCTTAAGGATGCTCCTTTTTAAGCAATTTCTTTCTTCGATCTTGCTGCTTTCAGGATTTTGTCTCTATCTAAGGTTTGGTCATTTTGATTAAGATGTGTCTTGGGGTATTTTTATTTGGATTTCTTCTAGCTGGTACCGTTCAGGCCTCCTGAATGTGGTCACACGTTTTCTTCAGCTCTGGGAACAACGTAGCAATGATGTCTTTGACAGTTTCTTCTTCATCAGGATTTTCTTCCTGTCCCTTTGGGACTCTAATAACTCTTATATTACTCCTCTTGGCTTCATCACGATCTCTTGCCATCTGTTCCCAGATTGTCAGTCTCTTTTCCATTTTCTGTTGTTTTCTAGAGAGTCTCTGAACTTCATCCTCAAGCTCACTAATCCTGTCCTCAGCAGCTGCTACTCTGCTGCTGAGGCCGTCCAGTGAGTTTTTTAATTCTCCTACCAGGTTTTTCATGTCTGACATTTCCGTTTGTATTTTCCGCATATCTACCTTCAAATCTTCTTGTAATTTATTGGTATTGCTTTCCATTGCTTCTTTTAGCTCCCTAAACATCCTCAGTAGCTCCTTTTCAAATTCCTTGTCAGTGAGGTTGTATAGCACTTCAATGCTGTAAAGATCTTCTGGGCAAACCTCTTCAACAAGTAAGCTTGGTGGGGATTTGCGTTGCTTTACCGTTGTGACCTATGTGGCTCAGCCCTTCACACTCACTGTTACTATTATGTCTATGATGCAATATTAATTTAGGTGGGTTTAATGAGAATATTGGCTAGTATGTTTCTGTTGGTTAAGCTAACCTGGTGAAAATTCCAGCTAAGAGGGTAACTTCTGGTTTGGGTGTGATATGGAGGGGAAAGACTAACTTGCAGCTGCATTAGCGGCCGTGGCTCCAGGCAGGAGCCCCAACCCAGGCTGGTACATGAATAGGGGCAGAGAGCGTGCAGAATGATTCAGCTTTGGATTGAGGGCAGTGTCCCTCAATTCCCGTCCCCCAAAGACCAAGGGTAAAAACAGGCTTTCCTGGGAACCGGGTAAAAACGCTGCCCGGGGCTGGAGCCCTGACCCGGTCTGTTACCTGAATAGTGACAGAGAGCGCATGGAACCGGTAATCTTATTCTTAACTTTTGGAGAAATCTTCATTGTATTTTCCTCAAAGGCTTAACCAATTTATATTCCTCTGCAGCAGTTATGAGATTCCTTTATTCCCATATGCTCACTATTTGTTGGCTGCGCTATATTTTTTACAGACCCAATTTCATTGGTTTGTATGGATACCTCACTGTCAGTTTTATTTGCTTTTGTATGATAATAATAAACAATGATTTTTTTCCATGATAGTATGGTCTATCAGTATGTCTTTGTTGTTGTAGTTGTCCATTCAGCAACTTTTACTATTTGTTGATGGGGTTATATTGTTGTTTAGTTTTATAAATTCAATATGTATCTTGGATATTGGTTCCTTTTTAGATAGATGGTGCTCAAATAATTTATCCTATTCAGGATGATGTCTTTTGTTCTAATGGTTAATGGACTTTGCTATAAAGAAGCATTTTAGTTTTATGTAAACCCATTTGTTTTTATTTTCCTTGACAAGGAAGTCAAATCCCCATAGAGTTTACTAAAGAAAATGATATGAATGATTTCTGCTTCTTTCTTTTCTTCTCTTCCTCCTTTCTTTTCTTTCTTTCTTTTCTAACTTTCTTCTTTTTTCTTTCCTTCCTTTCTTCTTCTATTTTTGGTCTACACTTGGCTGTGCTCAGGGCTCACTCCTGGCTCTGTTGTCAAGGATTACTCCTGTTGAGCTAGAGTAACCTGATTTTTATTCAATGTATTACATTATTTTGAGTCTAACATCCAAGCGCCTTAAGCTATGTTTTGTGCATGGTATAAGATGGCCATCCAGATTCAGTATTTTTACATGTGGCTATGCACTTTTCTCAACATTTACTTAAAAGATTTACGTTTTTCCATTTTATGACAGTGGCTCCTTGGTTTTAAATAATAACTTCTTTTCTGTGAGATTTTATTCATGAGCTCTTAATTCTATTCTACTATGTGTCTTTGCTTTTATTCTCCTATCATACTGTTTGATTATAATAGCTTTGTAGTACAGTTTAAGGTGAGAACCCTGATGCCCTTCCTCCTTTTGTTATTGAGAATTTGGTTGAGTATTGACTCTGGATTTCTTGAATTATTTCAGGGTATTTTTTTGTGGTTTTATAGACATTTTAGTAAAGTTTTTTCTAGGTTCTAGGAGAGTGTCATTAAAATTTTGATAGTGATTGCACTATATCTGTTCAATGCCATGGGCAGAATGTTTATTTGAAAGATGTTAATTCTTCCAAACCTGAGCATTGAATATTTTTCCATTTTATAGTGTCTTCTTCAAATATATATCTTTTTGCCCTTTTTGGGGTCACATCTGGCAATGCATAGGGATTACTCCTGGCTCTGCACTCAGGAATCAGCCCTAATGGTGCTCAGAGGACCATATAGGATGCTGGGAATCGAACCCGGGTTGGCCGCGTGCAAGGCAAATGCCCTACCCACTGTACTATTGCTCCAGCCCCCTTCTTCAATTTTTTAAACAGTGACATGTTTGGGGGGACGCCAACTGCTGGGGGTCGTGTAACTAGTTAGCATGCCAGAGTCTCATTGTTATCGGAATTATAGTAGATAAGTTAGAAGTAGAGAGAGACCAGCTACAGTAGATAAGTGAGGAGTAAGGAGGGGCCAGCTACAGAAGATAAGTGAGGAGTAGGAAGGGAGCCACCTCCCTACATGCCATCCACATGGCAAGAGCCTGGCAAGCTACCTGTGGCGTATTCTATATGCCAAAAACAGTAACAGAAATGGGCCTCATTCCCCTGACCCTCAAAGAGCCCCCAATATGGCAGCATTGAGAAGGAGAGCAAGGAGAAGCTGCTAAAATCTTAGGACTGAACTAGGCTGTCAAAACGATGAAGGACTAAAATGACTGTCTGCACTTTTTAACACATGTATGCTGGCATAGAAGCGTCCATTGAGGACCTGATGGAGCAAGCAAGGAAGATTAAGTCATTGGATTGACCGAGTCGAGAAGGCATCAAACACATCACGTCATTTACGACACTGGAGAAGAACTGTTCCTTGGAACATGCAAAGTAGAAGCATCGATGGTGTCAGTGTCCTTGTCAACACGAACTTGGCCATGAACATTAATTCCTTAGAATGCCTAACAGCCCAAATAGGACTCTTACATTTGAATAGATGTGTCTCTTTGCCGGCAGTTTCTATTTTCCTTGTCTACATACCAAAATCCAACTACGACAAAGGAGAAATTGAGAAGTTCTACATGGAGCTGGAGAAGTTCTATAAAGAAGATTGCACCTTCTACAGGGTCATTGTCGGTAATTTTAATGCCAAGATTGGCCCTAAAAGGTCACCCAAAGAACTCCATATCGGGACCCACTGCCTAGAATGGAACAAACAGGGTGAGAGACTGTCTGCATTCATCATGTTGACCTAGACCATCCATGGTAGCTCGCAGTTCCAGAAAGCTGAATCTGAACATTGGACATGGGAATCTCCCGGTAGACGGTTCCACAACAAGTTTGACCACACCATATTCCATCAACAGGTTTGCCTGATTGATGTTGCTTTTGTTCCAAAATTCCAAAAGGGATCAGACCACCATCTCATCCTTTAGTACAGATGAGTTTCTTCTTTTTTCACTATGAGTTTCTTTGTCTTATCATTTTATGTGTTATTGTACAATTATTGGATGGGCAGTTTAAAGCCCATTATTTTCAATGGGATCTGGGTGATGCCGAGGTCAAGTGGGCCAGAAAGGTGTCTGAAGGGTTTGGTACCATACATTTCTGACATAGGGTGTGTTGCAGAAAGTGAGTTCAGGTGTGTGACTCATTTGGTGGTCAAAAACCACCTCGCCAGGCCTCGGGGAACAATGTGATGTGGGACTAAGGATAAATGGGCAAAACGGCTCATTTATTGCAGAGCTGTTAGTATAATTGTAGAACATCTGAGGGGTCTGAGATATAGGACTGCACATAGGTGTGATTGATCATTTACAGAGGCAAAGCATTTTGACAGAAGCAATTCTTTTTGGGGGATCAACTCAAGGAGAATCTTTGTCTCCCAGGGGCATCTATATAGCTTCTGTCTTTCTCTTGCTATTAGTACATATTAAACAATTTATTTTACTTATTATTAATACTTTTAGGGACAGGAGATTCTGTGAGAATCTGTCGAGTCTCTTGCCCCTGCGCCTGGCTGTCTTCACCAGGCCCCCAGGACGGGGGTGGGTTGAATTTACCTCCCCACCCTGAGCAAAGCCCTGGCAGCCGAAGACCTCCGGAACCTGGCTACAGCCATGCTCAAGACCACTCTCACATGCTCGGATGAGCCTCACAAATGAAGGAACCGGCAGAGGAATCAAGGTGTGTGGGATCCAGGGCTGAGATCTCCAAGCCTACTTGGATTGGAACTGGACCTCCTCCACCCAGATCCCCCATTTTTCAGTAGCTAGGCAGTCATATCCTCAAACTACCACTGGCACTGTGTAATCCCATCAATAGCCAAGATCCAGAGACTATAAAACAACACTCCTAGAAGACCTCTTATTGTCTAGTTCTCCCTCTTGGAGAACCCAGCAAGCTACTGAGAGTATCCTGCTTGCAGGGCAGAGCCTGGCAAGATTCCCATGGTGTGTTCGATATGCCAAATACAGTAACAATGATGGGTTTCATTCCCCTGACCCTGAAAGAGCCTCCAATATGGTACCATTGGGAAGGACGAGTAAAGAAAAACTGCTAAAATCTCAGAGCTAGGATGAATGGAGACCTTACTGGTGCCTGCTTGAGTAAATCAATGAACAATGGATGACAGTGATACAGTGATACAGTGATTAATACTTGCAGTTATTTGGATAAACACAGTAAGAGAAACAGATTCTAAAACGTAGTTCTCTGTGCTCTAGGGACAAGACTTTTACCATAAATCCTCAACTAAGTCCTCGGCTGGTTTAGCTTTTTCTTCCTCATGGAGTCCTCTCTCTTAAGTCATAATGCCTTGCGTCAAGATGAAGCTTTTTATGCTTTTTAGACTTACTGTTTTGAAGCTGGGGTAGCTTTGCTGTTCATCCCAGGTCCATTCAAGTTTTATGGTAGACCTCTCTTTTTGAGGTGTTAGGAACTATGGCAACAGAAATCTGAATCAAGTAATTATGACAGATGCCCAGGAGTAGATTTATTTCAGTATCAATAAACTCCCAAATATTAAGAGCATAGTGTAATTGTCTTTCTGTGTTTAGGCAAAGAACATTGCTCTAGAGTAAAATATGAAAATTCTATAGGGGAAATAGAAAAGCAAGTAATTCACTACAAATACAAAAATCCATAGTAACTTGAAGTTTAGAATATGTGCTGCCAAAGCGAGCACCTGAAGTTTAGACTTATAAGTAACCAAGCCTGATTTGGGTAATTGTCACAACGAGAGGTAAAGCAAAAGAAAGATTAAACTCGGGGGATTGGGGTGCTCATAAAATCACTGTAAGCTTCTCTGGGGGGAATAAAAGAGGCAATTCACTGATGAAGCCTAAAACACTTAGGGCTAATTTGAGAACTTGTATGCTTTAGTCAAGAGCTCTTGGTCTTATCTGTGATTTCAAGGTGGTCCAGACTTGGGAGTTGGCCTGAATGCCTGAATGGATAGTCTCAGATGCTTAGCATCAGATATTGCACCAGATTTTGAACTGGCCAGAACAGAAGAGTTTTTAATCATCAAGTCCTGGCAGTCACTAAGGTGCTGCATTCTTGTAGACTATGTGGGAACTCATGCTCATTGGTTGGGTCTGGGTGGACACTGGAGCCTCAGTCCCACTTGATGATGAAATGAGACTCCGGGAACTTTCAGAGAGCAGAATCTGGTCAAAAAAGGAAAATGCTAAATTGTGGGACTTCTTTGCAAGTTGGTTTTACTTTAGGAAGTTAACAGGATTCTTGATGGCTGCAGAGATGCAGCTTGTTTGCTCATAGTCAAGTGGGGATTGTTTTGTGGGAGGACTGTTTAGCAGAGAAAAGGACTTGGTTGTTGTTTCATTGCCCCAGACTAAGTCATCTATTTGTTATCAGTGGTGGATCTTTCCTCATGAATTTGTCTTTAAGTTTGTTAGTAAAGAGAATAAATATTGTCTATCTGTTCCCTCTGTCTAGTGAGCTAGACTCCTATTATTGGTTTAGGAAAAAACTTTGTTTTCCTGTTCTGCAGTCACAACAAGGCTGCATCAAAAACTGGTGTATACTATTTGCAGACGATATGATACTATACTTAGAGAACCCTAAAACCTCTACCAAGAAACTCTTAGAAACAATAGACTTGTATAGTAAAGTTGCAGGCTATAAAACCAGCACCCAAAAGTCCATCGCTTTTCTATACACAAATAATGAGAGAGAAGAAAGTGACACGATAAAAGCAATCCCGTTCACAATTGTACCTCAAATGATCAAATACCTTGGAATCAACTTAACTAAGGAGGTAAAGGACTAGTATAATGAAAACTACAAAACTCTACTTCAGGAAATAAAAGAGGACCCGAGGAAATGGAAAGATATCCCCTGCTCATGGATTGGAAGAATTAATATTATCAAAATGGCAATACTCCCAAAAGCATTGTACAAATTCAATGCGATCCCTATAAATATACCATTAACATTCTTCAAATAAATGGAGCAAGCACTCCTTAAATTCATATGGAACAATAAGCACCCAGGAATAGCTAAATCAATTCTTGGGAAAAAAAAATGGGAGCAACCAACCTTCCCAACTTCAAACTCTACTAAAAAGCAGTGGTAATTAAAATAGCATGGTACTGGAACAAAGGCAAAGCTGCAGACCAATGGAACAGGGTTGAATATTCTGACACAGCACCTCAAATATATGATCATCTAATCTTTGATAAGGGAGCAAGAAATGTGAAGTGGAGCAAGGAAAGCATGTTTAACAAATTGTGCTGGCAAAACTGGACAGCTATATGCAAAAAAAGTGGACTCAGATCTCCACCTATCACCATGTACAAAAGTCAGATCAAAATGGATTAAAGACCTCAACATCAGACCAGAATACCTAAGGTACATTGAAGACAAATTTGGCAAAGCCTTCCATGACATTGTAGCCAACAGTATCTTCAAAGCTGACACGCCAAAGGCCAAACAAGTGAAAACAGAGATAAACAAATGGGACTACCTTAAACTAAGAAGCTTCTGCACCTCAAAAGATACAGTGACCAAAGTACAAAGACAGCCTATAGAATGGGAAAGGATATTTACCCAATACCCATCGGATAAGGGGTTGATATCAAGGATGTGCAAGGCACTGGTTGAACCCCACAAGAAGAAAACTGCAGACCCAATCAAAAAATGGGGTGAGTAAATGAACAGAAACTTTCCCAAAGAAGAAATCCGAATGGCTGAGAGGCACATGAGAAAATGCTCAGCATCACTAATCATCAGGGAGATGCAGATCAAAACAATGAGATACCATCTTACACCACAGAGACTGGCCCACATCCAAAAAAACAAAAGCAACTGGTGTCTGCATGGTTGTGAGGAGAAAGGGACTCTTCTTCACTGCTGGTGGGAATGCTGACTTGTTCAGCCCTTTTGGAAAACAATATGGACGATTCTCAAAAAATTAGAAATTGAACTCCCATTTGACCCAGCAATACCATTCTTGGGAATATATCCCGGAGAGGCAAAAAGGTATAGTTGAAATGACATTTGCATTTCTATGTTCATTACAGCACTGTTTACAATAGCCACAATTTGGAAAAAAACGAAGTGCCCAAAAACAGATGACTGGTTAAAGAAACTTTGGTACAGCTACACAATGGAATACTATGCAGCTATTATAAAACATGAAGTCATGAAATTTGCATATAAATGGATTAACATGGAAAGTATTGTGTTGAGTGAAATGAGTCAGAAAGAAAGAGACAGACGTAGAAAGATTGCACTCATATGTGGAATATAAAATATCAGAGAGGTACGAGCTTGCAATGATGCAACTTCTGGCAGAAATTTCTCTGGACTCAGTTACTAAAATACTAAAATACAGAAATCCAAAACCTCGTGGCTGCTATTGTAGCCACACAACCTCATATCTCTTCATTCTCAGCAATGGAAAACAAATTATCAAATGCTTCCTTTCCAGCAGGTCTGACTTTGGGGGGAAAACTCCAATCAATGATAGTGAGTTTTTTGTTGAAATATAATTTCATTATATTTGAATATAATCAAAGTAAAGAGAAAGTAAAGTGAAATTTATCAGCTACACAGGTGGGTTGGGGGCTGTGGAGGTGCGGGGGATGGAGGGGAGGTTTACTGTGGTTCTTGGTGGTGGAATATGTGTACTGGTGAAGGGGATGGGTATTTGAGCATTGTGTAACTGAGACTTAAGCCTGAAAGCTTTGTAACTTTCCACATGGTGATTCAATAAAAAAATAAATTAATAAATACAATAAAAACTGGTGTATACTCTACATAAACTCATTTGAAACCTGTAATTCAGATGAACAAAGCTTCTACAACAAGGGACAAGAAGACAGCATCTAGGTAGCAATAGAGAAAGGGGGAGATATCTTTACTAAGAGAAAAAACTCAAGTTTAGATAACATGATTATTGGGAAGAGATTTATAACCTCGGGAATCAGGGTGTGGGGTTTGTACCAAAGAGCTAATACCCAATCCTCTGATTCTATACTTAGCATACTGGGAACAGGAGGCAGGTGATTATAGGTATAAATAGATTATTGGTGATCTCTCATAATACTGATAACACCTGTGTACACATCCTGGAACCTGATCTCTATACTAAAATTGAAACTTCCTTCAAAATAAAATATCTATAAATGTGAAAAAATTTCAAAGTAGTTTGGAAAGATATTGTGAATATTTCATTATTGAGATATTTGAACTTCAAAGGCATATTGAAAGAATTTCAACTCTGTTGGAATCTCGGCTTCATGAATACTTCTGGGTTAAGGAAGAAGGTGATTTTTTTTTATGACACTGATATCCAATGAACATGATATACCCTACAAAAGGCCAAACTACAATTAACTGCTTAGGATTCATCTCAATAAAAGTACATGAAATATTGGTGTTACTCATATCTGGAGGCAGAATTTGGAGGTAAAAGCCATGTTTATAAATTAAATATGAGTTTAAGGGAGAGTTGAAAATAATTAATATATTGTATTCTAATTATATGAAAGTGGCATTTCATAGGGAAGTAACTCATATTCATAGTCTCTATGCAAGTTCCCAAGACGAAGTTTGAACAGGAAAAAAAAATGTTCTTAAATCCTAAGACTTTTCAACCTATCACCTGTACTCCCAAACTGACCTACCTTTGTTTTTTATCATCCTGTGTTATGCCTCTGCAATAGATTCCTAAATGTGGTACATATTATAGCAAACAGATATTCTATGGATTACCAGAGTAATCTAGCAAAAGGGCAACTTTAATCGTAACATTTAACCTTCAAATTAGCTTCTCAGAAACTCCTTTTAGTCCAACTGTGAGATCACAGCAAAGTTCTTTAATTTCTACTCTTTGCTTCTTCTGACACTCTGGTTTCCACTCCCTGTTTCCGCAACTCCAGATACTTCACTCAAAACTGTTTTGCTTAGCCATATACTACTTTCTGTCTAAGAATCTTTTTGTATATTATTTGTAACAAGCAGTAATTTCTACAGCTTCATTCCAAAGGTTGCTAGATATGTTTCCCCTTCTCTATCACAATGTTTGATTTTATATGGTAGATAAGCTATTGGCATGTTTGTTACTCTGAACCCTTTCAACATGAACTCAGACCTGTCTTTTTTTTTCCTCCCACCTAGTTTTACCTGACACTGAATATGACATTTGTTAAATGTTTGCTAACTTGAATTTTAGAGACAAATTTTTATAATATTCTAAGTACTATGCCTGCCATATAGTCACATCAGAGGAAATTTTCTGAGCTCTTGAACTCCTTTAAACAGAAATTAAGTCACTGAAGGAATAATTGTACACAAGTCAACTATGGAAATCATTGCTTTCAAACAGCAAGTAAAGGAACATTTCCTGGATGGATAGATGCTATGTTATTATAGTGTTTGGTACATGTAATTAGTGAGCTTCTCTGGAAGACATTCTTTGACTTGCCATTAAATCTGTGTTCTGAATCTCCATTTCTATTAAAATGTAACTGCAGCTGATCCACATCTTATATCCACAGTGTTAAAGACAGAGTGGAAGTCACTATCTCTAATGATACAGTGATGAACCTAACTGATTTTGGATTGTGATGGGAACAGAACTCTGGGGACCTTTAATATAGCACGTGAAAAAAAAGGAGTCTGGTGAATGGTAATATAATATCAACAATTAAAGACAGTTTATTAATTTCCCTTGGAAACTTAAGAAAATGGGATAAGGATTGATATAAGAAACTGGAGCAGAGATATGACTTTTCCATAAACATAACAATACTAAATAAAATGCTTGATAAAAATTCAACTAGCAAGCAATTTCACTTTTGAGCAGGGTATCCTATATATTTCCTATAAACTTGTTTCAACAAGTATGTAAAATACATGTATACTTATATATAGTTCACATTTCTTAAAAAAATAGTTAAGTAATGAAGTGATCATAAACTGTAAAAAAAGAAAACATATATGTATTATACTACAGAATCTTGACAATAGAAATATACTTGGTGATTGAACTCCATTACCAAAAGGAAAAAAAGCAAAGGCAAAATCAAATTTTAAAACCTTTTCATAGCAAAGTAAGTTACCACAAAAGCAAAACGCAAAAGAGGCATTTGAGTAATTTGGATATGATATTTATACATTATGCATTTTATTAGAAGTTAATGTCAAAAAATATATATATATACATATATATGTATATATATATATTTTGCCTTTTGGGTCACACCTGGCGATGCATAGGGGTTACTCCTGGCTCTGCACTCAGGAATTACCCCTGGCGGTACTCAGGGGACCATATGGGGTGCTGGGAATCGAACCTGGGTTGGACGCATGCAAGGCAAATACCCTACCCGCTGTACTATCGCTCCAGCCCCAATGTCAAAATATTTAAAGGACTCATACAACTAAACAACAAAAACGCAACCCAAACAAATAATTGACAAAAAAATTTTGTCAAAGACATGCAGATTGCACACAGATTTATAAAACAGTGCTCAACATAATTTTAATGTAAAATGCAAATAATAATATAATACAATATTATTCACTTATTATTAGAAAATGCAAATAAAATAATAAAATGATAACTCAGATTGGTGAGAATGGCCTATGTCTAAAATATGGAAAACAATTGCTGTTTTCAGCAAGATGTTTCAATAAGAGGGTGAGGAAAAGGACCCTTGATGCACTCTAAGTGGCACTGTAAATTGATACAGACTGAAAAATTGAATGAAATTTTGATTTGGGGTTCAAAAAAATGAGAAATTAGGGTAGTTAATACTAAGTGAATTAAGAAACAAATGAAACACAAATTCCAAAAGAAAAGTTAACTCACATGTGGGACATAAAGAACAAAAGCTTATGAATAAATAAAACTGACACTAAGGCTCAGAAAAAATTATGGAGGTTACCAGAGGAAAAGAGTAGGGCGATGAATAAAGTTTTTCTTTTAAAGAGCTGGAGAGCTCTCAAGCAGTGCTCAAGGGGTCCTGGGGGACATTTCTAGTTATCTTCAACCCCGATCTGTTGGATGAGTGTTTGGGCCAGTGGTAAATTTCTGCTCAAAAGAAGGCGTTAGTGGGACCAAGCACGGTGACCACATTGGTCCTCTGAAAACCTAGGAGGTCTAGTTCTTGCACTATCTCCTATTTCCATGCCATAGTTGTCTTTTGGGTAGTGTGATAGCACAAGAAATTTGGTGATAATTGCAGTGGTTCTTATACATGGAGAAAGGCCTGTAAAGATGTGCCCTGAAATGTTGTTGAGAGTCAGAAATCCATCAATAAAGAGAGAAGAAATAAGGCTATAGATATATGAAATGTTTTGTATGCATTAGAAAAAGATATTAAGCTGGATATAAGTTATGGCAAGAAACTGAATTTCAGTACATAGTTTACAGAAAAAAGCAAGTTTGGGCTTATGTTGTAGAGCACATACCTGGTGTATGCTATGTCCTGAATCTGATCCCCAGGATCACACGTGCCCCTGAGCACCACTGGCTAGTGCCCTGGTACACCTGAGCACTGCTGGAACTGAAAATGAGACTGCCAGACTGGAACACCTGACAACACCCACATGGAATGTGAGCTGAGGTTTCACGAAACACTGATTGGTATAAAACAAAGCTGAAAAAAAAATAAGAAATAAAGGAAGCTTTTTTTTTTTCAATGGTCCCATCACTTTTAAAGGGGATTTTAATATTCCCTAGCAGAGATTTAAAACCGCTTTTCAAATTTATTCCCCCTTAAGTGTGTTTCATATGTATGTGCTAATTCTCTTCTTTTTGTTGCTATAACTTTAAATGTTGACATTAGCTCTACATTGAGATATGTCTACCTTTTATCTTAAGGCTTATTAACAAAACCAATGTTTTATTAAGCTGTAAATGACATTTTAATTTGATTCACACTTACTTTACTTAAGTGTGTATATATAAGTAAGCATAGTCTTTATCTTAAAAAACAAATCTCGAGCAGGTGTGAGAGTGGGGTGTTTGCCTTACGTGCTAGCTGATCTGGGTTCAATTCCTGACATCTTCTATGGCCTCTGAGGCCTTCGAGGGGTAATTCCTTGAGTGCAGAGCCAGGAGTAACCTTGAGAATTGCTGGCTGTGGTTTGGTTTGGCCCCTAGCAATCTTTACCTATTTTCTCAAGTGCTATCAAGCCTAACAAATGAATGAGACTATCTTTGGATGGGTTTTTGAGAATTAGTAATTTTCATGAAAATAGAAAAGTCATTCATATACCTTTTTACTATCAGTGTGTTTTGTTCAAGTATCAGTGATAATGTATCTGTCACTGTAGCACTGTCCTCCCATTGTTCATTGATTTGCTCAAGCGGGCATCAGTAATGTCTCCATTGTGAGACTTGTTGTTACTGTTTTTTGGCATATCAAATACGCCACGAGCAGCTTGCCAGGCTCTGCCATGTGGGCAGGATAACCTCGGTAGCTTGCCGAGCTCTCCCAGAGGGATGGAGGAAACGAACCCGGGTTGGCCACGTGTAAGGCAAACGCCCTACCCACTGTGCTATCGATCCAGCCCACACAAAATGATACTGTCTCTTTTTAAAAACGGACCACACCCAAGAGTGTTTGGGGCTACTTAGTGTCAGGGACTGCTGCTGCAAGTGCTCATGGCACCTTGCAGTGCCTGGGATCAAGCCCAGCCATCCCACATATAAAGCATGTGCGTTAGCCCTTTGAGCCACTCCCTCATGTTGTCCATCTGAAGAACTGAAGAAATTGAGACTCCAGTTAGATGTTTCCAGGCAACTGGGGTCGGAGAGACAGGATAGCGGGGAGAGTGCCTGTCATGCACACAGATGATTCAGGTTTGATCTCCGATATGCCAGAGAGTCCCCTGAGCACCAGGGGCAGCCAGGAGTAAGCCCTGAGCATGACCAGGCAAGACTCCAACACAAAATAAAACAGAACAGAATCTCCAGGCTGCCTCTTGTTCCCAAAGCCCACGTCCTCTCACCTTCTTCTGTGTGAGCTTGTGTTTGCTGTTCAGGACAGAGAGAGCCTTGTCAGTCGCCAGGAGCCCAACTGTGGCCTCTGTATTGTCCGTGACCTTCAGTTCCACTTTGTTTTGAGGTGATACACTCAGCATAAACTCCATCCTTCAATCCAATCTCCAGCTGATCAAGAATAAAGACACTCACCCCACCTCGAGCTCATCTTTAAATTCATCCTCTAGACAGAGCCTCTGGGAACTCCACCAGCCCAGTTCCAGCAACGCACACTTGTGTGCAACCTTCACCAGTCTCCTGGTTGAGTCCCTCCCTTCTCTTTTTCTTCTGTTTATTTTAAGCCACACCTGGATGTGCTCAGGGTTTACTCCTGGCTCTGGGTTTAGAGATACCTCCTGCTGGGGCTCCGGGAACCCTCTGGGGTGCTGGAGAACGAACTCAGGTTGGCTGTGTGCAAGGCAGGTACTCTACCCGCTCTGGATCCTGAGTAAGGGTCAGATCGTGTGTGCCAGACACTAGCCAAGGAATCCTGGAAGCATCTACACGACAGCCATCATTGATGTGACCCCAGACACGCTGCCCTCCTTCCCCATCATGGCATTCTACCTACTAGCCCTAGGGAAGACAGTAGGGGACTCAAACCTGGTGTCTGGTTCATCATGGATCGACATCAATGACAGGTGTATGGGGATGGTGAATCACACTCCCTGAAGTTGTATGGCACCTTCCCTGAGTCAGGCCAGTTGACTGACTCCTAGTAATGACAGGGGTGAGAAAAGGTGATAGAGTGGTCTTTAAGAGCTCAGCCCAGGGGGCTGAAGCTATAGTACAGCGAGTAGGGCATTTGCCTTGCATGCAGCTGACCCCAGCATCCCATATGACCCCCAAGCATCACCAGGAATAATACCTGAGTGCAGAGCCAGGAGTAACCCCTGAGCATTGCTGGGCCAAAAAGTGGAAACAAAAAAAAAGCTCAGCCCAGAGCAATAGTACAGCGGATAATGTATCTATGAAATTAAAATTATAAATAATCTTATCAGAATTATTTGTCCACTAAATATATTTACTCATTATTCCCTCTCTCTTTAAATATGACATCACTGTATTTCCTTTGTTATAAATATTGATAAGAAAAATTAAATAGGGTCTGGAAAGATAGTAGAGAGGGTGCTTGTCCTGCCCATGGCTGTCCTGGCTTCAATATCCAGCAACCTGCATGGTCCTATATGAATGGAAGATTCTTTTATGGGGTGTAGCGCTCTCAGGCAGTGATCAGGGTGTCCTGGGAGTCACCTCTGGTAATATTCAGCCCCATACTAGTGTATGAATGTGTGGGTCAGTGATAAGGTACTGCTCATATGAAGGCAGTGGGGGGCCCAGCAAGGCAATCCCAGTGGTTCTTAGTATTGCTAGGGAGAGAGAGAGCCCTGAGTGCCGAGCCACAGTAAGCCCTAAGCACCACTGATATGGTCCCCAAACAAACACACAAACAACAGAATAAAAGGAAAAAAAAAGAAAGAGGGAAGGAGGAAAAGCGAAAAAAAGGAGGGAGGGAGGATGGAAGGAAGGAAGGAAGGAAGGAAGGAAGGAAGGAAGGAAGGAAGGAAGGAAGGAAGGAAGGAAGGAAGGAAGGAAGGAAGGAAGGAAGGAAGGACAAAAGAGAAGAGAAATTAAGAATTTTTTTTATCATGTAGGAGCTCTGCTATTTATTCTGCCATTGAATTCAGCTGGTTGAATTGGGCATGAACTCCACATTACTTTTTAAAAATTTTTTTACTTTTATAAGTTAGTTCACAATGTTGATTACACTCAATACTCAAACACCAATCCCACCACCATTACACCTTCCCACCACCAAATTAGGGATATTTCTATCCCAAACACCAATCCCTGACCCAAAACACAACAGAAATAATATGTTTAGTATTGTCTGTTATGAAGAGCTGCTGAACATGCTTGCAAAAAAAGTGTGCATAAAGGAGACAGTGTGAAGATTGTCCTATTGTGACAGGAACAATTAAGACATTCTATAGGATATCACTAACATGTTGTTAAAGTTTGGGTGATGTGAGCTTTGGTATCTATATCTGAAAATATATATGTACATATATATTTCCCTCTATGATTTGTTGCTTACTATCTGAACCCCATCAAATGTGGTGTGGCAATTATGGAGAATGGGTAAGGAGTGTCTTGTGTTGTGGCGTGGTCCAGGAGTATCTTGACTCATATGTGAGGCTTGGTCTGAACACATGGGGAGCAGCTTTGAGCATGGTGGTGGTTGCGTTGTGGAGGCTTTTGGCTGCCAGACCTGAATACCTTGGGGCAGGAAGGGCATTCACCTGCCCCACTCTAGAGAGCCCAGTGTGAAATAGCCTGGCGTGGAGTCAAGTGACATGGTTATGGTGGCTTCATGTTATCCTCCCTTTTGGGAGAAGCAGCCTTGTGATCTGGATGGTGGAGGATGTGGAGATTATATGGCGCCGGCAGGAGGTAGCTGATGAGCATGACCTCTGGGTCGCTGGAGCCTGGGGAAAGTGGGTAGAGGATCTCCTCTCCTGGTCCTGTTGAGCCCAGAGTTCAAGGTCACAAAGTTCTGCATTACCTGGGTTTCCTAAGACTTCCCTCATACGTGAGGCTCGGCCTTGATCGTGTGGGAAGCAGCCTTGAGCATGGCAGCGGTTTGGTTGTGGAGGCTTTTGGCTGCTGGAGCTGGGTCCCTTGGGGTGGGGAGAGCTCTCTCCTGTCCACTCTGGGGTGCCCTGGTGAAGACAGCCTGGCGGGGGGTCAGGGCATTCTTCGGTGCTCTCTTTTGGGAGTTTTAGTTCATAGTCCCTGGGTCTTGGCTGTTGATGAGATTACATGGCTCCAGGGGGCAGTCTGTGGGTGTGACTACCAAACTATTGGAAAACTAGGGACCTGGGGGAAAAAGCCCAATCCCAATTCAAGCAGGCCTGGAATTCTCAGTCATGGGTTCCTTCCTACCTCTGCGAGACTTGGCACTAACTACGTCTTTTAATCTCTTTTGTGATTTATGGGTCTCTGAAATAAGACCAATAAATGAGACTATATAGCTGAGTCGGAGGTGGTTTATCAGTGTGTCTCCCACATACCTAACTTTTGGCCATTTAATTTCTTGGTACACTTGGTCCCAAGTTGTTGGGTTCTGGCCAAAGGTACAGCAGCAATTTTGGGGTATCTGGAAGTCTGAAGGCATCATCAGGCTGCTGATGCACTCGCCCCGCAGGTAGAGGTTGACCTGCTGGCAGCACCATACTCTGGAATGAAGAAATTTTTTTAAAATGAGAGGAACTAGGTGAGGGAAAAGAGATTTTTCTTTCCCACTATCAAATAACCATGAAAAATTAACTAAAATCTGCATTTTTATATAAAAACAGTATTTTCTTAGGAACTCTTTTGCTGTTGTTTTGTTTGGAGAGTCACATCCAGAATTACTCCTGGAGTTGCTGGGGGCATCAAATGGGATGCCAGAAATCAAATATGGATCTGTTGCTTACAAAGTAAGCACCCTACCTACTATACTATCTCTCCAGCCCCCCACCCAGAAGAATACTTTTTAAAATAAAGCGCTGATGTTCATTTTAAAAACAATCTCTTAATCTTTGGCTCACTCTATGTAATTAGACACAATCAATAAATACAAATAAAAATGAGAGGTAATTGGCCAAATAGGCAGATACTGTGCAGCATTCTATAATTCTGGTGAAATCTAATATGGAGTTGGGTTAAATTCAGAATCTTGTTTAAGACCTGAACAAAATGAACACAGAAAATCTGAGCTGTATTCTCTAGAAAAATATAATGAGGATGTATTCTCTAGGAAACGAACTATACCAAATATCCTGAAATCTCAGGCTAAGTGGTACAATCCTCTCTTGGGAAATGGATGTGTTGGCTCAAAAACCAACAATTTGGAAGAGATATCAAAGGTTCCTAAGAAACTTTGTCTTGGGAAAAAGGGCTTAGGTAAAAATTGGATTCCCAGCCATACAATTTTATTTTTACAACACCACAATGGGAGGAAAGAGACTGTGAAAGAATAGGGTTAGACTTCACTTTGGTACTTTTTAGCAACCTTGGTTGGAGATAGCATACTTGACTCTTATAAATATCCTGAAGTCAAATTACCCATCGCAAATTAAGATAACAACAGGGTATTAATTTTTTAAAATTTATTTTTATAAAGTTTCATGATGGTTTATTATATTTAATATTCAAACACCAATATCCACCATTGTACCTCCCAACACCATTATTTCCAATTTTCCCAACCAGCACCCAAGCCTGCCCCAATAACAGGCCCTAAATAATTTATTTTATATTAATTATTATAAATAATTTGCTAAAAATTATCAGAAAAGTTTTTCTTAGAAGAAAGTGTGTAAAGATTGTTGTATCTCACCCTGGAGCCATTAAGCCCTTGTATAAGAGATTACTAACATGTTGTTACAGGTTAAGATTTGTGTGTTAATATTTTCTTAATTGATATTGGTTACCTTCTATTATACATCCCATCCAATGTGGTGTGCATTCCTAGTATATCAGTGGTGTAGAGTCTGAGATATTATCCAGTAATTCTAAAATTTTGAATCAGGTGATACAGCAGAAGTTAAATTTTTTAAATTTGCTTTTTTTGGGTCTCACCAGGCGATGCACAGGGGTTACTCCTAGCTCATACACTCAGGAATTACTCCTGGTCGTGCTCAGAGGACCATATGGGATGCTGGGAATTGAACCTGGGTCGGCCGCGTGCAAGGCAAACACCCTACCCGCTGTGCTATCACTCCAGCCCTTTTAACTGATGGTGATCTTGGGGTCCGAAAGCATCTCTTTCAAAATTTATTAATGAGTCTCTGGATCATGGTCAGTTAATGAGTTTATATGGCAACAGAGACAGTTCATGGGCATGACCACCAGATTCTGTGAAGAGCAGGGAGTTGTGGGGAGGCAGCCTATCCCTGGTTCCTTGAGAGTCTGGAGTTTTCAGTCACAAAACCTACATACCTGATTTTCAACAAATTCGCTCCTGGCTGAGGCTGCCCCAAGCCTGTGGAGTCCAGTGGTGAGAATGGCGGTGATTAGATTATGGAGGTTTTCAGCTGCCAGGGCTCTGTTTGGGTGAGTGATGGGCTCACCCATCCTACTCCAGGGTGCCCTGGATGAGACTCAACCTGGCACGAGGTCTGGAAGCATGTCTGCAGCTTGTTGATCTCTTTCAAGATTTATATATGAGTCTCAATTGAACAGTCTTGCTTAACCTCAGCCAAAGAAATTCAGCTTTGGTGCTGGGGAGATAGTAACATGGGTAGGGTACTTGCCTTGTACATAGCCAACCCATATTCAATCCCCAGAATCCCATGTTTCCCAGAGCCTTCCAGGAGTGATCTTTGAAATCAATAGTTATTAGTCAATTAGTCAATAATAATTCCTGAGTACTGTCAGGTGTGCCCCATTAACAAATAAACACAGAACAACAACCAACTGACCAAAGAAACAAAGGGATTCAGCTCTTCCCAGTATACAATCAACTGCTAGAAGACATCCTGAAAGAATACTTCACGTAAAAAAGTACCCTTGAGACATCAAAGCCAGTTACAAAGTAGAGACTGTTGCCTGCTATGCCCCATTCAGCCCTGGAAGACATACTATCTACTAATGAGATCCCAGGCACTTTTCCCTTTCAACTGGGCAATCACAGCAGGATAACTATGCAGTTGTCTGTTGCACCTCTGATTTTGAATACATAACACAAATTAATAGACATTTGGCAGGTCTTTTGTTTATATTTTTATAAACATTTATAAAAGAATATTTGCTTATATTCTTCTTCATTAAATTTCTAATTTAAATGATAAGGGTAGCTATAACTTTATGTATGTATACATATATAAATATATATATTTATTTATACACTTATTTATATATACATATATAAATATATATGCATACATACATATATCACTGTATCACTGTCATCGCGTTGCTCATCAATTTGTTTGAGCGGGCACCAGTAACGTCTCTCATTGAGAGACTTATTGTTACTGTTTTTGGCATATCCAATACGCATGGGTAGCTTGCCAGGCTATGCCGTGTGGGCTCGATACTCTCGGTAGCTTGCCTGACTCTCCAAGAGGGGCGGAGGAATCGAACATGGGTCGGCCGCGTGAAAGGCGAACGCCCAACCACTGTGCTATCGCTCCAGCCCACATACATACATATATATTTATATATTTTAAATCTTTCCAAATAGATTTCTAAAATGAGTATAGAATCTTCAATCCCATGAGAGTGTATGAGAGTTTCATTTGTTCTCTGTGGTAGTTAATTATATGTTTCAGCATAAATAGCACTGTTGTACTGTGGTCCCATTGTTCATCAATTTGCTTGAGCGGGCACCAATCACATCTCTATTGTGAGACTTGTTGTCACTGTTTTTGGCATATCAAATGCACCACAGGTAGCTTGCCAGGCTCTGCTGTGTGGGCAGGATACTCTCGGTAGCTTTCTGGGCTTTCCGACAGGGGCGGAGGTATCGAACCTGGGTCAGCCATGTGCAAGGCAAATGCCCCACCAGCTGTGCTATCCCTCCAGTCCAGAAGTGGGATTAAAAAATACTTAGGTAACTGGAAAAATATGATTTCAAGTTAAGTCTGAAGAGTTGTTTCAGTAAAAGTTTAGTATTTAACTTTGGCAAACTGAGCAATGATCACCCTTACTATAGGTGGGCACCAGCCAATCTACTAAAGGCCTGAGGAATAAAAAACATAAAGATCAAGGAAGGAGGCATTTGCTCTCTACTGGGCTGGGACATCTTCTCCTGCCCTCTGATATCAACACCTCCAATTGTTTGGGCTTTCAAACATGGTATGTGACCTATGCCATTGTTTCTCGGTTTCTAGGTATTCAGGTTTGGTCTAGAGTTAAGGTCCTACCTCATTTAAATCCAAATTTGTGGCAGACTATAGGACTTCACAGCCTCCATAATTACATAAATTGATCACTCATCATTTCTTTTCAGTAAATCTCTGTTTTCTATTTGTTCTGTTTCTTCAGAGTAGTCTGACTAATACATTCTTTATCCCTTCCAATGCTTTCCTCCTGTCAATCTCTTAAGCTCTAGTCCTGTAGCAAGTATGCAGTGGTAAGATATAATGGTTTTAATTTGCAATTCCCTAGTTACTAATAATGCTCCTAAACAACTTTGCCATGTCCTTAGTACCTATTCAACCCCCTCCTTTAATAAAATATCTATTAATTTATTTTCACTTTGTTAACAATTGATTTGTCTCATAAAATTCATTTTTTCTTTTTACATTCTAGTTAGAAGCTCTTTATCAGCTTTATGGTTAAAAAATGCTATTATTGTTTATATTGTTTAAGTGTTTAGCATTTACTTTGAGGAGCAGGTATTTAAAATTGATGAGGTGAACCAATTTTTAGTGCTTTGTGATTTGTGATCTGAAATTACAATTATTTCCTGTATGTCTTTTGTGCATTTGAATATAATTTGAGTGACTTTATGAACTTTATATGAAATTAAAGGTTAATTAATTTATTTCATATATAAATAAAATAATTTTATACCTTGTTAATTTGTTATGAACTTTGGCACATAGTAAAAATTTAGTTAAATATTTGGGCCCAATTTTTTATTCTCTATTTCTATTTTGTTCATCAATATGTCTAACATTCTGCCAACACCTCCTTATCTTAACTAACACCTCCCTATCTTAACTATAATAGCTTTATTTGAAATCTTGAAATCATATAGTAAGCCATCCAGTTTTGGACTCCAAAATTTTTAATATCTATGTTCTTGAGACTTCCATAAATTTTTTCAGTAAATTGATTCTTAATTTAAAAGTTTTCTGGAATTTTGATGTAGGCATAGTTGAATTGCTTTAAATTTGTGAATTATGACAATTGTGTCTTACAACTCACCAATATGCCATTTATTATTATTTATATCTTTTAAAATTCTTCTGTAGAAATTTGTTTACAGACAAAATCTTACACATTGTTCTGTAAGATTTTCCCTTATGTGCTTCATATCTTTGCATGCTACCAAAACCACTTTCTTTATGGGCATTTAGGCTTTGGGGTTACACCTGGAAGTGTTTAGAGGATATTTCTGGCTCTGTGCTTATGAGTGAATCCTGGTAGACCTTTTTTCTGATGAACACCAACACAAATCCTCAACAAAATCTTAGCACATTGAATCTAACAACCTAGCATACATATGGCATGACCAAGAGAAATTCAACTAAAGGAGTCAGGAATGGGCCAACATACACAAATTTAATGAGTGGATAAATGATTAATATTCAAGATACGTAAAGTAATCACAAAGATCAACAAAAACCATCCAAAGACCTTATAAAAGTGAGGAGAGTAAATAAATAGACACTTCCCCTAAGAAAACAGATGAATGGCCAATAGGCACATGTAAAAGTGTTCATCATCACTTACCATTAAGGATATCTGAATCAAGATGACAATGAGACAATATCTGGTGCCAGTGAGGACTCATAGTGGCAAGCACAAAAATATTGAAAATGATGTGCATTGGTGGTGATGTGGTGAAAATTTAACTTTCATTCATTATAGAGAGATTGGTGTTTATACATGTCATTGCAATTTGCTTTTTTTTGTCTTTTAATCTACCAGGTTTTGATTTTTATATTTGATGTTTATCAATAGTGCAAACATATGAAGCATTGCTATGTCTTCTTGATGGAACAACCTATTTATCACTATATCTTTAAATAAAATTACATGTTTATGTGTATGTATACATATATATTTTTATTTTTATCAAGATACTTGTAGAATCAGTAACTTGATTATGTTTTACTTTCATTAATTTTAGTTCTCTTTAATGTTTAAATAAATAAAGTATAACTGAATTCATATATTGCTCCTATTTAATCAATGGAGATACGTCGTTGGGTTGTAGTACCTGAAGAAACTCTGATATGAGAGAAATACTTAGTTGGAAAATATTCAACAAATTTAATAACATCTTCCATTTTTAGCTTTGTCTATTTTATTTTTGCAGTAATACAGTGGAGGTATATATTGCTTGAGGGCAATATTTTGAATTTGTGCTTTTTATTTATTCATTGTGATAAAATTTATAAAAGGTGAGTTTGTGCTTTTCAAGATTCAACTATGTTAAACTTTAGAACATATGTTCCCTTCTAACAATATTTTGTTAGGTACCTGCTTTCATCACACTAAAATTAAAAATAATATGATTTTTTGATGATTTTATTTTGTTACTCATTTCTCCGTCCCTCTCGGAGAGCCCAGCAAGCTACCAAGAGTATCCCGCTCCTACAGCAGAGCCTGGCAAGCTACCCGTGGCCTATTCAATATGCCAAAAACAGTAACAACAAGTCTCACAATGGAGACGTTACTGGTACCCTCTCGAGCAAATCAATGAACAATGGGACGACAGTGCTACAGTGCTACAGTACTCATTTCTCTAATATATTTGGAATTTACTTATGTAAACTGGGTAAATTAATATAGGTTAACTTTATTTCAAATAGATTAAAATTTCCCCATATATCTATTGATTAGAAAAAATATTGTAAGCTTAGCTTAAGTTCTTCCTGTATCCAAAAATACATTATTAGTGTTTTATAGTATATAAAATGTAATATGCATGCAAATATGTATATACATGAAATTTAGAGACATTTCTATCATAACTCACTTATTGATATATTTTTATCTTATATTGATGCATTTAATAAATAATTTATATTAATGTCTGTTAAGACAATTCTTTCATCTTACTTTTTACCAAAAGTTCTTAATTTTTCTTGCACATTTTCTTTTATATTTGACCATCACATTCAACATCCAGTTTCACTAAAGTCTGGTGAGCGTTAGTGATTTAAGTAGAATTTGTGATTTTATAATTTGAACGTTGTCAATTTTGTTTTTTACTTTAGAAGAATAAATTCTCAGAAATCTTTTGACTTCTAAATTCCATTTGCTCAAAAAAAGTCTTATAATTTCAATCTTCAGAAGATTATTGATACTAATTTTGTGTCCCAATATGCAATTAATACTTAGGAATACTTTCTGTGCACTTGAGAATGTGTATTCATCTCCTAAAAGGAAAATTAATTTTAGGCCACACCTGGCAAGGCTTAGCGGTTATTCCAGTCTCTGCACTCAGGAATTACTCCTTACAGTGCTCAGGGGACCATATGTGATGCCTGGGATCAAAGCCGGGTTGGCTGCATGCAAGGTAAAGGCCCTGCCCACTGTACTGTCACTCCAGCCCCTATATTCATCACTTATGTTGTAGTGGAGAGCTCTGCCATACTTATTAAGTTCGGTTCATCCAAGTCCTCATTTAATGCTATTATTTCTTTGTTTATGACTTACTGCTCACTATAATTAGAACAGGGCTTTAAAGGTCCCAAATATTGTGCTGGGGAAATAGCTCAAAAGGGTGCAGTCACACACTCACAATGCCAAGGTCAGTCCCGGGAACCCAATGCACTCATGAACACCCTTAGTTTAGCCCTGGTGGTCTCTGCACCTCTAGTGTGCCTAGGCACCCCAACATTGCATTTCTAGGACACCAAACCTTCAGAGGTACATTAAAGAGAAATTATCACTTGGAGTATACCCCAGGTCACCAGCACAGTGAATTAAAGGCACAATAAATAAATCTCTTCAGACTGATTAATGATTGCTTGATGTATTTGTGCTTTTTCCTTTAGTCAAATTCTCTTGACTTATCCCTTAATCACTATGTGATGCCCATTTCTGTCATTTACCTTTTTCAGCCTAAAGTTTATGATATCTGAAATACATAAGCCTTTGGGAATTTTTCACCTTTATACATGAATTGATTTTATCCTTGAAGTTCAAATGGGTCTACTGGATACAGAATAAAGATGCAGTTAGTTTTCTGACCCATCGTGCTATTCTTTACCTTTTGATATATGAGTTCAAGCCATTATGTGTGGGGAGATTATCTTTGAAGTCCCTGGTTCTGAATATAGCTTTTCTCCAGAGTTTGGGACTTTTGGTGATCTTGTGGACCTCTCAAGAAGTGCTCCGGTGACTGCAGGTATTCCCTCTCAAGAATTCTGGTCAATAAAGTGAGTGATTCAGTATGAGGGTTTGAGGATGTAGTACTGCTTAAATCTTCTGATCCGAGGGACCAGTTGTGTCACTCTGGGTCCACTCAGGGCCTCCAAATATGTACTCAGAAGTATTCTAGGAAACTATTTGGTGCCAGGTATTGAACTGGGTCACATGCAAGGTATGCACATTAACACTTAAGCTATTTCTTCAACTGGGGGAATGTTTTGGTTATTGTTTCTTCTGCCCCACCTTCTGAATATATAGTCTTGGTTATATTTATTATGTTCCTCATAATGCTCTAAGTATCATACTCTTTTTGTTAGTTGTTTTCATCTTTTTGTTATGTTTTTCTCATCTTTTGTCTTGTTCATATTTTTGTTTGCCACTTGCTTTCCTATATTACTGTTTATTATTTTGATCATCTGCCTCTTCATTCTGCGTTTGAAGCCCTATGTTGTATATTTTAAAAGATATCAGTTTTGTTGACATATGATCTCTTTAATAAAAGCATCATTATGATTATTTCTTTCACATCTCATTTGAGTTATTTAATTTTGTTGTATCATACCATTTCCCTAGAATTTTGTCTCATATGTGTATTGGGAAGAATGTCTCTGTATTCTTATTTTTTGGTGCTTTGCATTCATTTGTATGATATATAATAAGCACTTTCCTTCTCCAGTTCTGATATTATAACCCTATGTTAAAATGGAAGGTTTCAGATTATTGGTCTAGGATGTTTTCCTCAGATGCTCAGATATCCAAAGTTGCATGGATTGAAACCTTGTCACCAAACTGAATGTCTGGGTCTTAAGATGCATTTGGCCAAATAAACTCGGCCTATAGTGAGGTGTGGCAAGGAAGTGGAAAGCAAGAAACTGATGGAGTAGTTTTAGAGGTACAGGGTTCCTTGTGTGCTGACGTTTCATGAAGGTACCAACACTCAGAACCAACTTACCATAGAGTCTACCTGCAGAGCTTTCCCAGATGTCTCAGGCAGCAACTTCTCACACTTAGCCTGATCCTGGAAAGTTTGTTAAGCAGCAACTATCTCCTGAGACTTAAGCAATATAAAAACAGCAAGAAACCTGTGGGGTCAGGTTACAGGAAGACACTGCTCATTGGTAAGGACGGAGAGATGAGTGGGCTGTGTGGATGTCCAGAGAGCGCCCTGGCTGAGTGGGAAAGCCTTGGGAGGCTCAACACTTCTCTTTCTATGAGGTTGGTATGGCACTCTCTAGAGTTGCATGCAACCTCTAGTTTTACAGAAGTACTCGGAGACTGAATAGGGGTAAATGTAAGCACCTGCTGAGTCCATGCAGATTCCTCTTGGAACTTAACCCTAACCCTTTTTGGAGGTTCCAGTCCCACTGTCTTTGGAGCCAACTGAAGATCCTAGGTAGGTGGAGTGATAGCTACTCGAGACCACCCACTGTCATTTCATAAGATTTCACTAGGGAATGGTTGAATCCACTGGATGCAAATATTTTCTTTGAGGCCGGCACGACCATTGGGAGATGGGTAGCACTTCCTGTCATCTTACCCCATCCTGGTTAGCTTGAACCTTCAGGATGTTCTTTGGAGGCTCTGCCTCTTATGTTGCACAGGCAGAGGTGGGAGCAGATTCTACATCTTCTCTTAAGGCTGAACCCTCTGAGTACTCTAAGGAAGTTCCTTCCATGAGATCTCTGGAGAATATCAGAGTCCTAGAAGGCCAGATGGTAAAGGGGTATATATGGTGGGGCTCTCAGTGCTGGCCCTGGAAAAGCTACATAACAGATTTTGTTGTAGCTTGTGTGACCAGCAATTTATGCCTTCTCCGGGAAATTCCAGGCACTGGCAATTATGGGCATATTTTGCCCAGCAGATATGCCACCCACTGGAAACCTCTGGAGTCATGAATACCAGCAAGGTAGGACGGTGTTCCCTCTGATATGGCTTCAGTAAGTATGGTACCTGTCATTGTAGACGCCACATGGTAAATGAGGTTATGATCATATGCACATCCCTCAGTCCCTTTCACAGATTCTAGGTGACTTGGACCAGAGGACAAGTCTTGAACACATTCATGTGTGTGCGTGTATAGCACACCCCTAAAATTCATCCCTAGTGCCAAATGAATACCGCAGTCCCACTACTCTTGACTGAGTACTACTGCTTTAATACTCCTGATAGGGTTGTATCTTAGGCTTTCCTACAGCTTTCTGACATTTTTTGTTCCTTTTTCTTTCGAAGACTATTCTTCTAATTTCATTAATTTTTTTTTCAAAAGCAATTGCTACAGGGCTGGAGAAAAAGTGCAGCAGGTAGAAAATATACCTTGCATATCCGGCTTGGGCTCAATCCCTGGTACCCCACATGGTACCATGAGCATATTTAGGATTGATTTCCATGCTCAGAGCCAATAGTTGTCCTGAGAAACACAGACACAGATATAGACACAGAAACGCATGCGCGCGCACACACACACACACACACACACACACACACACACACACACACACACACACACTCAGAGTTGCTCCCATGTAGATTCAGTTTCTGCTTATGCTTGTGAGGACAAGACGACTCTGTGTTTGTGCTAACTCACCATCTTGTCTTGCTTATCTAAAAGGATTTTGCCTAAAAGAAAACACCACAAAGTGAAAAGACAACCCACTGACTAGAAAAAAATCTTCTGTGAATCATATATCAATTAGTAGGTTATTATCCAAAATATATAAAGAACACATACAACTCAACCACAGCCAACAAAAATTATTCTAATGGTCAAAAGTACATATGGTCAAAAGTACATGAAAATGCTCACTTATTATTTGAAAAATGCAAATCAAAATCACATGTAATGTCATGTCATGTTACACCTGTGAGAGTAATTCATACAAAACAAATTAGGAAGTTACATATGCCACTGTGACTATAGAGAAGGAGTCTGGAATATTTTTGGTGGGGATATAAATTGATACAGCCTTTATAGAAAATAATTTGTGAATTGTTTAAAAATCTAAAAGTAGAAATATGATGAAATCCAATAATGTAACAGCTACTTGTTTTATTAAAAACCTAGTTATAATATTACATTTATATAAAGAGTATAAAAACACAAATTCAAAAAAATATATACAACTTTGTATTCATAATAACATTAGTCATTATAGTCTGGACATGGGATAATCTAAATGCCCATCCATGGAGAGCTGAATAAAGAAATTATGATGGCATACTTAGAATATTGCTCAAATATTTAAAAAATGAAATCTTGCTTATGAAACTTGGGACATTTATGATAAGTATAATAAGTCTAAAAATGAAGGACAAATACCAGAAGCTTTCTCAGATGTGGAATATAAATAACCACAGCAATCAAACTGACAAATGAATCACAACAAAAATAACTCTTAAAATCTGTGAAATGTATAATAGTTACCAGAAGGGAAGATTAACGGGGAGGAAAGAGAGGGTCAATTTCATTATTGGCATTAGAATTTTTGTGGGGGGTATTGTGAAGCTTATGTATTATATAACTGTAAAAGTTATACTCCTATAACTTGTATTGAAAACTATTACAAATGAGTAACATTTTAAGGTAAATAAATAAAATGTAAAGAATTTACATATATTTTTTATTTTTAAAAATACTTGGAGTACTCATCAGTGAACCTATCTGATCTGAGGTTTTCTGTTAGGAAAGCTGGGGGCTGGAGCAATAGCACAACAGGTAGGGCGTTTGCCTTGCACGTGGCCAACCTGGGTTCCATTCCCAGCATCCCATATGGTCCCCTGAGCACCGCCAGGAGTAATTCCTGAGTGTAGAGCAAGGAGTAACCCCTGTGCATCGCCAGGTGTGACCCGCCCCCCAAAAAAGGAATGCTTATTATCTGTTGTCTCAGTTCCTTTGAAATATAACTTATTTCTTAAGTGTGTCTCTGTAGAATGTATCTTTTAAAGAATTGACGTATTTAATCTAAGATATACTATTTTGGGTCTGGGGTAATTAATAGTACTTACGTTTTTAGTAGCTATGAATATGAAGATACATTATTTATTTTCTGTATTAATAATTGTCTATTTTCTTCTTTTTCAATTAACATGGTTAGAAGGGTATACATATAATTTTTTTTCAATGAAACAGCTAGCTCTCAGAGATTTTTCAGTTAATTTTCTATTGTCAGTTTCATGGATAACTGTTCTAATTATTGCTTTTTCTTTTTTTCTGGTTACTTTACATTTAATTTGTTCTTCTAGTCCCTTTGCCTCTCTTTTTCTTTTGACTTCCTCAGGTTTGAATCCAGAACTTTAAGAGCGCAACTGTTGATCTGTCCCTAAAAATTTTATAAATCTGAGTCTTATTTATTTCCTTATTAATTTAAATTGGATTATATTTTATGTTCTATCAAATAGTGTTCAAGGGGGCCAAGGGTTACTCAGAGATACTTGGCATGGTTCTACTTGGGTTAAACATCACTAGGCACTACCAGGACCACTTTGTTGTATTTGGGGGAGCTGGGGTGCTGTGCTAGGAATCAAACCGGAAAGCTCCACATAATAGCCAAGTGTTCTAGCCTTCGAGCACTTTCACGAGATCCTTTTCTGATTTCTTAAATTTGAAACTTGAATGACTGACTTTAGATCTTTCTTCTTTTTCTCATACCTGCATTTCTCTCAAAGCACCACTTTCACTAGATCCTACAAAGTTGGAAAAGATAGACTTTCATTTTTATTTAGTTCAAAATATTAAAAAAGTTCTTAACTTTTTCAAGTTATGTGTACTGTTCAGAAGTCCATTTTAAAATCTCCACATGTTTGTGTGTTTTCCAGTTATCTTCCATTCTCTATTTCGGACTATTACATTGTGAGAGTAGACCTTGTAATTTCAACTCCTTCTAATTTGTAGAGGTGAGTATTATGATTGAGAATGTGGTCCCTCTTGGTGATAGTTCTGTGTGAACTTGAGAAGAATGTATATTCTGCTACTGTTGGATGAAGTAGTCAATTGATGTCAATTATATACTCTTGATTGATCGTACCATTGAATTCAACTACATCCTTATTGATTTTTTTTTTGCCTGCTGAATTGTTAGATGTGTGATAAAGGCTGTGTCCCCAGATACTAGAGTGGAATCGTCTGTTTTTCCTTGCAGTTATATCAAATATTGCCCACATATTTTGGTTATCATCACACAAACCCCTGAGAAAGACTTTTGTCTTCTTAGAGAACTTACCTTTTTATCTTTATGCGATGTTCTTTATTTACCCCTTATAACTTTACTTGCTTCGTAGTGTGTTGTCAGAAACTAATATAGCTAATTCAGCCTCTTTGTACTAATGGGACCATTTAATATATTTTTATATATGCATACATATGTAAATGTAATGTATATATACATATGTATATATTATATAATATGTATGTATAATACAATGCAAACATCATGTGTGTATAATAGTGTATAACACATATAAACATACATATTGTGACATATATACATGTGTACACATATATAGGTGCATATACATGTATATATACATGTATACACATATACTTATTTTATTGTTGTTGTTATATTTGTTTTTAGGCTACACTCAGCAGTGCTCAGGTCTTACTCTTGGTACTGTGATCAAGGAACCACCTGAAGTACCTAGGATCAAACCTGGGTTGACCACATGCAAGGCTAGTGACTTACTTGCTGTACTACCTTTCTAATTCAATTTATATAATACATATTTCCATGCATTTAAAAAAATCTTTGTGCATCTATATAAAGTAGATTTCTTATTAAGTATAGATATTTTGATTATGATTAGATATTTTTATATCATTGGAACTTTTTTGTAAATGCATTTTGACAATGTATTTTAATTGGCATATTGAAGATTATAGTATGAAGTAAAGAGTGACATGTTTTGATTATTATGTACCATATCTGTGACTGTTTTTTTCAATTTTTACCTTCTTTCCTTGTTTCTCTTTTATCTCACACTAGATTTGTGCCACTGACTTTTGAGCATTTTTAATTTCATTCTTTCTCTTAGAAAACAAATTATACTTTTTTCCTATTATGACTCTTTTCCTAGGGTGTTCAGTGTCAAATTATTACTTAATCTGTGTTCACTTTTAAATAAAACCATATACTACTCTTAATGTGAGTATTATAATAACAAAATAATCTTAAACCCTTGTATAATCATTGATATTCTTTTTATTCTGGTATTTTTTACATACTATGTTGCTGCTTTTTTTTTCCATTTTAAATATGTCCATTGTATTAATAGAGTATATTAGGCAAAGGCAGGCACTTCTCTCTTTCTCTCCTTCTCTCTCTTTCTCTATCATTTCTCTCTCTTTTTCTCTCCTTTTGGACATTAAGGTTCACAATATAGATACTGAAAGGTTATCAGGTTTATCCCATTATCTACTTTCAAGACTCAGTTCTTGTGTCTAATTGATCATTTCCAAATATTATTGTCATCTGGTCCCTTCTATATCCTAACAGCCCTTCACACCCCCCACCCTGTCCCACACATACACTTGTGGAAAGCTTCCAACCATTGACCAGTCCTACTGGTTCCTGTTTTCTCTGTCCTTGAATATTAATCTTTACTATTTTTTTCTTAGTTTTCCACACATGTGTGTAGTCATTCTATGTCTGTCCCTCTCCTTCTGACTCATTTCAGTCAGCATGATACTTTCCATGTTCATCCATGTATAAACAAATGAATATTATTCTTTTTTGTATAATCATATATATGCATAATTAAATATGTGGTTACTGTTAATATTTTAATAAGTCATTATTTGATAGATAATTATGGAAAAAGTTTTATTCTACTTCTACAAATTCTTCAACATTTGTTCTTATATAGAGAGATCTATGTTTCTAAAATATGTTATTTTTTATTTCTAAAATATTTATTCTAACATTTATAAAAACCAATAAGTCTAAAAAGAACAAATTTCTTTAATTTTTGTTTTTTTGAGGAAATCTTTCTTTTTTTCTTTCACTTTGAAGAGTACAAAGTATAGAAGTTTTTAGTGTACAGCATTAGAGGTTGTTAATCTATTTCCATCCCCAAAGCTTTAAGTTTTTTACTTTACTCTTGCTTTTTAGTTTTCTGAGGATATACAAAATGCATTTTTAAAAGTAATAAAACTGCTTTCCTTTTGTATTATTTTAGGATCTTTTCTTTGTCTTTTATTGGTATAATATGGAAGTGATAGGATTGTGTCGGTGTAACTGGTACTTATTCTGCTCTTATTTATTTATTTATTTATTTGGCTTTTTGGGTCACAGTCAGCTATGCTCAGAGGTTACTCCTGGCTCTGCACTCAGGAATGACTCCAGGTTGTGCTCAGGGGACCTATGGGATGCCAGGACCGAACCCAGGTTGGCTGCATGTAAGGCAAACACCCTCTCTGCAGTGCTATTGCTCCCGCCCCTATCTTGGTAAGTCTTGTTTCCCAGACTTATGGTTCAGTGTCTTACTTTGTAATTATTATGTTTCTAATACTTTTGTTTATATATAACACATTTGAATTTTCAGGTTCTTGAATATTTTGCTCTGTTTTCTTTTAAGGTTCTTTTTATGTTTGGCAGTTTTGGAGTTTTCTATTGGTGTCTCTCCAAACTTAGAGATTCATTTTTTTGTACCCAACCAATAAATAAACCCATCAGATACTGTCTTTATTCTTGTTACAATGTTTTTTTATTACTAGCATTTCTTTTTAGTTCGTTTTTAGAACTTCTACTTTATTCTGACACATTGCCTATCTGATTTTGTATACTATCTATTTAATCCTCCAAAATCCTTAAGAAGGTAATCATAGTTTAAAATTATTAGCCTAGAAATTTCAACAGCCCTTCCATGTCTGGTTCTGGTGCTTGTTCTTTCCTTACAGATTTTGCTTTGGCCTCCAGGTACGCCATATAATATTTTCTTCATAGGCAGAAATGTGTACGAGGTAAACCAAAATATGGATCTTTATAAATGGCCCTGTAGTATTGTGATGATTTTTTTGTGAATGAATTTTAATTATTCTATGGACTTTCCTGTAAATACAGCATGTAAGTAAGATAATATTATGCCCCCATCTGAGTTTTATATGTGTTTCTCAGGGTTTTTTTTTCTTTTGTCTTAGGAGGAATTATATGGCTAGAATGAACTACTAATGGGTAGATGCTTTCTACATGAAAGTCTAACACTAACTACAGTGACTATTTTTTCTGGTAATACCTCAACAGGTTAGATCCTGCTTAAGTAGTTTCCTCTCAGGGCAGGTCTTTAAGAACTACGTACTTTGGCATATTTCCAACTGATTTCTTTACTCTTACCACCCAAAAATAATTTCTTTCCAATAATTACAATGAGGACAGAAGTAGAACAAAAATATTGGGGAATCTTTGTACCTGGGTACCAATGATGTTTCAATCTAGCAGTCTTGTTCACACTGAACCTCCAACGATTTTTAAAGTTCAAGTTTTCTTGCCCTCATGCTGGTTTTCATGACAGTTTCTGCTTATGGTTCTCAGTTACAGTAAGTTATGAATGCTTGTACCTGTCTGTTAATTTCTCTAAGAGCAACAGGGTGGAAAGAGATAGGGAAAGGAAAACTGCTTAGCAAACATTTTCAATTATGTAACAAAAACTGCCACCAACTTTGCAAAAATAAAGAGAAAATAGGGTAATAAAAATGTTGAGGGGGAAGCTGGAGTGATAGCACAGCAGGTAGAGCATTTGCCTTGCATGCGGCTGACCCGGGTACGATTCCCAGCATCCCATATGGTCCCCTGAGCACCGCCAGGAGTGATTCCTGAGTGCATGAGCCAGGAGTAACCCCGGTGCATGCCAGGTGTGACCCAAAAAGAAAACAAAATGTTGAGGGATCCTGAGAGCAGAACAAAAGAGTTGTAATTTGTCAGCAACTCAATTAAATTATACTTCTGTCTTATGATTTCTAACAGCACATAGGGATGTTTGTGTAGAATTAATTGAAAAAAGAAATATATCAACATTTGTTGCAGAGAACTTACCAAAACAAATTTAGCTGCTTATTATCAAAGAGCTGAGATCATGTGAGTCAGTAGCACATATAGAGTCCAGAAAAGACTTGCTGTGTTGGAAGCCAGTCTCATAACTGTTATCAGGCATTTAGTCTCACAATCCTTCACAAGGATTACATCCATATCCCTATCTATAAAAAAGAGGCTTTAATGATGTCCATGTCATAGGGGTGTTGTGTGGGTTAGAGAACTTAATGAATATAAACTGCCTTACTGGTCACTGTCACTGTCATCCCGTTGCTCATTGATTTGGTTGAGCGGGCACCAGTATGAGTCTCTCCATTCTGTTACTATTTTGTTACTTGTTGTTACTGTTTTTGGTATATCGAATATGCCATGGATAGCTTGCCAGACTCTGCCATGTGGGCGAGATACTCTTGGTAGCTTGCCATGCTCTCTGAGAGGGGCGGAGAACTTGAACCCGGGTTGGCCGCTTGCAAGGCAAACGTCCTACCCACTGTGCTATCACTCCGGCCCTCTTTAGTGTACTTACACCAAAGTGTCAGCTCTGAAGAACCTAAGGGGGAGAGGTGCATTATGAGGACTGAGTTTTAATGATGAATTTTCTTACAGTCAATATGAAACATTACTTTTTGTTCAGATAGTTATTACATAGAAGCCTTAGCTTTAGTTCAACCGTAAGATACACAGTAGTAAAAACTTAAAAATTCAATTAGAGAAAACCACCAAATGTCTTACTTCTGAGACATACATGGTATTACCTACCCATTCTTTATATCTCTCAACTGACTATGTGCTTTTTTGATACATAACTCTGCAGTCAACATTGCACAATTCAATACAAATTAACTATAATGAATATACTCTTGTGTGATTGTAATTTTATAGGACCCATCTGCATATTATTAAAATTGTGTTTATAACAGTCTTATGAAATAAGATATATTTTAATTCCTTTTTACAGGAGAAAGTGAATTTCTAGAAAGATTGACTAACTTTTCAAATGTTAATCTAGCCTTGATAAATGAGAAGTTTTATAGGCTCACCTTCCAGTATTGAACAGTAGCCTCTTGTTATGACAAAATATTACATTCTTTAGAATTTTGAAAACTATTTTTTCCTTGTTAGAAGTGTGTTTGTCTGCATTTATGACAAGAAACTCAATTAGAGCTATACAACATACTGTACATTGGTGTTTTCATTCAAAAATTATACCTAGACCCAGGAAGATAAAATACATTGTTATTGTTCCAGTTTCCTTCTTCCCTCTTACTATTTTTGGTTTGCATTTTTTTTCCCTCATGCTATTTATTAAAACATGTTCACAGAATAGCTGTTATAACTCAGTTTTCATTATCTTGTATCAGGAAGACAAAAGAAGTGAAGAAATAAAGAGGTGGTATTATTGGAAATCAAAACTATTTCTAAAAATTTACAGAAAGTTTCCAGCTGTATCATTGGTCATAAGTATGATTGAGTTCAAAAATTAAAAAGTCACTTTCCTGGTTACAATAAAATAAGAATTTTCATATTAAAGAAGAAGAGAGTGGATAATAATAAGTTACTAACCAAACCTAGTACTTGACTTATATTTAACATTTTGAAATTAGAAAGTGATATAAGAAATGTATTCTCACCATAATCTTTTCAGACAGAAGAGGATTTCTGTTCTTTTGGGAAAAGGATTACAGTAACATATGGTGAGTATGTGTGGAACAAAACTCCACTGCTGTTGAAGTTTTTACAGAAACAAAGTTTATCCCACTTGCAAGGAATTTCCTATTTGTGTGGTTTGCTCACAGGATCACATGATTTTGAAGCTCAGAATAGATCATGCTGCATTTATGAACATCTATAGTATCCTTATTAGGGTTTTTTGTATGGTTTGTAACTCTTGACCAATCTCAAAAGATGGGTTCGAAAAAGCTGATCTCACAAATATTTCTCCAGCTTTAACCATGTTGCTCCTACTGCATTTATCTCCAATCAGCAATATGTTGACACAAAATTAAATCGAGAACTAGGAAAAACAGATAAAAATCTCACTCATGTCTGTCCATGTAATTGTCCATCCCTGAAGCTTTTAATCTTGCCATGTCTATGTTCACTGTCAGACTGCTGACCTTGCTAGATTCTCCCAGCAATGTTTGTATGTGTAAAACATGCCACCTGGCATTATTCACACTTTCATTCTGGAAAAAAGATACTACAATTTACCAGGAGAGGAGGTCATCCTCCTATTATCAGTAAATAGACAGTTGAAATCCCGTGGTGTGCATGAAACTTTGCCAGTCAGTATTTTCTATAGATGGCCACAGGATTTATTCAGGACAAAATTGGAGACAGAGACACAAGGCAAATCCACAATCCACTGCAAGACTTCTAGGAAAGTGCTGTTTGCATTTTGCTCTGATTTTTAACAGAAGACATTAAAATTATGAAGCTCCGAAATTTGTCTTTTGGTTTTAAGAATGAAATCATACTGACTAGATATATCAAGCATTTTGAGAAAAGAAAATTGTATTATAGAATAGATAAAATAATGTTACATATCTTTTAAGACTTTTAAGATTGCTCAAAGTCAATCCCACTACAAACTTTAAATTTTTATAGGTAAATACGCTCTTTTTATGTTTTAGCTAACTTACATTTAAAACTAACACATAAAAGTCCTCTTGATGGACTAATACACATTTTATATACTTGAAGTTCTTTGAAGTTTTTGGTCTTAGTCAAATAAGTCATGTGTTTAGTATTCTACTACACTATATTTATATTATATAATATATGTTTAAGTTCTAATTTTATGTCTCAAAGTTTCTAATAAAATTAATTTTTAGGAAAAGATGTCATCTTTATTGTGTTGTTTCTCATTCCCTTGACACAACTTTGCTTGTGCCTGGTAGTGCATCTACCATAATTTTAGAAACTCAAGCTTGAAGTGCTGTGCCATGCAAGTGTAATTGAACTTCTGAATGCGGTTTTCATGACATGAAGGTATGGAATTGTAAAGGAAGCCTCAGAGGCTTTGTCACAAGACCCACTTGGGACTTCAGTAACAGACAGTATTGACTGCTCGACAAGTAAAGCTCCTTTGAGGGTGCTTTATCTTTGTAAATATGATGTGTACATATAAAAATTCTATAAGGCAGAGACTAGTAAGGTTCACAATATGAATTTCAACTAATTTATTAAAATATTTCTGTATAAGCATAGATATCTCATATTATAAATTATGCCATAACACTGAAGAAAACCAAACATTATTCTAATACTTCCAGATAGTGTGACTTACGTTTGTTTCCTTCTTCATCTTAAGTTCTTCTTCCTTTCCTTCCTTCCTTCCTTCCTTCCTTCCTTCCTTCCTTCCTTTCTTTCTTTCTTTCTTTCTTTCTTTCTTTCTTTCTTTCTTTCTTTCTTTCTTTCTTTCTTTCTTTCTTTCTTTCTTTCTTTCTTTCTTTCTTTCTTTCTTTCTTTCTTTCTTTCTTTCTTTCTTTCTTTCTTTCTTTCTTTCTTTCTTCTCTCTCTCTCTCCCTTCCTTCCTTCCTTCCTTCCTTCCTTCCTTCCTTCCTTCCTTCCTTCCTTCCTTCCTTCCTTCCTTCCTTCCTTCCTTCCTTCCTTCCTTCCCTCCCTCCCTCCCTCCCTCCCTCCCTCCCTCCCTCCCTTTCTTTCTTTCTTTCTTTCTTTCTTTCTTTCTTTCTTTTCTTTCTTTCTTTCTTTCTTTCTTTCTTTCTTTCTTTCTTTCTTTCTTTCTTTCTTTCTCTCTCCCTTCCTTCCATCCTTCCTTCCTTCCTTCCTTCCTTCCTTTCCTTCCTTCCTTCCTTCCTTCCTTCCTTTCTTCCTTTCTTTCTTTCTTTCTTTCTTTCTTTCTTTCTTTCTTTCTTTCTTTCTTTCTTTCTTTCTTTCTTCTTTCTTTCTTTCTTTCTTTCTTTCTTTCTTTCTTTCTTTCTTTCTTCCTTCTTTTTCTCATTCTTTCTTTCTCTCCTTTTTCTTTCTTTTTTCCTCTCTTTCTTTCTTTTGTTCTTTCCTTATTTCAGTTATTTTCCTACAGTATATTATCTTAGATCATGAGTTACCAATTTGTTTTTCCCACAAAATTTGTTTAATCTCTGTTTTTTCAAAGAATTTACATTTTAAGTGAATCTAAAAGGGAGTTCAGATATTTGTTCATGCCCTCTAAAATTCTGAACTATTATCCATTGCCAAATGTGAACAGGCTAAATAAGACAGGAGATAATCAAGATATTCAATTCATCATCACATGTTTCTTAAGAGACCTTCTTAAAAAATGTTCACTCATAATTACCAGGAAGTAAAATAAATTTTGTTCAAATGGCTTATTTCAGTACCTGCATGCTTTCAAAAATTTGATGAAATGAGAAAATATAAGTCAAGTATCTATACATCTTTTTCTTTGTTAACTGATAAATCAGTGATTGAAGTCATATGGATTTTTGTCTTTATATCATTTTTTTCATTGAATTACAAGGTAAGAATAAAATATACACAGTGTGTAATTTCTTCTTTGATTACCTGTCTGATCAATCCCAGATGAAGAGTTTCAGTCTGCTCATGCCCATGTACTAAACCAATGAGGAATTGGTTCTCATAAGGAAGATAATAAAATCCCCACATGAAATTGATGTGCCAAAGTATGTGGTACAACTCATTATATTATGAGATTTTCAGAGAGGAAAAGCCATGTTGCCTGCAATTATTGGAAAATGTTTCAAGCAAGGTGCACTTTGAAAGGGAACAACTATAGATGTAACCATGAAAGTCTGGTTCCACTACAGCTTGAGTGCCAATCAAATGAGAGACACAGTGATGAACTGAGAAGAAATCTTATTGGCAACCTGCTGGCAGGTTGGAAGATGCTGGACTCATGACCTCAAAGTAACCATCACAGTCATAAAAAAAACTTTTTTATAGGGTAAAAAAAGAACAAGAAAGCACAGTTTTCAAAAAGATGGCTTGAAGACAGCTAGGCACCAGTGTGATCAATAAATTTCCCCTGGTCTAAAACACACTCTATTCTTTCTGAATATCTAAATGAAGATTTTTTGTGTAAGGATTCAACTTGTCCTTATCTGAGGCTTCTGTGGGAAGATAATGTAAGCATAAACATCCCTGGCCAGAAGAAATTGCTGGTTCTGTATTTTGAATAAAGATTTTAATTTATTTGGGTTGATTTAATAAATATTGATAAGGATTTGATAACTAGAGATAATATATGCATCTGGGCTCTCCCACTATAGAAACAATTGGTTTATATATTTCAGTTTTCTGAGATGGTCTGAAAATGTGACAGGATTTTCATACGTAGAGAAAGAAGTAAGTGATATAAAGGTTGAAGATTCAATGGATCAGAGTTGTGCTTCGTTTATCGAGGGAAAGAAGTGAAATAGATGCAAGGGCGAAGGGAGAGATATTTGTTTGTGTTAGCTAGTGTCAATCCCACTAGTTTGACCTTGGCCTGATGCAAAGTGAGGAAACATTGTGACTTTTTCGGGAGGAGGGGTGGGTGAGAGTGGGACGGGATATAGAGGAATGATACACAATATAATGATCCTTATTTCTAGATTCTGGTAGACAGGAAGCAATATAAGAAAAAAACATTTTGTGTCTCACTCTATTGCATTCTATCGTTGTTTAGCTGTCCCAAACTAGGAAAGTTCATTTGGTTGAACTTAAATCTCTTTCCTCTTTTCCCTCTATGAAGTTAGAAAATCAATGGCATTGGTTTTTGGCATAGTCTGACTTTTGATCTGTCATAGTTCCTGAATAATATTATTAGAAACTATAGCTGTATTAGTATGATAGAAATTGGATCAAAATTGCCACCTGACCTTTTCTTTTTTGAAGGAGAGTTGAGCAATATACCAATATACATGCCACATATCAATTTATTTTAAACAATCTGTCAAGCTTATTTAACTTCTTGTGTACTGAGCGGTTGACTGAATTTTATATATTTCAGAAACCCAGTTGTTTTGGAGACATGCAAATGCATCCTGATTTTTTACTGAGAACTGCTGATTTCAGGAAAGGTTCTGAAAGCCTAGAGGTCTAGTCAAGCATTTGCTTTCAGCAGTTGGACTTATAAGAATCTGTTCCAAAGGAAAAAAAAATGTTACTTTGTGCTGAAAGTAATTCTGACATACATTAATGTGGTAAAAAAGTCAAACTTATGATTCTAGTATTAACCCGAGTGAATTATGAGTTTGTGATTGATCAGTATAAAGCAAACTCTTTCATAGGCTATTACATCTCACTAGAATGCTTTTTTCCCTTTATTAACATGAAGGGAAGCCTCAAGAAAATACATATATAAAATCAAGAAATATTTTTGGATAATGCATTGATAGGTACATAAATGTATCAGTTATTTATCACCCTTCAAATGTTCTTGAATCTTATGTCTTTCTATAATTTTGCTTAATTTAGAAGGAAATATCAATATCTGCTGAAGACCTGGTACAGCACTTTTAAATATGCTATTTCCTAGTTTGAGAATTAAAATATTTGTTGTTGCTATTTTATTTGAATTGAAAATAAAACAATCCACTAGGTTCTGTGACTGATGTTAGCTACAAGAGACGGGCTGAAATAAATCAAACTTGGAAAGACTTCCTCAATGCTGCACTAGCAAGGATGGTCACTAATATTGTTCTTACCTTAAATGCTGATATTGAACTTTCCATGACACTGAACCTTATATTGCTGGGTATTTTTAAGTTGTTTATCCAGAATCTGACACATGTTGACCTATATAGCTCTAGTGATAATTGCTGAATTCCCATATTAATAGGAAAACTGGCACAATACTAGATAATATCAGTTTGTTATTTGTTACATGCCAATTTTCTGTAATTAGGGAAAATTACTAATTATCACTGGAACTATTCATTAATATTTGAAGGAAGATAAAATTATTAGAAATGCTTTTTTAGCGTCTAAAATTTTTAAAGGCTACCTGCTGACATCTCTTTAATGAATCCAGCTTATTACGTCTTATCAAAGAGCTGGGCAGTTGTGAAGAAAGTAAAGTAGCATTAATTTCCCAAATGTTGTGATGGAATCTTTAAAATAAAATATCTAAACACCATTTAGCTTGTATTTCCAGTGTCCAAGTTCAAAATAGGAATGGCCTATAGTTAATCACTTAATAACACTACCTTTTTCTATTAGATTCAAGTGACTCTGGTTTGTGAGAAAAAAATCGAGGGGAGCAAGGAGCATAGCACTCTTCACATTTTTATGTTACAAGAGACATTTGTGAACTTTACCTATAGATATGCTAATTACCATAATTTATCACCTAATTCTAAGAATATGTTAGGCTATGAACAATACTACTAAAATTAGCTATTGTTTTTAAAGTGTATAGACTGTTTGCTACCACAATTCTTTTAATTCTGACTTCCTAGCACTTTGACCCAAGATGAAACTATATATAAAGGCAAGTGATGTTCAAAAGTTCTTAAATTTAATAATTTGTTTTCCTATCAAGAACAGTGCCAACTATATGTTCTTAAGACAGAAAATAACAGCAAAAATATCAAACTTTTTAAAATAATGGATGGTTTAAGTAGTTATTGAGATATACTAAATCACTAATTTATTTATTTCTTTAGTCTTTACCCCGAGAAAGGATTTGACCAATTTTAGGAGACCACTGGGTTTTGGATTCTATGTATTGGAATGGAAGAAACAGTTGGCAAAGAAAACTTGATCCAAGGTCAGGATGAAGCTAAAATCAGCTTGTCTTCAGGAGACAGACCAAGAAGACTGAGTGATTAAAGTGTTGCCAATGAACTTCGGGTCAGGAGTAAGGTGAAGAAAAAGTCAGGGAACCAGTGAGGGTGATAAGCTGAGAAATTGGAAAAGATTTCCTTGGCTGAATGGAACCATAGACATAATTCAGTTCAATTCAGCACGATATTGATTGAGTTCCTACTAGGTATTGAATGTAGACCATCCATAACCTTGAAAAACAAAGAAAGAAAAGTTGATGAACACATGGCAGCTCACCTGTGATGTCAACTATTTTTTTACGCTTTATATTAGATAGTGATATGGAAGATTAAAAGCCAGAGCTAGTTGACATTAGACTCTTTTGCAGCATAAGTTTTCTAAAGCAGGAATAGAATGGTACAGAAAGATGAGATCTTAGGTTCAATCAACTTTAACCTACTTTAAAACTGAAATTCTGAGGACTTTCACTCTAAGGAAGATTATACTTATGAATATCATATTGGATTATCAAAAAATAGATACTTTAGCATTGAAGCAGCTGTCTAAAAAAAGAATGCCAGTGCTGTACTGATGGTAGAGTTTCCAATACTCTTGGTTTGTAATTAAAGTTTTAGTATGACAACACTTTTCAATTAGTTTTCTGGTGAGGATCATTCTAGGGACCACGGCTGAAGTTACTTTATTTTAATTAATTTCTTTTCAAGGCTTATGAAAATATCTGTCTTTTTTTTTAAAAAGATGCAATTTGATGGCTTTAATAGCCATTAAATTAAGTTTCTTTATCTTAGCAGTAAAAGAAACTTAATTTGACTCAGACTGGAGAAATAGTACAACGGGTAAGAGACTTGCCTTGTATGTGGCTTACCCAAATTTAATCCTTGGTATCCCATATGGTTCTTGGAGCATCACTAGGAATGATTCCTCAGTTCAGAGCCAGGAGTCACCCCTGAGCATACAGTGGTATGTGACTCAAAAACAAACAAATTAACCAAAAACAAAAAAAAAGAAAGAAAAGAAACTTATTATGATTGATATGCATAAAAAAAACATTTATTGAAATTTGACAGGGTACCTCACAGACTATCTACCAGAGCCAGGGCCAAAAACCTAACCTCAGTTCAGAGGTACTGCAACCAGGAATGAATTCAGCATTTCAAGGGATCTTATTACTGGACATTGGACCCCAGAATTTTACTTCCTATACCATAGATTTTATAATCTGGAGTTCCCTCTAGGATCACTATCTCTGTGACTGGGAACACAGAGGACAGAGGAAGGCTGTCCAAGTATTTGCATTTAAGTTCTGGAAACAGAGGACGCACATATCCATGAATGGTGTCGACAATGACACACTGCATCAACAAATGAGTTAGGGAAGTAGGGAGATCAGATTCTGGACAATCAACCAGGCTAACAGAGCCATCAATACCTAGTTACCTCTCAGTTTTAAACCCCCTCAATCTTAGTCTCACACAAAATACCAAAATGTCTTAAAATCTTAAATTTCTATATATTTTGTGATAGAAAAGAAATTTAACATTTCAGATTCTAAACAGTATTCCTTTTCAAAGTTTCACATGCAGATAGATTGTATACCAGAAGTAAGAATATCAATGGTGCTGTTTTATTTATTTATTTATTTTTTATTGAATCACCAAGTGGAGGGTTACAAAGTTCTCAGGATTATGTCAGTTATACAATATTCAAACACCCTTCCCTTCACCAGTGCCCATCTTCCATCACCAACCCCCCCAGTATATCTGCCGCCCCCTCCCACCTCCCTAGTCCCCACCCTTGAACGTGATAAGTTTCACTTCATTTACGCTTATCTCGATTACATTCCATGTTTCAACACATAACTCACTACCGTTGCTGGGGTTTCCCCCCAAAAAGAAAAAGACAGTCCTATTGCCAATGAGGCATTTGATAGTTCTCCATTACTAAGAATATAGAGATATTAAGTCCTGCTGTTTGTTACAGAACTTTTCTTTTTCCCCCTTGCCCCGCGCCACCGAGTTCACGCCTGTTTAGTAATCGCCACGCTGTCTGACAAAGGGAAAAAAAACCGAAGAGGATGGTTATTTCCCATCATCAGCCGGCGTGGGGCTCTGGCTTAGTTGATAGTCTAGTAGAGTGTCTGCAAGCAGTTTCTGGAACCAAAGGTCTTGCGCTGATATCGGCTCCGGCTCGAGATACCACCAGCGTCCCGCTGGTCCATGTACCTAATTTTTCCCCTTATTTCCCATTCCCACACCACCAGGTCTGTTAGCTTAATGGACATCACACTATGTTTGACACCACGCCACATTTCTTCCCGAGAAAGAAGGATATTTCTTCTCAGCCGGCGTGGGGATATAGCTTAGTTCAGTCTAGAGAGATGGCTACCATTTTGATTGCCTTCAATATTTCAACAAAATACTTACTATTCTTGTTAGGATCACCCACAAAAGTCCGACCCATTAAGAAGGAACCATTACATATTGCTGATACTAAGATGACATTAGGTCGCACGGTCGTTTTGGGTTTCTGTCTAAAGTCCAGGGAAAAAGTTGAAGGAGAGAGAGAGAGATTTCCGCACGGGGGACCTGGCGGAAACTCTCAAGCTAAGCAGGGTCGGGCCTGGTTAGTACTTGGATGGGAGACCATCAATGGTGCTGTTTTAAAAGAAGTGATAAAAATATAGTATTTAAGATGATTCTTGTCTTCTCTCTTGTGAATATTTAGATGTCATCATTAAAAAATTTTAAGTGCACTTGGGACTGGAGCGATAGCACAGTGGGTGTTTGCCTTGCACACGGCTGATCCGGGTTCAATTCCCAACATCCCATATGGTCCCCCAAGCACCGCCAGGAGAATTTCTGAGTGCAGAGCCAGAAGTAACCCTGGGAATTGCCGGGAGTGACCCAAAAAGCTAAAAAAAAAAATTAAGTGCACAGAAATTATTGGCTTAACCAGAAGAGAATGTGGGATTATAATGATTTCTATAACACTGCATTGCAGCACATTTACTTGGAAGATGAGAGTTCTGAACTTACTCCCCTTCCTCTCTGATCATACATCATTAGATTCACTGTCACTTTCACTGTCATCCCGTTGCTCATCGATATGCTCAAGTGGGCACCAGTAATGTCTCCATTGTGAGACTTTTTTTTTTTAAATAATTTTATTGAATCACCATGTGGAGGGTTACATAGTTCTCAGGATTATGTCGGTTATACAATTCTCAAACACCCTTCCCTTCACCAGTGCCCATCTCCCATCACCAACCCCCCCAGTATACCTGCCACCCCCTCCCACCTCCCCAGTCCCCACCCTTGTACATGATAAGTTCCACTTCGTTTATGCCTTATCTCGATTACATTCCATGTTTCAACACACAACTCACTACCGTTGTTGGGGTTTCCCCCCAAAAAGGAAAGCAGTCCTATTGCCAAGGAGGCATTTGATAGTTCTCCACTGCTAAGAATATAGAGATATTAAGTCCCGCTGTTTGTTACATAACTTTTCTTTTTCCCCCTTGCCCCGCGCCACCGAGTTCACGCCTGTTTGGTAATCGCCACGCTGCCTGACAAGGGGAAAAAAAACCGAAAAGGATGGTTATTTCCCGTCATCAGCAGGCGTGGGGCTCTGGCTTAGTTGATAGACTAGTAGAGTTTCTGCAAGCAGTTTCTGGAACCGAAGGGCTTGCGCTGGTATCGGCTCCGGCTCGAGATTCCACCAGCGTCCCACTGTTCCATGTACATAATTTTTCCCCTTATATCCCATTCCCACGCCACCAGGTTTGTTTGCTTAATGGACATCACACTATGTTTGACACCACGCCGCGTTTCTTCCCGAGAAAGAAGGATATTTCTTCTCAGCCGGCGTGGGGATATAGCTTAGTTCAGTCTAGAGAGATGGCTACCACTTTGATTGCCTTCAATATTTCAGCAACAGACTTACTATTCTTGTTAGGATCTCCCACAAAAGTCCGACCCATTAAAAAGGGACATATTACATATTGCTGATGCTAAGATGATATTAGGTCGCGCGGCCGCGACAGCGGCCGAGCGGTTTTGGGTTTCTGTATAGAGTCCAGGGAAAGTACAACCAGAAATAACATCACTACAAACTTTTACCCTTTTATGGTGCTCATAAGATGGAGAAGCCTAGAGAGAGGCTCGGCGTCTCCATTTTGCGCTCAGGAAAACCGCGGATCCTGCGCTGTGCTCAGGGGGGAGGTGTGGAGAGAGAGAGAGGTTAAAAGAATTGGGGGATGCCCGGCTCCCACTGTTTCAGCGCACCGTGGGTTCTCTGGTCCCATGCCGGAATTAGTTCAGTGGGCTGTTTGGAGTCCAAGAGCGCTTCCTTGGGCTCTTCCATCATGCTCGCTCCGCAGCAGGGTCCAAAGGCTCCATTGTGAGACTTGTTCTTACTGTTTTTGACATATCGGTTTCTCCACGGGTAGCTTGTCAGGCTCTGCCATGTGGGCAAGATACTCTTGGTAGCCAGCCCGACTCTCCGAGAGGAGTGGAAAAATCAAACCCTGGTCGGCAGCGTGCAAGGCAAATGTACTACCCGCTATGCTATCGCTCCAGCCCATCATTAGATTCACTGGACAAATATAAGGGTATAAGTTATGGGCTATGCCTAGTCTGATGCAATTTTATTCTATACCACTACAAATTTGCAATGAAAGACCTAAATAGAAATCATAATAAAAATCCATTGAGTATTCACTGTGTGTTCAGAAAACATGCATAGTATTTATAGGAATTAACTTAGGGAATCTTTAGGTTAAAGAATGATTGCTGAAATTCCATCTACACTGGGGGGGGCATTACTAGAAGGAAAGCTACCCACCCTATGATTTGTATCTCATATGTGGACAGAGACAGATTGGAAACGAGGCAGTGTGACCCATATAATAACACTATCTGTTAAAAAATCAAACATAAACATTATATTGAGTTTCTCTATGGCAGGTCACAGGCAAAATTTCTATAGTAAAGTTGAACTTTGCATTGGTGGTTGACTCTGCCAAAATGAGAAGCCATTTTCCTAACACAGATTATAAATAAATAAATGCATATATATATGTATATATGTGTGTGTGTGTGTGTGTGTGTGTGTATGTGGGAACCTTTTTTCCCCCTTTCCTCTCAGTCTATTCTCAACTGAAGGGAGCAATTTGTCTACCCAGTGTGAAAAAATATTCCAAGCATCTCATGGAGATAAATTCTAAATGGAGCTCTGATGCCTTTTGTGATTTTGTTCAAATTCGTTTAGCGCACCAAGCATAAACTGCTTAAATCTTTTACATACAGCCATTCTATTGCCTATTAATTAGAACCATCTTTTAATTGCACTAGTGCTTCAAAATTAAGTCAATATAGTTACAGGGATAGAATTCCCTGGGGGGGAAATTTCTTTATAGGGAGCAAGCAATGTTAAAAACAACAGGAGCAGCAAACAATAAAACTCCCCTTCACAGCTACAAATACACCCCCACAAAAATGTCCCTAAATCATTTAAGGATAAAACTCCATGTTCCAAGCTGCAGATTAAGATACACTTGATGCTAAGCCTCCTTCCACGCCTTTGCTGAGCTGTGATGCTGTTAGTTTTCTGTTTTTCCAGCTCTTTTTTAAAACTTAATCTGTTCTTCCCTCTTCATAAGTATCCAGTATCTTCCTTCTGTTTTTCAGCCTCTCCTAGGTCAAAACAGGACAAGATCACACATCAGTCTTTCAGTTTTTTCCATTTGATGGGTTCACTCTTTATTTTCACTGCTATGATTGACCATTACCTCATCCAAGCATTTGAATTTTAGGTCATTTTAGTTCTCAGTTTCTGAAGAAATGACAGCTATTGACAAAGGTTGAGAAATTTGAGGAAAGGTAAGAAAGGAATGAAATCACTCAAATTTCCTAAAGGTAAATGTGATTTAGTATTTTTGGGTGACGTTAGAGTCAGACAGTGCAAAGGTTTATAACCTTTCTCCCTGACCTTATAGTTTCCTTTGGGAAAAAAAGAGACTGTTGGCAGAGGTTGACAGGACTCGCCCCTAAATTGTTGGTGGGTCTTGGTCCTTGACTTCCACTGCCCCTAATGGTCACCTTCAGACTCTATCCCTTTTTATAGTCCATTTCTTTTTCCTGTCTGAGTCATCCTTCTCCCTAAACACACACACACACAGACACACACATACACATTCTCTCTCTCTCTCTCTCTCTCTCTCTCTCTCTCTCTCTCTCTCACACACACACACACACACACACACACACATACTCATGCCTCTGATTCTCCCTCTTACCAAAAATGCCCAGAAATGCATATGCTGATTGTTATAGAAATTCTTTTTGGTGAATGTTATGAATTTACAACACCTATGTACTAATAGATGCACAACTACATACAGTGCTGCTTTCAGTAAAACTCTTTTGTAGCATAATTATCCTGTAGTTATCCTCAGACCATAATCCCTGGCCTATATTTCAAGAAGTATTAGTTCCTTACTCTCTGGAATTCTGACTCAGGATTTTTCTAGGTTTCAATAACCTAGATTTGCGAGTCACTTTGTTCAGTGAATAGCTTTCCCACTACTACCACATGCTTTGCAATTGGTGCCTGGTGCCATTACTGTTGACACCACTGCCTGATTATGATCAATGTATTATAGAATTGGACTGGGGTGATAGCACAGCAGTTAGAGCATTTGCCTTGCATGTGGCCGACCTGGGTTTGATTCCTCTGTCTCTCTTAGAGAGCCTGGCAAGCTACTGAGAGTATCCTGCATGCATAGCAGAGCCTGGTAAGCTCCCCGTGGCGTATTTGATATGCCAAAAAAAAAACAGTAACAATAAATCTCACAATGAAGAGACTTATTGGTTACTGGTGCTCGCTTGAGCAAATCGATGAACAATGGGACAACAGTGCTACAGTGCTATTATAGAATTATAGAGCCCCCATTCTTGTGAAGTCTCTGTTTCTTCTCCACTAAACTAAGAGGGTTGCATCAGTCAGTCATTTGTAGCAGTTACTGATTGGCAGCATCGCTCTTGATTATCTTTTCTTTTAAATAAAAATATTTAAAGAACTGAAATTTTATACTACAATTCAATTGTATTTTGTTTTATTCTGTTTCAGAGTGAGGCTCATACTGAATTGCAAAAGAGAAAAGAGTGCAAAACTGGTTAGAAATGTAGCACTGTATGCACCATCTCATGGATAGAAATAAAGGTAAAATGGACAGAACAAAGAGGCAAATGAAGAAGATCTACATTTTTTGCATTGTGCTCCAATCATCTGCAGCATGCTGATCAAGTTGGAGACATCATTAATTTCTCTTGTAATCTTGCTTAAATGGATAAATTTTAAAAGAACTGTACTCTGCTCTTCCTTTAGGGTTCATACAGGCCAGAAGGTGAAAGTAAAATGAATACCTACAGAATAAATAAATGCCAACTGTCATGGCAAAATATTCCAGCAGAGCATGAGTGACTAGTGGGATGAATGTAAGCAGCTCAAAGTTACACAGGATGACGTAGAAAAATCATTATTGCTCTGATTTTTGATAGTCAACAAGTGAAACTCACATACAATAGCTACATTTCCTTAGTGGTGGTTTGTTTAATTTGTTCTGTTTTGCTGCTTTTTCTTCCACTTTTTGTTCTTAGTTTTAAGGATAAATTCATTGTTTGCAATTTTTTCATCTCTTCAACTCCCATTTAGGCTCATTTGTTTTTCAATTTCTTGCTTTTTTCTACTTCATTATTAAGGAACTTGTCATATGTCAACCCTTAGGGGCCCAAGTAGCAGTTTCTTTGATTCATGAAAAGCCTAATTTTACCCACAACTCTGGAGATGAGGCCAGGTTTCCTTAAAAAAACAAACAACAAAACCCAATATTGCCTGTTTATATCCCTAAGGCTCAAATAATTAAAAAAGCTTATTGTTTGAGGAAAGGTAGTTTCTAATCAGCAAAACACAAGGAACAAAACCTGATTTTCCCAAATGAAATTGCTGACAACATGAACTCTTTGGAAAGAAGTGGAATATCTCTCTCTGTGGTGGTGGAAGTACCATGTCCCTAGGCTGACATCATAGAAAAGCCTTTGTGCATAAATAGAGCGAGTTTTAATAAAATAATATTTATGATTCAGCCTTTTTATTCCCTTTTAAGTATCAATCTGCATCCTGGAGGAACAAAAATAAAAGGAGTTGATGTCTACAATATAACTATTAAAGGGAGATTTGCTCCACTGTTATTTGGATGTAATTGGTACTGAGCATCACAATATACTTGTAATTGGGTCTGTACTTGTTCACTTCAAGGGTTCCATGCTATTTCTACTTGAACCCATTTTTTTGATACCGTTCAGCTCAGCAGTGCCAGCTAACTCTTGTTATGCAGTTGAAAAACTGTGGCCATTAAAAATAGGATACGGTGTGATTTTGTTTTGCAGCACTGCATGGAAAATCAGTTGCTGTTCATAACAGCTCTGTGGTTGGTTGATTTAAAGCAGGGGGGTGACTTGGAATTGACAAGCAGACAGTTTGTGAAAAGGGATATTGTATCTTTAAGGCTTTCTGACTGATTGTGTTTAACTGCGCCACACAGCAGGCAGTAATTAGGCTGTAGCTTCACCGAGAGGCTTAAAGCACAGGCTCTGGTTCTCACTTTTCCACATTATTGTAAGACCACATTTTTTGGGGGGGTAGGTTGGGGGCTGAATACTTGATAAGTTTTTAAAACTGTGAGTGAGTGTGTGAGTGAGTCAATGAAAAGCCACCCCTGAGGTTTTCCTGTGCAGACACTCACTGGGGACCATCCTGAGCTGACAGCCTCTTGGGAGATGTAGCAGCAGCCCCAGGAAGCAGTGAGAACCGTACTGTGACCGCTGGAGAAGGTCAAGGTGCTCCTGAAATAAAAGGAAAGAGACTCTGATGATATGACACAGTTTTCTCTGGCCCAGATCACAATGTTAATGAAACTAGTTGAAACATGCTTAGAAGTATCAATAAGTAGAATGCCTACTAGTTTTTATTCAGGGAGAAGATAAATTTGTTTTTACTTAGGCTAGTAAGTAGAAAAGAACATTTTTGAAGCAAATCAAATAAGCCGTTAGCTTAAGGAATGTTTTCTCTACCATTCTAGTTCGCCTTGCTACCTCCTCCTTCCCTTGCAAATAACTCATTGTTGTTTTGGAAAATTGCTAACATTGTCAATTTGCCACTATTTGTTAAGACCGAGTTTCAAGTTTTTCCTACATTTGTTATCACAGAAGGACAGTTGACAGATTTTTGCCTTGACCTTATAGTATCTGAACATTCAATTACTTTCAAGTTGACTATGGAAACTGTCTCCATTATCAATCAGGAAACAGTGGTTGCATTCCAATTGTATGGATGACACTTTACTGGGTGCTGTGAGAGATAAAAACTTATTCTGGAAATATAACTGTCATCATTCTGGAGACTGTGTAACACTTCCTTCCTTTTGTAATTATATAGTTGTTTTTTTTAAAGTATATTTGGGTACTGTTTACATTCTAAATTGCTAGCTGTTTCTTTTTCTTATTTATTTATTTATTTATTAAATCTTTGCTACTTTATTATTCCTATGGATAAGTATGCATTCTAATCCTCCTGTCTATTTTAAATGTGGATTGTTTAAGACTTTAAATAATAAGTCCTCAAATTACTTCAGAGTTTTGTACATATTTCCCTCTTTTTAAAAGACTTGTATTTCCAGTGATATCCTGAGAGTGATAAGTTGGGTCACAATAACATCCTTAGAAGCTTAGGGCTTGCTCTGAGTGTTCTGGATCTCTGTTTTTTATTTCCTACAACACAGTTGTACAATCAACCCCAGAATGAGGTGTCTTCTAACTTAACTGTAGTGCAAATATTTTGGTATAGTTTTACCATGTGCACATTTGATGCAAAGGTCACAGATAGGACACCAGAAGGAAATGATACACTTTACAAACTGCTTCTACCAGTTTTATACCAATGATTGTCCATTTTTATTAGAGTTTAAACCATTTCTCTTGCTTTTGAGTTTCTTTTTGACTACCTTGAAGATAAATTACTTTAATCTGTAGACTAAGTTTCACTTTCTCAACATGCTTTGTCCCAAGGTCAGGACTTTTGGGGAAGATTTGATCTAAATGAATTATAAATGTGTATCAATATCTGATGCTTGTCTGGGATCATTAAAAATATATTCCGTTATTGCTTTGAAATAGAGAGATGAATTTCATTCTATAGTTCAAATTTCAAATGGGCTTGTGTACTTTTCTATATATAATCAATGTCTAAATGTTGAGGTCAATATTTCTATAATTTCCTAAGTTTGGTTCATTTTGTAGTGTTGATGAATACTCCTTGGAATTAGGATGTACAGGAGATCAAAGATTAAATCACAATTTTTCCCCAAAGTGACAATGAGCCTAATTCACTGTCAGTTAATGCCAGGTGTTTCTCCCCCTGGTATTAAGTTCTTCAAAACAGTGACTGCATAGGACACCATTCACAGAGGCTTAGCGCTGGGGAGAAAATGATTACATTAAATCGAATGATATGAATAATTCATCACATCACATTTTGTAATCCTGGTGTTAAGCATAAAACCAGTGGTTTATTTTTCAGCAAAATGTTTTTGTATCATTTTAGATAGTGCATAATGCAAAACAATAACTGCATACATAATGCAAGAAGGATGGTGGTGAATAGGGTCCTTAATAGTGCTTGCAGCATCATCTGGGGTGTGATCACAATAAACACATTTTGAACCAATGCCCATGGGTGCCCAATGCTTGCTGGAATCTTCTGAGTCCAATAGAATGTCTGCCTTTTAATTTGTTTTTGAATATTACACCTGACCTTTAGCACAAGTCTGAAAGTCAGTCCTTGTATATTGCTAAAACTACAAATCCTTTTGTCCCTTTTCTTTTCAGTTCACTTGGAGGGCAATTCTACTGGGGACAAATAGCTGAATTTTAAAATGACATTTGATTTTCCAATATGGAGTTGGAAATATTTTGAAAAATCCACAGAGTCTGAACCTTCTTCAAAGAACTTAAATGTTTTGGGAAATAATGCCAATTGTTTAGCAATTCAGCCTAGTACTTATTTGGAAAGTCATATACAAACTTATGACTAAATAATTTTTTTCTCATTTGAATCTTTTATTTCTTTTTTAAAAAAACATTCTTTTTAATTATCAAGGGAGGTGGAGGGGCTCTGCAACCTTCATAAAACAGTTTCCAGGTCATGTACACTTTAGCAATACTATAACATGAATCTGATTATTCTGCTGCATTTCAGGCTGAAATAATTGTGTACCTGGACCATCTGTGGCTGCCTTTTCCAGCACCTTCCTGTGGACAGCTCCAGGGCACTCTCTGGAAGCTAGAATGGACTCCTGCTGATTTGCCCACATATTTGTCTTGAATGAAAGAATGGCTTATGCTAGTGGGTTTCAAAGCTTTTCACAAAACATCTCCACATCTGAAGTCTCAAGAGTTTATGTCAAGCATTTGTATTACTTAGAACTAATTAAATATACCATCCATGTTTTACAACATAGAAACATCTGCTGATAATATTGCAACTGTTAATATTTATTTGAAATAATACATTAGAACCTAATAATTGGTTAGTAACCTCACTTTGAGACCTACTTACAATAATTATCATTTTGTATATTAAAATAATTTACTTTTAAATGTTTTCTCTCTAAAAGTAATTTGGAAGCATGGTAAAGTGAAAATTTTCACTATACTTGTTTACCATATACCAGGAATATTGGTCCAGTCCTAACATTTTAAGAAAGCTTCACAAATCAGAAGATACAGATGTTGTTAGACACAATTCAAAAGGTATAGCATTTGTAAGTAAATTATGTTTTGCTTAGAATTTTTTAGTGGGAAAAATTTGGTGGCCCAATTAGAAAGTGGAAAAGAGAATACTGCATTGTGTTCGAATACAGGAAAGCTGAAATGCATGAAACATGGAAGCTTGATATCTAGTCTTATCAAGGAAATATATACTATTTTGCTCTAACCGAAAGCAGGAATCAAGTCCAAAAAGGCACTGCTATTCTCCCGAGGAACACAAATTCTGTGTTAAAAGATCCAAAAGAGATTCCCATAGTTTACTACTCTGCTATAGTTGTATAGTGACAGAAGTTGATTTTTCTTTTTGCTCCACCCTTACCTCTGACCTAATTCTATTTATATCTGGTTGAAAGAATTAGGATTCTTTCAAAAGTTACTATTTTTATCACTGACTTTGGGGACCACATGATCACTGGGCTACTCAATTCTTGCTTATTCTGCTTCTGAAGCCCAATACTATAGTTAAACTATGTTGTAACAGTTTCTACAAAATATTCATTAACTTCAGATGTTAAAGAATTCATTTCTTTCCAGTTAATAAATTATGAGAGATTTACTTTAAAAATTAAATTTGTTCACAAAGCAAAAAGACCAGACCCTTTAAGAGGTTCATCTGTGTCTTTAAATGCCACTTCAGTACTGTGGGCTTTCATGTGTGCCCTGCCTTCTCACACTTAGATGCATAACCTTGAAAGTAATAAAATTTGCTGAGTTGGCTTTTTCTCTGCTTACCCAGAACATATGTCAGCAGAGCAACAGAGAATTAGCTGCAGCAAATAAGAAGGATAGTTCAGGGGAAGCTTGTTCAATAATTAATCCGCTGAGTAACTGTATGAATATTTGATAAATATTTAGTCAACTATGTGTATCAAGAAGCATTGGTTGCATACCAAAAACTTGCAAAAGTGAAAACTGCCAGTCATAGACATCAAATATCTGGAGATTTCAAGCTCACAAGCCAGAGATTTGTAAATTGCTCCACACCATATAAATCCAGAAATAAAAGTCTATGACTCTCTACACAATGCTGTTCTGAGAGAGTGAGAGAAATGGAGGCCATTACCTTGTTCTCCACAGCTCTGTTAAAGTGCATTCGGCTTCATATTTTAATTTAATAGCCTGCCCACGTGTGTGAGCTAAAATATTCTGATGCATACGTGAAATGAAATTGTAAAATAACAATCCTATGTCCTCTCGAAACTCACACTGTGGTGCTAGGGAAGCATTGGTGGGTGATCCACCAGTGAATACTGAATAAAAAATGGAAACTGTGTCTAGAGACGAGGCATCCAAAATCAACTTAATAAACATTTATTAATTCCCGTGGATGTTCGCTAGACTGCATACAGAGAGAAGTTAATATGTGTAAATCTCTTGCGCAGAAATGGCAAAGTTAAATTCGTGTGGCAAAAATAAAAAATAAAAATTAGAAGATGATCTCTGATTTCTGGAAAGTGCATGCCTTGCCTTTAGAATTCAGAAGCCTCAAATTTCCTACTTAATTAATTACTCGTAAAATGTGCTCTGATAGGAATTTCGAGCAGAATTCTCACTGATTCTTAAAACCCTCTCCAGAGTGTTTATACTCTCCTTTTGGAGTCGTGCACATACCACCTCTGAGTTATCCAGGTCCTCGGCTTTCATGAAGGTGTCTGTGTGTGAAGAGTTACAAACAGAAGGTAGGCGTGGCTGCTCTTCTTGGCACCCCCTGCTGGCCAGAGTAACAGTAATGATGGCTCCAGAGAGGCCTCATCTTCTCTCTTGCAGCCCATATGAACGGTTGCCATGGCAGCCTCTGCAATAAAAAGGAAGGGAGCCCAGGGGCTGCAGCATGTGGAAGAAAGAGATGACCCCAAATGAGGCACTGAAATGGAATGCCTCTAGGATTTCCCCTCAGACACAAAAGACTGATCTTGCAGGGAACTCTTCTACCTGGATTTATTCATAGGAACCACATTCTATTACTTAGTTATGGCTCCTTGTCCATTATCACTGTAGTTGAAATCTTTATATCCTTATTATGTTCCTCTTTTACACATGAACAATAAGTGAAAATAGACTGAACAAAAGAAAACAAAGAGACAATAAGAAATGCCTTTTAAAATATGAGAAGCAATTTGTAGAACAAAGGAAAATATAATTAAGATGGCAATGATATCCAAATTTATCTGCAGATACATCCAGTCCCTATCAGAATTACTGCTAGATTATTTGAATAAATTGGCAAGCTGACGCTAAGATTTATATGAAATTGAAAGAGACTCAAAATAACCCAAACAATCCCAAAATAGAACAAATCTGAGTATTTGTACTTCCTGTTTTAAAAAATTTGCTTCAAAGAAATGGTAACTAAGACAGTGTGGCACTGTAACAAATAGACATGTAGATTGATAGGATAGGAATAGGAACCTAGAAATAAACACATGAGGCCATAATCAGCTGATTGTCAGTAATGAGAGCAATGGAATGGGGGTGGGGAAGAATCTTTTCAACAAATGAATATTCACTTAAACAAATACAAATGAATCCTTACCTCACACCATATACAAATGCCAATTCATAAAACTTGTAAATCAAAAGTCAATTGTAACAGCTAAAAATTTGAGACTCTCAGAATAGTATAAAACTCTTAGAATAAAACATACAAGAAAATTATCACAATTTGGGGTTAGCTGTGAACATTTAGATAGAACACTGAAGGCACGAGTAACAAGAAAAAAGTATAATCAATTTGGACGGCTTTCAAATGGAAACTTTTTTGTTTTAAAGGGTACTATCAGCAAAATAAGGGGATCACCAAATAATGGAAGAAATATTTTCTATTTGTATGTCTAATAACAAATATAATCAGAGTCTATAAAGAAATATTATGACTCAATAATAAAAGAATCAGATTACTAATGGATAAAGAATATAAATATATTTCCCCAAAGGAGATATTTAAAATGACCAATAAACATATTAAAAGATGTTTGACAGTATTAGTAGATTAGGGAAATGCAATATATGACTACAATAAACTGGGGCAAGCAATAGTACTGTGGCTCAGAGCATTCTGCCTTGCACACAGCTGACCTAGATATGATTCCCTACATCCCATTTATTTCCCAGGGCACCACCAGGAGTAACTCCTAAGTGAAGACCCAAAAGTTACCCATGAGCATCTCTCAGTGTGACCAAAAACAACAATAAAAAACTAAATTTCATTTCATACTAACTAACATGACTAAAATTAAGTGATGAGTTAGTGAGGATACTTGGATATCAAAACCTTTATACACAAAGTATGATAAAGTAGATTGCTGCAGACACTTTCAAAAACATTCTTAAATGTTAACATAAAATTACCATGTAACTAAAAGAGTTTATATTGATGCAAATATCCACGAGAAATGCAAAAACCATGTCTGCAAAAAAGTCGGTGCACTTGGTCAATGATGTAGTTCAGTGACAGACCACTTGCTTTAAATGTGTAGCGCCATGGGTTTAAATTCTTGGCACTGACAAAAAAAGGGAGAAAGTAAAAAGAAGAGAAGAGATAGAAGAAAACTCATCCATTAATATAAATGGCACCATTGTTTACAATAGCCTAAAGACAAAACCCACAAAAAATCACAAAGCAATGAATTGATAAGCTCAATTTAGTATATCTATACTATAAAACAATATTAATCCATAAAGATTAATATTTACTGATGTATTTTACATGTTTAAACCTTGAAAACAATGTACTATGGAAAAGTAACTAATCACAGGCTACCTATTATCTGATTTCCCTTAGGATCAAAAGTAAATCTGTGGGAATACAAAGTATATCAGTGATGACACTGGAAGGGCTAGTGAGTAGAAAGATATTTTTCTTTGAGATTATAAGAAATGTTTGAAAATTGTGCTGATACTTGCACCTCTATGTAAAATCACTAAAAATCATTAAGATACATATTTTAAATGTAAAAAATTTATGGTGCTTAAGTTAATATGTCAATTGAACTGTTAAAAATTTGATGACTTTTGGCATCAGAACGATAGTACAGTGGGTAGAGTGTTTGTCTTGCACATGGCCGACTGGGGTCAATCCTAGGCATCCGATACGGTCCCCGAAGCACCACCAGAAGTAATTCCTGAGTGCAAAGCCAGGAGTAAACCCTGAGCATCACTGAGTGTGACCCAAAAAGACAAAAAAAAAAAAAAGAAAAGAAAAAGAAAAAAATTGATAACTTTTATAATATTAGAAGCAATTACATGGGAAGAGGGTCAATTCTCATGTAAATTATGCCCTCATATTTCCATGTCCTCTCCACAGACCACTTCCTTGTAGCTCCGCAGTGAATCATTGCCTCCCCTACTACTTTCCACAGGAGCCAGAATCCTTCGTTCCATTTGATGTTCTATATGAGAGCTATCTTGTCATTCAACTTCTTGTCTGCAAACATCTGAATTTCTTGGTTTGAAGATCTTGTGCTTTCTAAGGAAACAGTCACCTTATTTCATAAGCTGATCAGAATGAAGATGAGTAAAGTATTAGAGTTTCTTATGTCGCAAATGCATTATATTTTCAATATAGCTTCCAAAAACTGAGAAATGAGAGGCTAGAAACTATTTTCCAGGCCTCCCTCTCTAAAAACAAACAAACAAAAAACAACTCTTAAACATATTTTTGGTTTCATGTAAAGGTTATCATATAATACACTTTACATGAAATATAAGCAGAAATAATCAAAGATTTAGAGTATGCTTTCTGTCATCTTCTGATTAACGGGACAAATGCATTTGGCATAAGCATACCATTTTTTATTTTATCTTTTCTTGGACATTGATGTGACTGATGGCACAGCAGCATCTATTTTGTCACCATCTTATCACTTCGCTCATGAGAATTACAGAATTACAAAGAACTGATGTTAATAACCACCTGTCTTTAGAAATTTTCATTAGAACTGACTTTCCTAAACTCCCCGTTATCTTGTGTTCTGTAACCAGCAGGTGATAATAATACTCGAGGAAGCATCCTGATTCTATTTATGCTGCCTATTGGAAACGAATGTTGGGAAACTCAAGACTATATTCAAAGGAGGATTAGAATATATTTGATACTACAAACAAGTTTTGGGTCATATAGTCACATATAACCAATATATGTAGTCACATTTAACCAATACAATGTAGTATAATTCATGCATCTGTGGATATTCCTTGGGTTATAGTAGCTCTTAATTTAGTAAATTTAGATTCGCAAACATACTTTGTGTGAATAGAGCAGGAAGAGTATGAACCTACAGTTAAAAGGGTGAATTTAAATCCTGGTTTGAATTCAACAGTCATAGCCAATATGACTGTTTCCACACCATATCCCAAACCACTAAAACAGTGTTTGAATGAACAATAAATTTCTTGCTGAATATTTTCATAGTGATTACTTAAATTTAAAAGATGATGTCTAGAGGCAGGAAGTGGGATGGGTTGGGGGTAATGGGAGGGATACTGGGGACACTGGCGGTGGAAAATGTGCATTGGTGGAGAGATGGGTGCTCTATAATTGTATGACTGAAACTCAATCATGAAAGTTTTGTAACTGTATCTCACAGTGATTCAATTAAAAAAATGTGCTATAAGGAGACTCAGGCATGGATAGATTTGAAATATTTCTCCACATTATTCTCACTACTATAGAGGAGAAATAACAGACTTAAAAAGGAAGCAATTAGATTTTGAATCTGTTATTTTTTATTTACTGATTTGGTTCATCTGTGCTTTTTCTTTTTTTAGTTTGTTATCTTTTACCTTTGGTTTCCTCACCTGGAAAGTGTGGTGATATCTACTTCATAGATATGTAAAGATGAAATGAGTTGACCAAAATGCCATTGTTTCTATAGTTGCTGTTAACTATTACAGAATAACATTTTGGTGTACTCTGTATATTTTGTTTTGGATCAAAAGGAAATCTACACCCATTGGGATAAATGAGAGTGGGAATTTGATTATTAAAGATACTATATTATTTCTGGCTTTCATGAGACAGTAATATTATTATTGAAACAACATATATTTAGCAATTTAATTTTTTCTTCTGAAAATGCAGTTTTCCAAATAAGTTAGTATGAAAAGAAGGTAGGTGTTGTCTGAGAAAGCTTTATGACATCCTGAGTCATCCTGGTTAATTAGAGTTTCAAGACATGAGTACAATTTTTTTTTCATTTCTTACAGCTTCCAAGTCCTGTTATTCCATTAAAATGTTCTTTCTGACATTAGCTATTACTAATAAAGTTTCTAGCATGAGATCTATGCTCAATACATGAATTTTTAATTGAATTAATTTTAATAATGTTCTTTTCTCTGGTGGTAAAAAGCAAAAACAATTTTTAGGTAAAAACCTTGTTTAGAGGTAAAATTCTGGACATTGTTGTTCATATTAGCTATATGAAGTCCCTACCCCTTGATTATTTAATATTACTTTTATATTTAGCTTTATTTAGTATTAAGGAGACCCACAAGACACTCAGAAATACTTATCCTGGCGCTGAGATGTTCTTCCTGGAACATCACTGAGAACATCACTGAGATCTCTTCATTCCTTTTCATGAGTTCCCATCCCATTTTATTGACTAACACCTTTTGGAGTTCTGTTAGCTTCCTACCCTCCTCTGTTTCTATCTATGGGAGTATCACCTAAGCTTCTCAAAGTGGAACATTTAATCATCTTTTCCATCAGTTTCTTCTCATGTACCTTCAGACATGATTGGTCATTTATTTATGCTCCTTCCCCACATGCAAATACTTGTAAATTCAGCATCACCAAAAATTTTTGCTTTTACCTCTGTAATCACCTTAAGGCTCTATACTTTTCTTTTTGTTATCCAATTTTATTTATTCTTCTTTTACTTTCAGGACTCCCAGCTACTGTCCCTTCTTCCCTTGTTTTACTTTGTCCTAAAGGAAGAAGTGAAAATTTTCATAAGTGGTGAAATTTATTGGGGTTTTATTTGTGTATATGTTTCTCTCCACACATTGTCTATTATATTCATTCTTATGATGTCAAATATCATATAACATGTACAGTTCAATTATTTTAATTCATTCATTCTCATTTACTTACCTGCTCATTTGAAACACAGAGCAATAACCATGTGCATGACTATGAGAATGAAAATTAATGACCTCTCAAGATAGTTTTCTGATCTTTAGTCTTACTGCCTGTTGGACTTCATCACAGCCTCCAAGAAAATGTCAGCAGTCAAACTGGTTCTCTTACCCTCTACCAATGCATCATCATTTCACTTGTCACTGTTCCTTAATTGTTTATTTTGCCCTTTATCTCTTAGTCTCCTCACAAATAGTGTTTGTCTTCAGTCATTCTTTATCATACTCCATTTCTTTTGCTTTTTCAACAATGCCCATTGGTTTTCAGGGACAATTCCTGGCACAGTACTTGAGGGTCACGTCTAGAAGTGATCAGGGGATTATGAATACCCACATATAGAAACTTGAACTCCCATGTAAAAAACATGTACTCCAGCCCATTGGTCATAAACTTGGGCCCACAATTATTTCTTTTATTTCCCTATTAATACTAGTATAAAACTATCTGAAGTAATGTGCCACTATCTGTCTTCTTAGACAAACTCTATTCTCATTTTAGGCTCCTGAAACAAGATATACTTCCTCAAAATACCAGATATATCTTCTACTCAAATGTTTTTTCTTTTTTGTCTGTTTTGTTGGTTTGTAGGCTACACACTGTAGTTCTCAGTGCTTATCTTTGCTCGGCGGTCAGGCATCACTCCTGGCAAGGCTTGGAGGGCCATTTGGAGTGCTAGGGATTAAACCTAAATTGGCCACTTGCAAGGCAAGAAACCAACCAGCTGTACTGTATCTCCATCTCCTCAAAGCATTGTTAATTATTTCCTATTACAATATAATAATACTCAAACTCTTTAGGAAATTAGTCAATAACCTCCAGTTTCCCATCATTTAATTATCTATTTTCTTTAGGTAATCATAATTTCCAGATTTCTCAAATATATTTCTTCATCTCCTTAAGCTCAACCTACCCTTGGCTTGTGATCTGGTTCAAAACAACAAAAGCTTGTAATTCATAGTAGGAGTCCTGATTTACCACACCCAACCCTTACCTGAGTCACAGTCACTTGCTGGTTGACACTGGTTTTCAATAAGCATCTTATATATTCAATGGATTAGTGTATATTCACTGTCTATGGGACAGAATATAACCCTTGACAGTAGGAAACACATGTACTTACAAATGCTATAATTCATATATATATTAGATACAACTCAAATGAATATTTGATATTGGTAGTTTTAATTTCAATCTTCAGGCAATGTAAAATCTAAACATAAATTGTAGGCGTTAATTATTACCTTATTTTGGAGGGGATTGGCCCACACCTAACAATGTTGAAGGGTTACTGCTCATTCTGTACTCAGGAATTACTTCTGGTGGTGTTTGGAGGGAATAAAAGGGATGCTGTGGATTGAATCCAGGTCTTCTGGGTGCAAGACAAATGCCCTACTCACTGTACCATCACTCTGGCCCCAATTATTAGCTTCTTAACTATGGTTTTTTTAAACAGTAATTAATTATGAGCACTGATGCATTGATAAAGTAAAAGACAGAGAGCAGTAGAATAGAAAGTCTGACAGAATAGAGAAACTATACACATAACCTATATGCTTACACAGAAGTAATTAAATAATTGAATTTTTGTTCAATTATCCATAATTGAACAATCAAAACAAAAATTCAAAACAACAAAGCCCATAATTCATAGTAGGAATTCTGATTTATCACACCCACCCCTTACCTGAGTAATCATAAGCAATTTAGTACATTAATCAAATAACATACTCTGAGAAATATAAGCACATAACAAGTTTCATCTATTCTTATGTAGCACTCAAAATTTAGTTTTTATTTGTATCTATTTAGAAACTATTCAAATAGAGGTAACTATTTGATTTTTGTGGTACAGTTCAACCCAAAACATTATTTATGACATAGGAAAGACATTGACAGCCGAAAGGCACACATTGTCTATGTTAAATGCACACGGAAGACATCAGCAGTACAGTTATCAGAAGGACTAGGGTAGGTGAGTTCCTTTTGCTGATGACCTCTGCTTTGCTGAGTTTCTCCCTGTCTGTGAGACTTTTCTTCCTATACTTTTCTTCCTAGATTATCTCTCATCAGTTGGATCTCAATCCATGTTCTTTCTGTAAGACTCACCTTGCCATATGCTTGTAATTTCTAAATTCTGGGAATACCATTTATTCCATTTATGCTTTCCCATAATTAAACTTGAAAAATAATCACTGTCCAAGACCTCCACCCCATCCCATCCCCCAAAAAAGAAAGAAAAACAACCAATCTGCAATCACTGTTGCCTCTTCCAACAGATCTGTTTCTCTGTCAAGGACTTGCCTTATGCTGATCTGGATAAATGACTGATAGGGTTGGGATGGGTACTGTGGACCACTGTCTATGGGAATGTCTCTCATCTACTGACCTTTCCCAAATGAGCTTATTTTTGCCACAGAAAGCACAACTCATTAATGACTTTTATCTTTCTCTCACCTGTAAACAGATAAGAATTTATACATCCTCTAGGTGAATAGACATTTTCCTCAGTGAAAGTGGTATAAATAAATTTAAATTTTAAAATATTTCACTTTGATCAATAGTGATGGTACTATCGTTTCTGGATTTTTTTTTCATGGGGAACTGCTATTAATGGCTCTGTCCTCTGGGGTTTTAACATCCAACTATGAATAAGTCATCTTTCCCCCAATCACCCAAAAAATGAAAATTTGAGTACTCATGGAGGAGAGGGGCAGAATATAATTAATTCATGTCTTTGCCAAGCAGGGATCTAACGCAACTCTATCTAGGAAATAAATGACATTCCAGGTGGCAGTAAGCTTCCTGCTCAAATGACTTACTTTCTGTTTTCTTTTCCTTATCACCTTATCGCCTCTTTATATGACCCTCATCTCATTCCCTCCCCCCTCAAGATTTTCTAACGTAACAGTTACCTTTAATTATTCTTAAAAAGCACATATCTTAATTTGTTTGCTTTTAGAAGCTTTTATTGTTACCCCTAAGTATTATTAATCTTGTGAACAATACCTTGGCCTTAGTACAAATATTATTTTCATATAGCTAACTAGTCTTGGAATATTAATATATTTTGGCATATATATATTTTGCTAGGTTTTTTGTCTATTCATCTACCATCTATTTACCTCTTTGATAAGTGCTTAAGTGTAAATTTAATAAAGGCTTGGATTGGAGGAATAATGGTACTTTAATTTTTGTTGTAGTGTGGTAATACATATTTTGACAAGGTGTGGAATTGTACCTAATAGGCATACAATTCTTAAAATGAACACTGCCTTGATAGAAATAATATGTAAAATGAAAAAAATTATTTATAGATGTTTGGAGGGGGCTGGTGTATCAACTTGATAACTAATTGGTAATCATGGGAATGAAATAATAAGCAGGATGAAAAATTATATATTTATTATTAAATATTAGTTTAGTTTATATGGGTAAGTAAATATGCAAATATAGTTCAATTATTCTGGGTAACCAATGCCTATCTGGTAAAGGGAGGTTCTAATTTCAGTGTGAATAAAATGTAATCAATTTTAGACTATGTGCATATATGCTATAATATATGCATACTCTGCTGAATGGAGTTTCTAAACTATCCTACTTAATTTACTACTCCAAATCCACTTTATATTTTTGTGTCATGCTAAATTTACTTTTAAAACAAGCTAGCGATAATGTAAGAGTTGAAAACAAAAGGCTCTGATCTATTGTTTTTTGAGCTGAACTTCAACATGCAAACGTCCATATATTTTGTTGCTTATAAAATTTGATTTATTCTTAATTGTTGGGGAGCTGCTATGGACATTGGTGGTTTGGGCTTGTAACATGAAGGAAATGGTTACCTAACACGTGCTCTTGATTTTTAATGTGGGCATACATTACAAATTGTTATGGCTTTTCCTTGTGCCTTCCTCCCACCCCCCATTTCAAAAAGCAAAACGCATTTAGCTCTGAGCTGAGGAAAGCGGAGACTGAAGCAAATCATCTAGATCACACAGCATTAACATACACGGTCATTGTCTCTGCTGCTGCTTCCCATTGCAGCTTTATATAATAAAACAAGCAGCGTCAAATAGGCAAGGCTGTAATATTAGGTAAAATCTAATTTCAGTGTGGTTATCATATAGTGTTCATTTCCCTAAGGGATGGGAAAAATTAAATTTGTAAGTTTAAGATTCCAGCTGAAGCAGTAGAAGGTATGAAAGGCTTCCCTCTGCCTTTTATTATTCACTTTATGAATTAGCCTTAGTTTACTTGTTTCGATCGGTGTAGACATATTTCTGAATACTATTAGCATAGCAATCAGGGCTGTTCTCAGGTTATTGAATGGTGTGTTGACTTCCGAAATAAATAGATATGCAGTGTGAAGGGCGAGCTGTCACTTTAGGAGAGCTTTCCTGATCTAAATTAAAAGGCACTTCTAATTGAAAACTATAATAGCAGGAGGGTTAGAGAGACAATGAAACTGCTCAGTCCCTTTCAATTTTCATGGGATTCTGTTAGTGAATATAGGGAAAAAAATAAAATGAAAATATTAAATTACAAATTGCAGTTTAAGTAGCAATATTAAATTATACCTAAATAGCCATATTGCTGTGAAGCAATTTTAGATGCTTGATTTAAAGACTCTTAGTGCACTTGAGTTTCACTATTATATTCTGATTTATCTGTTTTTAGCACTTAGAGCATAATTCTGTGTTTACCTCAGAAATGTGACTATATCTATGAAATAGGAAGTTAGTCCTAAAGTACTTTTTTTTTTTTGCACTTCGTGATCACTCACTCAGTGTTACACTGGTGTTTATATAGTTTTAATCATTCCTGAGTGTATATAACCCGGGTAGAGAAACTCACAGTCATGACAATTTTTATTAACTCTAAGATAATCATTCATGGGTCCTTCAAGTAAAATATTTCCAGAAACAATAACAGTAAAACAATTGTGAACTTAAGTAATAGACGGGATTATTAGCTATTTCAGTTACATGAATAGCTACCAGCTGTCTGAGTCTATATATTTTAGTCCTTTAAGGGTTAACAGTTGAGGCCTGTCTATAGCTCATTTCTATAGTAACAGCAAGACTGAGACTTTTTATGGGCACCTAATAATTAGAAAGTGCTAGAAGGTATAACAATATAATGAATCAAAACTGATAGACTTGTGGGTTTCCATAGAAACATGTATAATTATGATAATCGGTCCCTGGCGTACCCTCAGAATCGTATACATTCAGTTAAATGCAATAAACATTAGGCACTATTTAGTGAGCTGTGATGCAGATTAACAGTGTGAGATACAGGGAAGCTATGAATAAAATTGCTGTACAGTTTATCTCAAACTAATTTCCCAGATTGCTTTAATAGATGTAGTGTGTGGATGTGAAAAATTGGAAGTGTATTTTTGTTAGTGGTAAAGCTAACAAAGATAATATTTCATAAAGTGGCTGACTGATTGTTAATTTCAGTGCAGATCAAAATGGGCCTTGACACATTATTCAGTGTGGGATCTCAGAGCCCTCAGAGCAAATGGCAGACTGGGCCTCCCTTTGCTGATTTATTTCAAAAGTAAATTATAAATCTTTTTATGGTTGTCCATTTTTCTTTAACCTCTTATTTCCCTACATCTCCCTCTCTTTTTTAGGGATCATTTACATAGTCCTCAACAGAGAGAGAAAATCACATCGGTGCATGTTCTTTCTAACTCTGCTCCACAAAATGGCAAATTCCTTCTGGCTCCTTTGCATATCTCGTTTGTATTTTTCCTTCAGCTGCTAGATTTCAAATGTGCTGAGCCTTATCACAGGCAAAAGGCCTATGGAACAGTCAGAATTCCATTATAAGGTGGGTCAAGCAATCCTTCGTTCCTTATGTGTGTGGGGTTTTGTGGGGGAGGCAGTATTCCAGGATGTTAAATGTTACTGCATGGATTTTTTCTGCTTCGGTACTGAGAGAGTAACACACCAATTTGGAAGATCCCTTGCTATTCTTAGGGTGCGGTGAGGGGATGCATGATAATGGGGTGGCAATAAAGTGATGTGCAATGAGTATTTTATGAGGACATCCTAACAATAGAGCAAAGGGAGAAAGATGCTTCTAGCTTGTGTGTGTGTGTGTGTGTGTATGTGTGTGTGTGTTCACGCGTGCATGCTCACATATGTTTTCTAGCAATACTGTCCTCTGCCAACGCTTATGATAACCTCTCAAGCACATTTCATAGGAGAAATGTGCGTTTCCCCTGAAGCAGGTGGGAGGAGAATCAAGACGGTGCATGTGAGATCTGAGAGTCCTTAGTCAAGAGTCGAGGTTCAGGATGAAATTACACAAATGCATTGCATTAGCTCTTGTGTTGGCTTTAAAAAATAAAATAAATGAAAGTCTTTTCAGGGAGAAATGTTTCTCTCGCCAGCTTCAGAGCTTCCTTCTACATGACAGTTTGGCTGGGTAGGTCTTTTCTTCTGACTTAGTGCTGCCACAGTATTCCTCAGGGGGGCCTTTTAGAGTCACTGCAGTATAGATCAAGCCTTTATTCTTTCCTTTGTCATTGTGTTACTTCTAATACTATAATGGTGCTCCACAAAAGATTCTGGTTCCTGCCTGGCAGGAGCTGAAGTACTGAGTGTGTGGGGGAGGGAGATTGGCCATGTGCTCTCCTCAGTCATAACTTTCCACTTTACTTCCACTATTACTAGCCTTTAGATGACCCATAGGAAGCGTTTTCATTTCTCCCTCCCTTTTCTCCATGAACAAAGTATACATTAATAATATGGTAAATAAATACATGATATACAGCTTGTGTTCTTTTATATTCATTTTGCATAGTTTATCTTTTATTTTAATCAAACTTCTGCATTCTTCTTCCTTCACATTTCAATGCAGTGACATTTGGCATACACCATTTATCCCAACATTTATGGCATCAACACACAATGTTTAAGCATTTTTATGGCTTGTTTTATATACATGTATGTGAATATATTAATGAATTATTCAACAAATAGACAGCCAAGATCTACTTAACAAGCACATACACATAGACGCCAATAACACCTACACCTATACTTTTATGACATTATATTTGTGGGTTTGTACACGTGTGAATGACAAGTAAATTCCATATCACTGCTTTTACAACACCTGTACATCACTTATTTTGTGTAAATGTTGAATATATGTGACTAGCAATATACACAACAATAAAAAGTATTGTATATGTTTATTGAATATTAGTAAGTGATAGGAATATTTTCAGCAGTGAAGATCCAATATTGAACCAAGTTCCTGCCTTCCTTTCACTGTATTCTAATGATAGAAAATATAAAAAAAAACATAACAGGTGACTCTTTAGAAAACTGAAAAATACTATGGAGTTACAAATTAGAGAAAACTATGTTGAAAATACAGATAAACCAAGAAAACATATGCACTTGTCTGATAAGACAAAATTAAGCATTCAAATTCTAAAGTGAATCATATGTACTTTCAATTGTTAGTATTTCAGAAATCCATATTTTAAAAGGAACAAAACTAAAAATCTAACATTCATTTAGTTCTATGCAAATATACCACAAGCATTTAATTCTACAAAAATTTCCCCTTCACCCTCACTGCCACTGGTCATTTGTTGCTTCTATCAGTTTTGAGAAGTAAGCAGATATTGCTATATTTTATAAGGAAAGAAGATGAAACTCAGTTGCTAGCCCAAGGTCATACAGTGTATATGTTGGAATTTAAACTCAGCTCATCTCATTGCAAAATCCACACTCTATTAGAAGCATGTCTCTATATACTAAGAAGAAAGAATAATTAGCATATTACGTACCACACAAAAATTTATCTAGCTTTCCTCATTCTTTTAATAGCTTGAGTTCTGTTTTATGAAAGAAGATGGGAATAATAATTTCACTGGACACATTCTAATCCAACCACATACTGTTTTACTGAAGGGCTGCTCCCTACCATTATACCACACACTGCACTTATTCTAAGATCTCTTATTCAAATCCTTAGGGATTTGTAAGGTAGAATCTCTTCCACATGATTGAATCTCTGCTGCTTATTTTTGGTTGAGACCTGTTCATGTGAGGATATTTTCACATGTTTTCTGTATTTCATTCCTTTAAAACCAAATTATTTCTACCCTGTAAGAAATATAAAGATTTTTAGAACTGTCTATTTGCAACTCCTTGCAAACCATTTTTTTATGGAATATGATAAATAAAAGAAAAAAATTAAACTTACTAATTGTGTAGTTGAATGGTCATTATTTAAGATGTTTTTCATCAGAATTTCTCTGAAGAAGAATATGAGGTTTGTTTGTTTCTAAGTTTTAGGGGAAGAAGAAATGATGGTCCACAATGAGAGATCAGCATTTCTGTCAAACATTTTGTTTAATTGGAAATACAATCATTCTCTCTGTTTCTCTCTCTCTCTCTCTCTCTCTCTCTATATATATATATATATATATAAACAGTAATCCTCATCATTGGGAACTTTTATTAATAACACCTATGATGATTTCATAATTTTACTAGATCAACCAATGTTTTTGGATTTCTTGATTAAAAATTATTGAGTGGCTTAATAGAAAAGCACAGTAATTTTTAAAAAATCATATTTGTACACCTATATAAACTTGCACCCATCTTATTTCCTTAGATTTTATCTAGTCAGCACTAGTAATCAGTTTGATGATATAGCTAAAATCAATTAATGTTTTGTTATGTTTAATTAAACAGAGGGTAGGGCATTTGCCTTGTACACAGCCAACCCAGGTTTGATTCCTCCATCCCTCTCAGAGAGCTCAGCAGCTACCGAGAGTATCCCTCCCGCACGGCAGAGCCTGGCAAGCTACCCATGGCGTATTCGATATGCCCAAACCAGTAACAACAAGTCTCACAATGGAGACATTACTGGTGCCCGCTCAAGCAAATCAATGAACAACGGGATGACAGTGCTACAGTGCTACAGGATGCTATCACAATCATGGTAAATGGTGAACATCTTTATATGAATATAGGAAAGAATAGATCTTATTCAAAAAATATTTGAACAAAGGTTTCCAGAGTTTATATTAAATTTTGGGGGAAGTAACACAGATTAGGCAATGCTCAGGGGTTAATCCCAAAGGTTTTGGGGGACTTCATGGTGTCAGGGATGTCTCCTGAGTAGAGGTGTGTGCTCAGCTTACTGAACTTTGTCTCAGGCCTTAATTCTTTTTCTCATAACCTGTGTGCAGGCAATTTGTCCAAATATCTCCAAATTTGAAGATGTGCCTGATGAGCTCCTAGTAGTAGATCCTGTGATATTTGTGCATTAAGTCACGTTATCATTGAATCATAAAGAAATTTTGTACAGTTTTCTAATCCTCTTGGCATATAGATTTGGATGAGTGAATATTATTCTCCTCTAAAATATTATGTCATAAATTGATTCTATAGAAGACTCAGGAATCTCCCTTCCCTATCACAGGATACTTTGACTCTTTTGTTTTCATGTGTCCTTGCTTCACTTTCCCCTTGGTTGGTGCCATTGGTCATCTTGGCAGGAGTTTATTTCTAATCATAGCTACTGACTGATATTAGATGCAGTTACTAATTTGGAAGTGCTAGTCCTTCCAAATTGAAACTCTGGCTTCTCCATTATGTTGCTGAAAGGTTATTTGAAAGCCACTCCCTCTTAGATATAAAAGAATGTTTCAAATTAGCAGACAGAAGCAAATAAAATGTAAAGTGGCTTCAATTTTAGAAAGTCTGAGCAAACTATAGAATAATGATGCATTATTTAACTTTCGTGAATATGAGATATTAATTACAACATTATAACTAACATTATAACAATTAGTTATATTTTGTTTAGTTCTGAATTTGGAAACACTCTTTGCATGATTCTTTCGATATGGTATAAAATTACAAAAGAGAAAATGAGTGTTTTTCTGTACCACCTATTTTTTTGACACTTGGGATAGGGGAAGGGAAAAAAAGGACAGAAGAAAGGAAAGAAAGAAGGAAGGAAGAAAGGAAGGAAGGAAGGGAGGAAGGAAGGGAGGAAGGGAGGGAGGGAGGGAGGGAGGAAGGAAGGAAGGAAGGAAGGAAGGAAGGAAGGAAGGAAGGAAGGAAGGAAGGAAGGAAGGATTAATCAATAATTTGGGGGAAGCAAATTTTAAAGAGGGTAGGGAGAGGAAGAGAAGGGGAAGGGAGGGAAAGGGTGGAAAAGTGAGGAGGGAAGGAAAGAAGAAAGGAAGGGAGGAAGATGAATGGTCAATATTTTCGTATAATAGTTACAAAAGCAACTAAATAAGCTTTTTAAATATATTTTAGATTTAGACCTAACGTAAAAATAATCTACTTCTAAAACCATGTGCTTCTCTTCGCTATTGTATAAAGACATTTTCTTTTCTCACACACCATAACAAAATTAGTATTTTTTTATCTTTTCTTTATTCACTGTAACTTATTTTAAAAAGCAAAATGGTTTTTATTTAAACTTAGAAAGAAGCATGAAAGAAAAAGAGAAAAAGAATGTGTTCAAGAGAGAGCATCGGCTTCTTCAGAGTGGAAAAGCAGAGACATAGAGACAAGCAAGTGAGATATGTGTTCAAAAGAGAACACGACCTTGAAGACCCTTCCCTGTAACTTTTGATTAAAGTCATGGTACTGATGAATGAGAATGAATCCAAGATGAAATTAATGCTAATCCTCACAGGAAAAATAAATCACTTCTTCACATTTTCAAAGTATTTTTGTGCTGTAGTTCTTGATTGTACTTAGACCAGAGGCCATGCCTACCTAATACAATCAAGATAGCGAACTGTACTATATTTAATTTCTTTGAAGTGTGGTAATTATTACTAATTATCATCCTACTTGGTAATTAACAACTGGTTGCTGTAAGCATACTCCCCGCATCTTCCCAACACTATGGATTCAGAGGAATAGATTATTTTCTTTAGTGGATATTTCATATTTAAACACTGACAAAGGTGTTGCCGCACTGGGAGGGGTCTCCAGTAGAGACATTTGAATTCTATGCTCTGCTTTATTAAATCATTTCTTTGTATATTGGTCCAATAATTTACCTTGTATGCCAATTTCATGTTTTAAAGATTTTTCTCCTCCTTAGTACTTCTGACTAACTACAGAATTTTGATATTTCTCTCTTTTCTTTCTTCATGTCCCTCTTCGTGTATAATTTTTTAAATCTGTGATGGAAGGGTCTTCTGTAAGTGTCTTATTTAAGTGACATTAAATAATAATACCATTACTGCCAGTAATAACTATGGCAATAATGATGATAGCAATATGTAATTATTATGATGTTCTGAGAGCTTTAAATCATATAGTCATTACATTATCACATTGAATCTATAAGATAGGTTCTATTATTACCACCTCCTCTACCTCATATTGAGGACACTGAGATCATAGAAGTTAAAATACAAAGCTAGAAGAGGCAGACCTTTAATTGGAATCAGGCATTTTGGTTCTGGAATCAAAACTTTTCATAACTCTGTACTATCCCTCAGAGTCAAAAACTCAATGCATAAATTATTATAGAATTGGTGCTTAATACCTCTTGACTGTTTCAGATTATCCACACTATTATATACGGTATTCACTACCCATAGTTGTACATTTTGTAGGTTCCTTTCTCCACTGTTCTGTTTTTGTTTTGTTTTTTGGGTCACACCCGGCGATGCACAGGGGTTACTCCTGGCTCTTCACTCAGGAATTACCCCTGGCGGTGCTCAGGGGACCATATGGGATGCTGGGATTAGAACCCGGGTAGGCCGCGTGCAAGGCAAACGCCCTACCCACTGTGCTATTGCTCCAGCCCCTCCACTGTTCTGTTTTTACATTTATGTATTTAGACATGGAATGGCTTCTTCACCTTTTTGGGTTTTTTTTTCTGACTATAGTAAGTAAAACTTTTTTGTTTATGCAAGAATAGACTACTCCACTATATTTTCTGTATTAATAAAGCAAGAAAAAGGAGATAGAATAGAAAACACTACACATATGAGACACCAGGGAAAATCTCCCTCTCTCTGGGATGACTTTGCACTAGAAAAATCATTAAAATAGTACCAAACAAATTAGCAAAAGTAAAATCAACTTTATCAAATTTATGAAGAATTTTTGTGATAGAAAATTCTAAAGAAAAATGGGGCAGATCTGAATATTTATCTCATGTTTGCGAATGGGGCTTTCATGAGGATAGATGATTTCATATACTAGAGACAAAAATAACATCATATTTAGTGCAAAATTTTAAAAATGTTTTAGAGAAGATGCATTGTTACTGATTTATTTGCATCTGGATGGCATCCATGTCCAGCTACAACTGTACAACTAGCTAAGTTCTAAGGAGAAAATGGTGCTCACTTTTTTTTTCTCAGTTAGGAGAAGGGCAAAGAACTAATAGGATGCCTGAGTTTCTTTTTAGCATCTATTATTGCCATGATTTTTAAAAGAATATGCATTTCTAAATAATAGAAGCACTTTCATTCAAACGCTATAGGGTTAAAATATCAAGGTCATGCTTACTTGAAGTGATTTACTCTAGGTATATTAAGGAAAGCCTATCTGATGCAAAACCCACTCATTGTCTTTCTCTAAGGTTGTGTTTACACATCCAAAGAGCACCTCTATTCTGTCTCACACTGGTATACAACCTTACCAGGTACTAACTGAATACAAAAAATTACCAAAGTCTTCTTGGGTACTGTAGCACTGTAGCACTGTCGTCCCGTTGTTCATCGATTTGCTTGAGTGGGCACCAGTAACGTCTTCATTGTGAAACTTGTTGTTACTATTTTTGGCATATCGAATACGCCACGGGTAGCTTCCCAGGCTCTGCTGTGCGGGCGGGATACTCTCAGTAGCTTGCCGGGCTCTCCCAGAGGGACAGAGGAATCAAACCCGGGTTGGCCTCGTGCAGGCAACACCCTACCCGCTCCGCTATGCTATTGCTCCAGTCCTCTTGACCTTTGGCTAAGATCAAGTGTAGTATCTTGGGTACTAAGTACCTTAAAAAATGTCTTGCTTTCACCTATCCCATGTTACATTTCAATTTTTCCTTTCATAACTACCCTGCACAGAGTTAAGCTTTCTTTGTCTTTTTCATAAAAAAAAAGTTTATAGAGGTGCTCTTTGGATATGCAAACTCTTTAGAACTGCAGATGATGAAAGTAACCCCTTGGCCTGCTCAACAGTTTTACCTAGTGAACTTTTCTGGAACGAGTTGGAAAGCCAATGTTTCTAAAGCATTTAGTTCAGATGTCTAACACAAAGCTATTCACAGGATTTAAAAAGTAGTTTGAATTTTATTTTGAGGACATGCTCCTTTAAGTTTGATATTTTCTCAGCTCAATCTTGTCCACTGTTTCAAACATTATAATTACCTCACACAAAATGTTGCGTGAGGTAATCCATTTAAATGTTTTCAGTTAATTATGTATAAAAGTAAATCATCATCTAAAGCCATGAAGTTTAGCTGTTCCTCTTGAAGTCTCCATACATTTTAATCTCAAGAATGTCTATAAATTTCTTCTAAGTAAGAACTGTCAGCACTGAGTGCTTCATTTGGGAGCACCTATGATGACACCACTGCTCTTTCCTTTCATGTCACATGATGTGTGTGTGTCTGTGTAGACTGCAGTCGCTGCTGAGAAGCCAGTCAGCCCAAGTCTCTTCCAGAGGTCCTAGAACCCCATATTCCTGCTCTCTCCAATTTGAACCATAGGCTTGGTCATCACATCTGAGTTCCAAGAGTTGTGCCAGTATGGCTGAGTCAGTAAAAGTTTACAGGATCTGCATGTACAGTGGAAAACAAACGCATACACAAAAACTCTAATGAACATTTAATCTCTTATATAGAGAGGAAGACATTAACCTAGATTTCTCCTTTCCCCTAGGTAATTTAATTTTAGGAGCAGTATTACTCTTTCTTGACATTGTACCTTAACTAGGTCATTCACATTCACCCCAATGGACCTCCTTTTTCCTGAAGACTCCAGATAATCTTTCCTAAATCAGTTACATAACTCAGCTCTCTCTACTCCAAAAAAGGAGTGAGGATATTTTGGCTTGGAATTCTAGAAAAAATTTCTGAACATACTTCTTCCATTTTTCTCTCCATAACTTGGCCTGTGCATTACATTTTATAATTAAGACAAAATTATTTGAAGAAAATGCTTAATATGCCTATTTTCAGAGAGAAATATCTCCATTCCTATACCTAAGGTATTGAATATTCTCACTGTGCACCTAAGCTGCAGTTATTTGAAGTCTATTTGCATCTGATACTTCCATCCTCTTGTCCCTTCTGAGAACTTGTGGGGTTGTGGCTGTGCTCAGGAATTACTCCTGGATCTGTGCTCTCGGGTCCCTCCTGGCTAGCTAGGGAACCATTATGGGGTGACAGGGATCAAACTCAGGTTGCCTTGTGCAAGAAAAGAGCCTTAACCACTGTACAATCTTTCTGGCCCTGCATAATGAGGTCTTTATCTATTATTTATTTGGGGGTACACTCTGGGCTATATGTTGATGGTTTACTTCTCGCTCTGTGCTCAGGGATCCCTTCAGATGGACTTTGGGGAACATACACAATTTTGGGGAATGAACCTGAATTGCAAGTATAAAATACAATGCACCTTCCTCATTGTACAGTCACTCTGGCCCCATGCATCAGGAAGTTTTAAAGGTGATTTTTCAGGGCTCTGATTGCATCAAATGGTAGGTGCCTTACCCAGCCAGCACCTCACCTTCTGAAACCACACTTTTGTCTAAAGGTGAACTGAGCAAAGCAAAGAGAAATCTGCTATCTGCCACCTATACTTCGAGCTTTGCCAGAGGTGCTGTATTGCCTGCTACCAGCAAGTAGTACTACTACAAAAGTTTCCATGTTTGCTGACTTAGTGGCAGAAATCTGAGCAAAGCATTTTCCTTCTTAAAATCCATATTTGATGATGCGGTAATAAGGATACAGCAACGTTGTTGTTGTTTTTTTAACTCAAAACTTACATCAAATCAACTGACAACAACTACACTTAACACTGAATTAAATATTGTAATTTTATTATTAGCACAGCGGTTGGGCTTTCGCCTTTCATGCAGCCAACCCGAGTTCGATTCCTCCGACCCTCTAGGGGAGCCTGGCAAGCTACCGAGAGTATCGGAGAGTATCGAGCCCGAGAGGCAGAGCCTGGCAAGCTACCCGTGAGTATTGGATATGCCAAAAATAGTAACAATAAGTCTCTCAATGAGAGATGTTACTGGTGCCCCTTGAACAAATCGATGAGCAACGGGATGACAATGATTAAAAAATTTTATTATTGGGGTCCACTTCAGGATATCTCTGTGTGTTAACCATAGGCTCTGGGAGAGAGAACTGAAATTCTTGAGTTTGTCAGTTTCATATCATTGATTTTATTCGACCCTCTTCAAAGTCAACACTAGCGCTTTCTCAGACTTGCTGTCTGACAACCAGATTATCTCATATTAGCTCTTTACTTGGACTGGAGCCATAGCACAGTGGGTAGGGCATTTGCCTTGCATGCGGCTGACCTGGGTTCGATTCCTCTGTCCCTCTTTGGAGAGCCCGGCAAGCTACCAAGAGTATCCCGCCTGCACGGCAAAGCCTGGCAAGCTACCCATGGCGTATTCAATATGCCAAAAACAGTAACAGCAAGTCAATGGAGATATTACTGATGCCCACTGGAACAAATCGACAAACAATAGGACACAGTGCTATAATGCTATAACTCTTTACTTATTTAGGGGCCACAACTGGTGGTGTTCAGGGAGAACTTCTGGCTTGGATTACTCTGGTGAGAGAAAAGGGACCATATATTATGACAAGGATTACTCCATATGTCGTGCAAGGTCAGCACCCTACCTGCATTAGTATTATTTTGCTCCTAGCAATTCATTTTAAAAACTAAAATTAAAGCTAAATTTAAAGAGATGTTCATTTCCAACAATTTCTATAAAAATGTGTTCCCTTCTAAACAACAACAAAATATAAAAATTCTGTATTTTTATATAATATATAACTGTTACTGTCACTGTCATCCCGTTGCTCATCAATTTGTTCGAGCGGGTACCAGTAACGTCTCTCATTGAGAGACTTATTGTTACTGTTTTGGGCATATCCAATATGCACAGATAGCTTGCCAGGCTCTCCGTGCGGGCTCCATAACTCTCAGTAGCTTGCCGGGCTCTCCGAGAGGGGTGGGGGAATCGAACTCAGGTCGGCCATGTGAAAGGCTAATGCCCAACCGCTGTGCTATCGCTCCAGCACATAATATATAACAACAACAAAAATATATAAATTAAAAACGCAGTTGGATACACATACATTGAATTGAAGATTCATTGCTTTTTCTTTTCTTAAGGTTTGGTTGCTGTTGAGAGAGAATTTAACGGAAGGAAGAACATCCTCCAAAGATAGTTATGTTTTGAATAACACCTTGTGATAGGCTGTAAGAGGTCCAGTACGATCAGTTTCATTTTGGAAAAGAAGTCTCTGAAGACTAAGGTGATCCACTCAATTTGGGAAATATTTTAAATAACTCATAATATATAGTAATTATGATGGGATTGCATGACTGGCTACACCATTTTTTTTCAAGAGTGGTAGAGATCTCTGGTGCTAACAACAGTGATATGTATAAGAAATTATATTGAAAGAGACCATAATCCACATTCTGATGAAAAAAATTTTAAAGAAGAGAAAATTGTAAATACGATAAAATATACTTTTTCTGCCTTAGGAATTATAGTGTCCAAAATTAAAATAATTGCCTTTTCCCCTTTTGTTTAAGTTGTGTTAATTAATTAGAAATTCACTATTGTAATATATCCTCAAGCTATTTAGACAGCTTTCACATAAACATTTTATAATTTAAATTTCAGATTTATAGGGATATTCAGCAAAGATTCATAGGGATTATAGTCAAAACATTATACATTTAAGTTTACAATATTATTCTAAATATAATTTAAAGGTTAATGAGAAAAAAACAAATAAGAGATTAGTGAGAAATATAACCTTTTACCTAGCTATCTCTCTATCTCTATTAGCAAGTAATACTAAAAACAGAGAGAAAGAAAGTGAAGGAAGTAAAAAAAAGAGAGAGGGAGAGATGGAAGAGAGATTAAAGAAATAAAGAAAGTTGCTTTCTATGATTGCTTCTACAGATAGTGTTTAGAAAGATGTATAGAGATCATGGTGAATTGGACTTCTATTGTCAGAAAAGTTTAAGTGCAGGAATAAGCACCTAAATTCTCAGTGACTTGATATGATAAAGAATACTCGCTTACCCTCACTATAACCCATTTGAATTGGGCACAAGAATTCTGGCTTTCATTTGTAATCACATGTTTACTAATTGTGAAAAGGAGAGCACAGGGAGAATTTTAGGAAGATGACCCTGAAAGAATAAGTATTATTCCTTCATGTGTGGCAGGGACCACATATGACTGCCCTGGGGGAAAGACACTTCATCCCTATGTGTGGGGAACAGGAACAGAATCAGAGAACAATCTTGGTTAAGGTATGGCAGTTAGAGTTTCAGGGCAGGTAGAAACACGCCTGAGGAGGAGCAACCTTGTTTTCTATAGAACTTGAATTTCTTTTGTAAATTTTTTAAAGTTCATTTACTCAAGTATATCCTTATTTAACAAGCTGATAGTAAGCATCAAGAAGTTGTTTTGCAACAATGAAATATCATCTCACACCACAGACACTGGCCCACATCCAAAAGAACAAAAGCAACCGGTGTTGGCGCAGATGTGGGTAAAAAGAGACACTCCTTCACTGCTGATGGGAATGCCAGCTGGTTCAGCCCTTTTGGAAAACAGTATGGACGATTCTCAAAAAATTAGAAATCGAGCTCCCATTTGACGCAGCAATACCACTCCTGGGAATATATCCTGCAGAGGCAAAAAGATATAGTAGAAATGACATCTTCATTTGTATGTTTATTGCAGCACTGTTTACAATAGCCAAAATCTGGAAAAAAAAAAACAGAGTGCCCCAAAACAGTTGACTGGTTAAAGAAACTTTGGTACGTCTACACAATAGAATACTATGCAGCTATTATAAAAGATGAAATCATGAAATTTGCATATAAGTGGATCAACATGGAAACTATCATGTTAGTGAAATGAGTCAGAAAGAGAGAGACAGACATAGAGAGATCACACTCATCTGTGGAATATAAAGTAACAGAATGGGAGTCTAACACCCAAGAGTAGTAAAGAGTAGTAGAGACAAGAACCAGGAGGTCTTCCCTGTAGGATGACATTGCTTTGTCCTTTCCCCCTTGCCACAAGGAGCTTAAGTTTATCCCGGTCACACCCATCAAGGTGCTCCTGAGTCACTCCCATTCCTTTGTCTACCTGTCACCACTTCTCTATGCCTCTTCCCCAAACAGTTAATCAGCTTTTCCCCCTTAATCAGACTGTTAATTTGTAAGGTCAGATCTTTCTAGGACACTGAACTTATATTGTAAGTTAATATTGCCTTTCTCCTCTCCTTATGTCTTTTGAATAGTTTACTTTAAAGCAGTGTCCTTTTTGTATAGACACAAGAAGACAATATTATGCCTCTGTAACTTGAGATTTAATTGGCTTCAAATATTATTCATTCCCAGGCATCTGCTTTTTTGATTTAAGCCTCAGTTGCCCTCAGTTCCTAGCACCCCAAAAGCAGGTTTCTGACGAGGGACGGGACAGACCTAGGGCAAGTGGTGAGTTATGTGCTACCCTGGCATCGAGATGGGCCTGGCCAAAGGGCCTAATTCTTAACTATAAGTTAAGAGCTTGGTCATGGACAAATGCTGTCATGATCCAAAAGTAACAACGGAAAAAAAATGTAACGATGAGACTAGGACCCTGCTAGGGCTAGGAAAGACTGATCTGGCCTGAACACTGTAATCTGAAATGGAGATGGCCCCAGGGGAGCAATTCTATAAGTTTAATGCATCTCTTACTGTGTCCATACAAAATGATTAATATTATGAATGCTTATATGTTTGCTGGACTAGGAGAGGAGCAACACACTCATAGGATTCACCCTTGGGTGGGTCCTGCTGAAGGAAAATCTGCCCTAGAAGCAGCATCCCCTGAGGGAAAGAACTTTAGCCCTATTGATTGTGACCACACCTATGTGTAAGCCCCAACCCCTCATGCTGGGGGGATTTAACTAGGCTGGAAGAGTAGGGTGGGGACGAGATCGAGAGCTGGGAGAGAAGCAGAGAGACAGGAGTGAATGAAATAAATGGCAACTGATCAAGCAAACAATTTGGCCTTCTTCCTTCATTTGCCTGCCCTTGGCCAACAGCCATCCCAATCCAGTCCATACACAGTGGCTCCAGAGCACCAAACGCGGGCCGTGAGACAGAGCCTTCGGAGAGCCCTTGAACACACGCCATTCAGCGTGCGTAGTTTTATACATTGTCCCACAGCTTGGAAACTGGCCTCACATGCTGGGGGAAATGGCAGCTGAGGTAGAGAAGGGAACACCAAGTAGAGGATGTAGGGAGGACCCACTTGGGTTGAAAGCTGCATGCCGAAAGTAGACTATAGACCAAACATGATGGCCACTCAATACCTGTATTGCAAACTACAACACCCAAAAGGAGGGAGAACAAAAGGGAATGCCCTGCTGCAGAGATAGGGTGGAGTCATAGGGGTTGGGGTGTGGGTGGTGGGAGGGATACTGGGAACATTGGTGGAGGAGAATGGGCACTGGTGGAGGGATGTAAACGATCACTGTATGACTGAAATGCAAACATAAAAGTTCATAAGTTTGTAACTGAACCTCATGGTGATTCACTAATAAAAAATTTTTTAAAAAAGAAGTTGTTTTGATTTCTTTCATGGGCTCATTGTATAGTATATCCTTCTGATACTCACCAATAAATCCTTTTGGTCACTTTCCACTGACATGCATTCTTGTGATGAACAAAGGATAGAAAGACTTCTTTTTGAGATGAAATAAAGTATGCTAAACACTTATTTTTCATGAAATTGGATATTTGGAGTTATTCTGTATATTACATATTAAGGCTTTTGTTTTATCCATACATCTTAATAATAGCATATCCATTGATTTTGACACGTGATTCATGATTTTCTAGTCTTATACAGGAAGGTGTATTTGATTTGTAAAACCTTGTAGTTTTTTCTTGAATATTATTTCTAATTTCAAATCATTTAATAATAAAATGCAACAAATTTGAAGCTTTCATACTTCAAATCAAAAGTTTCACTTTTATATTCCTCTAATTATGCAGAGGAAGAAGGAGAATGCAATTATTAAGGTAGATTTAGCTTTTGTATAAAAGAAATCTATGGTGGAAATATAATTACTATAATAGTGTAGTAAATACACAGATTGTAACTTGCAGCTATTTTTCTGTATGATTATTACAGTGTTGCTATCACCAGAGCCCATTAACTATAGTTTTACTAGGCAAAATATTAGTTACTCTATTTTTCATGTAGTACCTATGGTTTGTTATGGATTTTATGACAAATCTAGAATGCTATTATAATGAATTTTATTATGTTGTGCTTAGAAGTGGCAGAGAGGAACTTCTAACTTATATTCTGTTTTGATTTTTTCACTTATATTGTGACCTAGAGCATATTTCTTAAACTTTCTTCATATTTGTTTTCAACTGGAGAACAAATATATTTCATTTAGAAAACTATTCAATTCGAAAATATAATCTAAAAGCCATTTTTCATTAATTGCACTTAGATTCACTTCTTAGATTAACTGAAGTAAAATATTAACTGTTATTGAGTGTATGTTGAAATACTTTCAATACAAATAAAGTTACTCAGAATAAAGGACATATTTGTTCTCAGTAACGCAAACTAGACCAACTCCCGCAGGCCTTTTTCCTTGATCCTCTTTTGTTATAAACCTTTTACCTCACCAGTTGTCTGGACCAAGAGTACTCAAGAATTACGACGTTGATACCCATTGGTGCCTGGGAATCATGCAGTGACAAGGATCTTGCTCATAGTCTCACACATGGTAAGCATGATAACATCTGAGCTATCTCCCTGTCCCCGAGCTTTCATTGTGTTTTCTCCAGAGTCACTGTCACTGTCTCTGACATCACATTGTTCTTCGATTTGCTCGAGCAGGCACCAATAACGTCTTCATTGTGAGACTTGTTGTTACTGTTTTTGGCATATTGAACACGCCACGGGTAGCTTGCCAGGCTCTGCTGTGCGGGTGGGATACTATTGGTAGCTTTCTGGGCTCTCTGAGAGGGTTGAAGAAGCAGAACCCAGTTGGCTGTGTGCAAGGCAAATGCCCTACCCGCTGTGCTATCACTCCAGTTAAATAAATCAAATATTTCTTAAATTTTTAATACATAGCACAAGAAATCACCTAAGAAGATATTTGGGCCACAGTGGAAACTCAGTAGTCACACCCAGCAGTGCTCAGAGGTTGCTCAGGAGTCTCCTTCAGGCTAGACAATATTAACCCCTATTCTATCTTCCTGGCCCTTCCATTGATTTTAAAATGTGATTAGCAGTTATTTGTTATGAACAGACATAGTTATTCATTATGTGAACTTGATAAATTTTTATATTTCTCACCAGATTATCCTTGTGTTTCAAACTTGCTATGCATTCTGATGAAAGATAGAACTGTTTTGTGGTCACTTATTTTACAAAACCACCAGTTTCAATGTACTGCCCAATGAAAAATTAAAACCAAAATTAAATACAAATCAAATTATCAAAGATTTTGCTGTACTTAAAATCTTTTATTTTTAAGTTGTTTTGATTTTTCATTAACTTAATTTTTGGGGGTGGAAGTGAGTCACCTTAGGCAAGCATCAACTTTTAAATTATAAATCTCAAAAAATATATAAAGTAGAGGACCCCAAACTTTCATTTTTAAACTTTGAAATTAAAAATTACCCTTTTTTACCATTACAATATAAGAAGAATTAATGTAGGGATTAGGGATCAAGATAGAAGCTTTTTTACTAAAAATTTGTACTGAAGTAATAGTTTGGAACCATGACAGAGTGCTTCTAAAATTCACATCCAAAATATTATTAACTTCTGGAGCCAAAACTGTTCTTATGAAGATGGGTATAGAATTCCTGACCATTCAAGATCTTCACATATATGAAGATGATGAACAAGAATATTCTGGAGATATGTTGTTCTAAGTAGATTAGATAAATAGACTCAAACATATATGGATACTTATTTCAAATGTATTACCAGTCAAATTAATTACTTAAAGAGCAGTGGAACAAAAACAGTGCAACCACTGCTGTCTTATTATTTTAGAAAGGTCCAAGAAAGAAACAATCAACCTGAAGCAATTTGTAGGAAGACAAATTGTTTTAAATTCAGACAGGTCTGAGATTTATCTCTCCTTGTTAGCAGTGAAAGTAGACTAGACTCTTAGCATCCCATTTTCATTTATAGAAGAAGGGAAATATACCCACTTCTTTACAAAGAAAAAGTTTGTATTTAACAAATATTATCTTTTACTTTTTCGACATCAAGGAAGACTGTATTTCTGATCATGTAACTGTACTCTGGTCCATGAGGTATTTGGTAGAAGGGAATTTCACCATTTGCAGACTGGGTCCTTACATTCCACACGCTTTTCATATTATTGCTTTGTCCTCCAGCTAGATCTTAAGTATAAAGTAGAGAAATTCAAAATCTCATAACTCAAAGCATTTTAAAAATAATTTGACTTTATACTATCATCCATATGGATTTTATAAAGTAGAATATAGTTCTTAAGTGAATAATGTCTAATCACAAAAATTGCCTGCTGGTCTGAAAAAAGAAAAGCTATTGTTCATTAACACATGGTACATTTGGATAAAAGTTTTGTTCTGTAATATTGTATTTAAAATGAATGCATAAAATGTTATTATAAATATATATTTTTTATTTTGCCTCATTGGTCTGCAAAATAGTCTGCTTATTTTAACCAGTCTGCAGGTGTTAGATGGTTGAAAATTACTGCCCTAAGCAATGTCTTATTTCTCGTAACCCAGATTACCATAGAAATGAAAACAGACAAGAAACAATACAATGAGTATGGATTCAAACTAAGCAGAAACAAGAAAATGGAAAAAAACAAGGTGAAAGAGACATTGCATAATATGATTATAATTCATAAGGAAAATACAATCAGAAAATGGTGGCAACATGTTTGCTTAAAAAGTTGTTAAAACTTTATATTTAGATCTCAGATTTCTATAGTGATACTGTAGGTTGTTGTGTTCACTTGTTTCCCAAAGAGAAAAGAACTTTGAGCAGTCTTCCAGAGAGACTGACGAAAAACTTTATGCTGAAAGATTTATTTCACTAAAGACAATCGTTGGGCCTCATTTTAGACACTTTGTTTGCTGAAGGAACACTGAAAATATAGCTCAGAGTCACATATTAAAAAATTTTTTTTTCTAGTAAATATCAGACACCAGGAAGACAATTGTGTGTTTTTTGCATCTCTAACAATTGGTACACAGAAAAAGAATATGTTTTTTATTTAAAATAGGAAAGTGTTTGTTTACAATAATGTAACTCTGGCTGGAGTGATAGCACAGTGGTAGGACATTCACCTTTCACGCAGCCTACCCGTGTTCGATTCCTCCGCCCCTCTCGGAGAGCTTGGCAAGATACCGAGAGTATTGCGCCCGCACGGGAGAGCCTGGCAAGCTACCTGTGGCATATTCGATAGGCCCAAAATAGTAACATTAAGTCTCACAATGAGAGACATTACTGGTGCTCGCTTGAACAGATCAATGAGCAACGGGATGACAGTGACAGTGACAACATAACTCCAACTACCTTCCCCCACAGATCAAGGATGAAAACCAGCTGCCCTGGGCTCTAGATAGAAGCATGGCTCTGGGGCAGGAAACCAGCCTTTCTGGAAAACAATATGGACAGTCCTTCAAAAACTAGAAATTATGGCTTGCAACACAGACACTGACAGGCCATCATGTTTGTTCCATTTTCTACTTTCAGCACGCATCTCCCATCCCAACTGGTTCCTCCAGCCATCATTTTCTTAGTGATCCCTTCTCTATTCCATCTGACTTCTCCCCTCCACTCATGAAGCAGGCTTCCAGCTATTAAGTAATCTTCCTGGCCCTTGTATCTACTGTCCTTGGGTGTCAGCCTCATGTGATGCTATTCTATACTCCACAAATTAGTGCAGTCCTTCTGTGTTTGTCCCTGTTCTTCTGACTCATTTCACTTAGCATGATACTCTCCATGTCTATCCATATATAAGCAAATTTCATGACTTCATCTCTCCTAACAGCTGCATAGTATTCCATTGTGTAGATGTACCAAATTTTCTTTAACCAGTCATCTGTTTTAAGGCATTTGAGTTGTTTCCAGATTTTGGCTATTGTGAACAGTGCTGCAATGAATATATAGGTACAGATGTCATATATACTGTGCTTTTTTTGCATCCTCGGGATATATTCCCAGAAGTGGTATTGCGGGGTCATATGGAAGCTCAATTTCTAGTGTTTGAAGGACTGTCCATATTGTTTTTCAGAAAGGCTGGACCAGTCGGCATTCCCACCAACAGTGAAAGAGTGTCCATTTTTCCCCCACATACATGCCAGCACTGGTTGCTTTTGTTCTTTTGAATGTTTGCCAGTCTCTATGGTGTAAGATGATATCTCATTGTTTTGATTTGCATCTCCCTGATGACTAGCGATGTGGAACATTATTTTCATGTGCCTGTTGGCCATTTTTATTTTATTTTTGAGAAAAATTCTGTTCATTTCTTCTCCCCATTTTTTGAAGGAGTTGGAGTATGGGGAATATTGACTGCCATGGAGGCAGGGGGAGGGTGAGGGGGTGTATACTGGGGATATCGGTGTTGGGGAATGTGCACTGGTGGAGTGATGGGTGTTTGATCATTGTGTGATTGTAACCCAAACATTAAAGCTTGAAATTATCTTGCGGTGATTCAATAAAATTTTAAAAAATATAAAACTAGAAATTGAGCTTCCATATGACCGCGCAATACCATTTCTGGGAATATATCCCAAGGGTGCAAAAAAGTATAGTTGAAAAGACATTTGCACTTGTATATTCACTGCAGCACTGTTCACAATAGCCAAAATCTGGAAACAACCCAAGTGCCCTAAAACAGATGATTGGTTAAAGAAAATTTGGTACATCTACACAATGAAATACTATGCAGCTGTTAGGAGAGATGAAGTCACGAAATCCATTGCTTACAAGTGGATAGACATGGAGAGTATCATGCTAAGTGAAATGAGCCAGAAAGACAGGGGCAGACATATAAGGACTGCACTGATTTGTGGTGGAATAGAGAAGGGATCACTAAGAAAATGATAGCTGGAGGAATCAGTTGGAATGGGAGAAGTGTGCTGATAGTAGATAATGGACCAAACATGATGGCCTCTCAGTGTCTGTGTTGCAAGCCATAATGCCCAAAAGTAATAAAATATTTCTATAGTATAAAATAATATAATGGTATATTTAAAGTTAATTAATAGCATGTATGCTCAAGAGAACAGTTTCCTTCCAGTGTAGGAATGATTTAAAGTAGAGACCATGAATGAATGGTAGTCAAGTGAATTAGAAAGTCCTGATAAATCCAGACTCATAATGACTTTGAATTGAGTTAAATCAATGAGGAAACAAATGAGAGTATAAAGTCAGGAGATACACACACACACATACACACACACACAAAGACACACACACACATCTCTGACATATATATGCTTCACCTGTTCTTTTGTTATTGCAACTATTAGAAAGCAATAGTCAAAACAAAGAGAAACTTTTGTGGTTTTCTGTTCTACTTGGTTGTTTTTTTGATTATTTATTTTAAGTAATATATTATTAAAAAAGCCCTAAAATATATTTTAGTTAGCTCAACAACCATAGAAACAATAACAATTGTGTATTTCTTTGTTTTTGTAGATATTCTTATGGTGAAAAAAATCAACTATTACATTTTTGAAACAAGAGCATACGTGAATGTTTCCTAGGCATGTATTGTGCACATAGACATGAAGTTGATGGTATTCTTTTTTATCTTTTTATGTAGGTTTTGTTTTTTGTTTCCCTTTAATTTCTTTTATTTCTAAGAAAAATGAGCTTATTGTAACAAAATAAAGTTACCACAAAAAATTTTTCTTCTGATTTCTATCTAATGAAGAAAAAGTAACTGTTCCAGGTGTCTTGTAAATGAAAAATTGTTCATTAACAACCTGTAAGTTAAATTCATAAAAAATTATATAAGTTAGACTATTGTTATACTATAACTTAGACTATTGCTCTTACCCCTTTAAGTTTAACTTGTGCAATATAATAATGCAATACTTTTCTCAACGGATCATCCAGACAATATTCAGATTCAACAGTATAATCTGGGTAAAATTTATTTATTTATTTAATTTTATTTAATAATTTTTTTTTTATTGAATCACCATGTGAAAAGTTGCAAAGCTTTCAGGCTTAAGTCTCAGTCATACCATGATCAAACACCCATCCCTTCACCAGTGCACATGTTCCACTACCAAGAACCCCAGTATACCTCCCATCTGACCCCCACCCTCCACCTGTGTGGCTGATGATGTTCATTTTACTTTGTCTTTACTCTGATTGCACTCAATATTTCAACAGGAAACTCACTATTATTATTTGGAATTTTCCCCTACCAATCAGACTTGCTGAAAAGGCAGCATTTGATAACTTGTTTTCCATTGCTGAGAATGAAGAGTACATGTGGTTTTTGTTTCTGGTATTTTAGTAACTAAGTCCAGAGAAATTTCTTCCAGGATTCGCATCATTGCAAGCTTGTACCTCTGTTTAGTGGGCCTTATAAGATGGTGGTTGCCAAGCCGCCTCAGGGAAAGGAAAAGCCCAGAGAGAAAAATCTTTCCCCTCCCAAGGCAGCATGGGGCTGTAGCTTAGCTCACAGTCTAGAGGCATTTCTGCAAGAAGCTGCTGGTGCCGAAAGTAGTTAGTAGGCCTCCAGGATCATGGGTGTTCAGCATCCTAAAATTAATTTATTTTGATACTAGTTCTTTACCCTTTCATTTCAGGTGTCTTTGGCAAAAGTCTGGCCATTTTATTGACAATATCATGTTATGTCAGATTATTTCTCTGTCTAAAGTCTTACCAACAGTATATAGAATCCCAGGGAAGAAGGAATTAGAAGTCACCACACAAACTTTCTGTAACAAGATTTATGGAGCACAATTAAATTTCTTGCTTAAATAAAATACAGCTTTTATCCTACCCTTTTTATTTAACATGCATATTTTCTGTCTTGTGACAAGAAAAGGTGGACTACAATATCATCTAGCAAGAGATGTTCAGCAGTGTGTTTTCCCCTCCCCAATTCTGTTTCATTTCTTGTCATCTCCTCTCCTCTCTTTGTTTGTTTTTTTTTTTGGACTTACCTGTAGGTTATTGGAGAATATTTTAGGCCATGCAGTCATAAGTGTTGCCATAAATTTTGGAAATATAGATGATGTTAGTAATTCTTAAAGACTTTATAGTTGACTGAATTTGTGAACAACTCTAGTCATAATCAATGTTATGCATGATATTTATTCCTCCTTCAGAAATCTCTGTTTGGGGGCCAGAACAATAGTACAGTGGGTAGGGTATTTGCCTGGCATGCGGCTGATCCAGCTTGGATCCCGAGCATTCCAAATGTTCCCCCAGCACCAGTAGGAGTAATTCCTGAGTGCAGAGCCAGTAGTAACATCTAAGCATTGCCGGGTGTGACACACAAAACCAAAATAAGCAATCCGTTTTACCATGGTTTTCTATAAGAAAACTATCCTTTCAATTAATTCCATGTGTTTTGTAAAAAAGAAGCATAAGAGCACTGAGCAAGTATAATCATATTTTGTTAGAGTTCTTTCAAAGATTCAACTTTTCAAAAGATAGCTATATAAAGACTGAAGTGCTGAAAGATATCTTTAAATGTTGAGCATGTTTTTCAAATGGAACACAAGCAGAATTAGTTTTCTTGGAATCCTGTTCATAGTTTTGTTTGCTTGTTTTGTTTTGGGGACCACATCCATGGCTACTCAGGGCTTATTCTGGCTCTGCATTCAGGAATGAGCCCGGCAGTGCTCAGGGAACTAACATATTACCCACTGTGCTACCATTCCGGCTGTGTATAAAGTTTTGAGGCTGCACCCAGTGGTTCTCTGGGTTTTGTGCTCAGGGATCACTTTTGACAGTGCTTGAAGGACTATGTGTGTTAGCAGGATACCATATCTGGTGCTGTGGATTGAACATGAGTTTTCCATATTCAAGGAAAGTACTATAACTATTGTTCTGTTTTTCCTACCCTAAACTCTTTTTTGGGGGTGGGGGAGGGTCGTACCTGGAGATGCACAGGGGTTACTCCTGGCTCATGCACTCAGCAATTACTCCTGGCTGTACTCGAGAACCATATGGAATGCTGGGAATCGAATCCAGGTTGGCCGCGTGCAAGGCAAATGCCCTACCCGCTGTGCTATAGCTCCAGCCCCGAAACTCTGTGTTTTGAACTCCTATTTGGTTGACCAAGCTACAGGTAAGAAATGTACCTCATAAACAGTGCTATACTAAGTTCCTTTTCACATGGAAAGTTTCTTTTTTCTTTTCTCTTCTACTTTCCAACAAACTTTTCTACTTAAAGAAAGAAAGAGAAGGAAGGAAGGAAGGAAGGAAGGAAGGAAGGAAGGAAGGAAGGAAGGAAGGAAGGAAGGAAGGAAGGAAGGAAGGAAGGAAGGAAGGAAGGAAGGAAGGAAGGAAGGAAGAGAGGGAGAGAGGGAGGGAGGGAGGGACAGAGGATGGGAGGGAAAGAGGAAGAGAGGGAGGAAGAAGTTTCACTATGTAATAAACACAGTTTTATTACTGATTTAACTTGGTGAAAGTATTCCTCTTTATTTCTAAGGCGGTTTAAGGCAGATGACTTTATCTTGGGAAGTTATAAACTCACTAAAGATTACTATAGGAAGAAATCTTATGCAAGGCCCTGTAGATTTGTTTATTAATCACAAAACACACAAATGACTTCATAGTTCTATAAATTAAAAAAGCCATTCATTGACTTTTTATACTCCTTGAGATTTCACAGTAGGTCAGAAACATTTCCAGGGCTTAATGAATCAGGGTAGATGGTGCTTGGATCTCTAGCTTCACACTTCTTCACCCTCTATTGCATGTTTATAGTACTTGTAGGAGGAAGTTTATATCACAATATTTCTTCTTCTTGTTTCCAGTCTTGAATATTTTTCTCTCCTTTCTGTAGTAAACTTTGCAAATTATCTTGAGAAGACATGAATAAAAAGTCCTCTCAGGGAGCAAAATATAGAAATATATTTCAGATCAAGCCAAAGGTATGTGATCTGATAATTACTTATTTTTGAAGTATTAATTATTAATTATTATTGAAGTAAAAAAGACCCTTTAAAGATCAAGAAGAAGGTGATTCTTTCATTACTGGATTGTTAACTGATGTACACTACAGTAGGTGTGGTGATAAAGGTATGTTATTGTTAGAGCATGTGTGTGTCGAAAATAATAGGTATGAGCAATATCAAATTTAGTATGTTCATTACTTAATAAACATTTATGTATAAAAATTCAGTTTTCTATTTCTATACATGCTATTTTAGTGATCTCAAAAATTTAGGGTTACTTTTTCACCTATTTCCATATCTGACACACAGGAAAATATTGCACCAATCTACGATATATATGTATATATATATATATGCAAACTTATTACTATTAACAATTATACTATTTTATTGTCCAAGTTGCCATCAATTTTTACTTGAACTTTTGAAATACTATACAAAAATTATTTTAAAAACCAAAATAAATATATATCCTAGGGTTGAAATTAAGCTAAAAGTAGACTTTCTTTAGGAGTCAAAACCCAGTTTTAGATAATTATTAAATTATCAAAATAATTATATTTATATAATTATATTTTAAATTATTCAATACTGCTAGTGCACCTGAATACTTAAAAAATATGTAAATCCACATTGTTGAATAATGCAAAATGTATTTTTATTTAAATTATCTTTATGTCTTTATTGTTTTCTTTATTATATAAAATTTGTATATAAATAGATAAAATAAATATCTTGGTTAACATTCAATAAAATAAATTAAGCAATTTTGTTTTTTGTTAGGACCATGCCAGCAATTCTCAAGGCTTAGTCTTGGCTCTGTGCTGAGATCACTACTGGTATACTTCGGGGACCACACAGGGGATCAAACCTGGGCTGGTCACAAGCAAGACAAGTGCCCTTACACCACTTACAATTTCTCTGACCCCAAATCATTTTTTTAAGTTGACAAGAAACTACACAGAAAAAAAAACTCCTAGAAAAGAGGCACTGGGAACTCTGATAATGAAGTTATTAGACAAAGTCTTTAACATCTTTATACTAATGTGATCATGGATATAATGTCAAGCTTAAGAAAAGCACAAGCTGCCTCCCAGTGCCTTTTAGCGCACTATCGGCCGTGATCCAGAGACTCACAACTGAATCTCAGAACCGAGCATCTTGCTGCAGAGATGGCTGCAGACCAGGAACCAGGCTGATTTCGGATGGGCGCAGGCATCCTCCCTCTCTGCCTGCACAGATGAACCCCGGCAATTCCGAACCTCCAGAACCCAATTTCTGCCACCCTCATGGCCCATCTTCACAGGCTTAATCTGGGACCCCCAATGAAGAGAATAAATCCTCTGCAAAACCCAGGTGTGTGGGATTAGACCATCCCTTTCCATCTCCCCACCCTTCTGGAGTCCTGGCTGTCACACCCACAAACTGCCTCCAGGTGCCATTTAAGGACATTAGCAGCCATGATCCAGAGACTCACAAATGAATCAGCTGACTGCAGGGATGGCTCCAGACCCCAATTATTTAAATTTTTAGAATCTCAGGAACATGTTGCTGCTTTTTCAACCACATGATATCTTATACTATATATTTTTTGCTTTTTCGTTGATTCACTGTGGGATAGACCCTTACATACATCTTATACTATTCATAGCAAGCAAGCACTATATCACTGTAATTCTGTTGTTCTTTGATTTGCTCGACACGGCAAAAGTAATGTCTCCATTGTGAGACTTGCTGTTATTGTTTTTGGCATATCTAATATGCCACGGGGAGCTTGCCAGGCTCTGCCGTGCAGGGGGGGTACTCTTGGTAGCTTGCCATGCTCTTTGACAGGGATGGAGGAATCGAACCCCCGGTCGGCCGTGTGCAAGGCAAATGCCCTACCCTCTTTGCTATTGCTCTAGCCCATAACAAGCAATACAAAATAAATTATATGGCATCTACTTGTGGAGCAGAATGGGGTGGAGATGGGAAACTTCAAAATAATAGTTGTGGGAAGGTGTAATGGTGGTGGGATTGGTGCTGAAATCTTGAATGTAATCAATTATTAATGAATAAATTTATGAATATAAAATTTTAAAAGAAAAGCACAAGAAACTCTTGATAATTAATGAGAAATTAAAAATTTCAAAAAATTAGTGAAAATTAAGAGTTTGATATTTAGTAATACACTATAAAGTGAGAGATGAAGAAGTTAGTGTACATGCACATGCCACTGAAATCTCAAGAAAGCGAATAGTTTAAAGAATAATTACTGGATATTTTATAAAACTAAAAAATCAAGTTATCTATTCAAGAAGCCCTTGTGAAATATACCAATTCAAACTAGAGCAATATAAAAATATGACAATGAGGAACATTGTAGCTTGCTTAAAAGTAAATATAATGAAAGTTATTCTCCCCCAAATAAAAAGACACAGTTTTCAAAGCAGTCACAAAAGGTCAATTTCTAAACATAGGAAAATTAAAGCTAAACCACAAAGAAATGTTATTCTCAAAGTGTTTAAAGAAAATCGTCAGTACTAAATGCTATACATAATGCATATATATTTTTTAAAGTAAAGGTGATATCAAAACCTTTTAATGAAGGAGATAGCACATCTTTTACCCGAGATGCAGTCTAAAGAGAATTCTTCAGGCAAGATAAAAATAATTGAAGATTAAAGATAAATATGTGAAGATTCAGGAAGGAATAAAGGTCAAAAATAATTATTTTTGCAACATACATAATTATTGATGATCTAAAATAATAATATTTTATAAACTCTCATAATTGCTAATTTATGGCCTCAATCATTAAGTAAAGCAAAAATTAGTAGAGTTACAAAAATAAATAGACAAATCAGAGAGGAAAATTTTAACATTCATTTCTATTATTATTGGAAAATAAGGTAAAATGTTAGTCTATATGGATTTAGGTGGCATGACTAATACAATTGTTATTAATGGCATTTACAAAACTGAAAATTTATATTTTAAAGTACATGCATTTTCACAAAAATAATTACATATTGTACTGTGCAATAAATCTTAACAAAGTTTAAATTTTTGACATGTAATGGTTCTATTATTATGTTAAATAAAAAATAAATATTAAATATAGAAAACCTGTATTTGGAAACTTTAAACATTTCTAATTTGCTACATTTCAAGGTTAAAAGTGCACTTCTGTATAAAAGGACAGCATCTTAATGTTAAAATAAGATAAATTTATATTTATATTATACACAAGTGTTGGCAAAACTTGTCAAGAACATCCTATAACTGATTCTATTTCTACTGTTTAGTAGTCAAAATCTGTTTCTAAGAATAATTATTACTTTCAAGCATTTTTAGGAACCTCAACCTATATGATTCAATCTGCAACTATCTTGAGGAAAGCATTATAATTTTTATATTCTTTCAAAACTTTCACATTAGTTTTATATTCTTTGGAAAACATTTTATATTCTTTGGAAATATCAAAATTCTGGGATGCCACGTAAACCAGATCGCTACCAATTTTAAAGATTCAAAGGCTATTTTAAATTAGAATATCATGATTGTTTTAAGAAATAATAAAAGGTCAATCTTTGCTGAGTAGTCTTGTATTAATTTCTTAATTCAGTGAAAGAGTTTGTTATTCTAGTCTGTTCTGTTGCCTAAGAAGCACTGTTAATTATTATTTAGATTCATAGAAATATATCATAATTGTATGTTCAGCTTTTAGTAGCTTTAACAACAGGGAAAAAATTCATATTTCTATCACCAGTGATCCATTAACTGCTGAAACAGGGATTCTTGTGTTGTTTTCTTTTGTTTTGGGACCACACCTGGTGGTGCTCAGTAGCTCCTTGAAGGAGAGACACAGCCTTTGTTGTTCACACCTAATCAGCATCTTTGGGGGTCCTTGGCTCTTCTTTTAGTTCTTTGAGCTTTCTGACTTCAAAACATGATGTCTAAAAGCATTGCATCTTTTTAAAAAAAGTAGAAATTGGAGAAGGCAACCAATATCTTTTTTTTTCTCCCTCAAAGAAATCACTTTATAAAAGCAAATTTCTGCTAAAGTCATGGGGTATTGCAGACACTAGATCCCAATGTGAATTCTCTCTATTCCTCTGATCAGTATTGGGTCGACCTCCAGATAACCAATTGGAGCTTAACCATATCCAGGGCCTTCAGAACACTCAACATATGTGGACTATTTTTTCTCTTCTGTTTTTTGGAACGCAGACATACTTGATCTTACTAGCACTGGGGCGTCTTTCTTTTTTCTTTCTCTTTCAGTGTTTCCTTTTGCTGACTTCTCTGAGCCACATAGATAGTTATAATTGATGAGAAGAAAACCAAGGAGGCAGTGCTGGAGAACAAGGATGAAAAGGAACTGAACTTGTAGGTAGATTAACTGTGACACTCAGTGGAATGGTACCTGGCATCTAGCATTTGTTCCAGCCTATCAGACCCATCACTCAAGTCTAAGGAGACAGAACTTGAGCTATATTTTAGTTTCTACATTCTCATTGTTCACAATCTGGGAGCAAAGACAAGTCAGCTCTTCTACAAGGGGAGCTACTGCTGCTTTAAGATGAGTCACCTGTAGGTGACTATTTGTAGTTGGTTGGTTATTTGAAATGGAAATTATTATTTGCACTTGCAATGAGGGAAAAATTCCATTATTTCTTCTTCATATTTTTAATTTACTATATACATTGTCAAAATTAGGCCAAGGAAAATGTTATAATATCGCCAGTAATGCAGACCTAAAGTGTATGCTTTATCACCACCTGTGACTTAGGTCTAGCCTCCTTTTAAACTCATCCTGACTTGAGTTTCCCAGATACCATCTAGGTCTGCATAACAAAGGCAGGTGTATACTGGCAACCTTGGACCTGTGCTTGTGCTTGTACCCTGGTTCTGCTTAAACTCAGACATCTGCTTCCTAATCAGATCTCTGTAGAGTACAAGGAATAGTGAGGTAGAGGAATTCACTCACACCAGTGGTCAAGATGATAGATTAGAAAAATCTCTTAATACAACAGAGCTATGCAAGCTACCTGAAGAAAACTGAAAGTAATAGTTTAAATGTGCTCCATGAAATAAGAAGAACAAGGAGGACACTTTAATCAGGACAGATAAATCATGAAATAAAATTCGAGAGATGTCTAGACAGACATCTTAATAGATAAAGAATTCAGTGACTATACTGGAAAAAATTAAAATAAAAGAACTTAACAGCAGAATAGTAGAAGTAAAAAATCAAATTATGACTAAGATAGAGAAAAAATAAAAAAATTCCAACAAGGAGAAAAAGAGTAAAATAATAAAAATATAAAATATATATGGTACAATATCAACAAGAATAACATGCATATCATTGGATTTCTACAAGAATTGGCATAATTTCTGTTGAAAAGGAATTGGACACCCAGAGTCAGTAAGTTCAAAAAAGTTTCATATTAGAATAAATTCCAATAGATATATAGCAAGACACATTATGATTTAAAAGGTAAAGCTAGAATTCTAAAAGCAGCATGAGAACAACAAAGAGTTACATATAAAGGAACTCCACAATATTGAGCAGATTATTTTTAAATTATTTTTATTGAATCACAGTGAGATACATAATTATAAAGCTGTTCATGATGATTACTTTTCAGTTATATAATGTTTCAACACCCATTCAATCAAAATCCTAGAAACCATAGAGAAATGGCATGATGTATGACAACATGCAAAGTAGAGAAGAAATTCAACTAAAAATGTCCACTTTGATCTTAGAAATGCACAAATTAGTAGCCAATGAAATATGTCCATTAATCCCTCTTAAACAAATTGAGACCTGAAATTTCCATCCCTGAGAAGTCTACATTCTGTGTCAGGTATAGAATATTGACTTGAGGAGAAGTGAGAGAGGGGACAGCATAGACCTCAGAGCAGGTGCATGGACATTGGAGGCCACTCTGTGTGGGTGTCTCTCTCAGGTAGAGCCCCAATCTGACCACCCCGAAGAATTCAACCACTCTGCCTTGCTCCATGGCTGCACATTTCTTCACCACGCTGTCACTTACTCTACACATACAAATGCAACCTAAATTAGGCTCCTAAAAAACACACACACAGGTAACAACCCTAAATGCAAAGGTCACAGTGGTAAAGCGACACAGAAAGCCACCAGGCTTACTGAGTCAAGAAGCTAGCTAGAAGATCCAAGGAGTAATAACGAGCTATATAACCTCTCCGATAAGGAGTTTAGAATGGAATTGTTAAGGATGCATAAGGAGCTAATAGAAACTATGGCATATACCACCAATAAAATACAGAAGGACATGTGAGCAGAATTGAGAAAATGCAAACAAAAATATAAGCAGAAATAACTGAAAAACATGGTAGGTGAAATGAAAAACTCACTGGAAGGCCTCACCAGCAGAGTAATATGCTAAGGACCAAATCAGTGAGCTCCAAGATGAGGTACAGATTCTCCAGACTACAGCAGAAGATGGAAAAAACACTCAAAGTAAACCAACAGATGACAAGAGAAAATCGAGACAATGCCAAGAGGAACAACAGAAGTATCACTGGAGTACCAGAGGGGCAGGAAGAAAATCCTGATGAACAAGCAACATTCAAAGCTATCATTGCTGAGAAGTTCCCAGAGTGAAGATTGCATACACCCAAATCCAGGAGGCCCAAAGAGTATCAGCTGAAAGAAATCCAGATAAAAATACCTCAAGTAACATCCTAATCAGAATGACAAAAACAATAGAGATAGAATACTGAAAGTAGTAAGATCAAAGAGGGAAATAGTTTATAATGGAGCATCTGGAAGACTCACAGCAGGTGTTTTTTTAAAAAATTTTTAAATTTTATTGAATCACCGTGAGATAGTTATAAGCTTTCATGTTTTGGTTACAATCTCAAAATGATCAAACACTCATCCCTCCACCAGTGCACATTCCCTAAAACCAATATCCCAGGTGTACCCTCTCCCATTTCTCACCCTTCACTTGCCTCTATGGCAGACAATATTCCCCATAATCTCTCTCTACTTTGGGGCATTATAGTTTGCAACACAGACACTGAGAGGTCAACATGTTTGGTCCATTATCTACTTTGGGCATGCATCTCCCATCCCAACTGGTACCTCCAGCCATCATTTTCTTTGTTATCCTTTCTCTATTCCATCTGCCTTCTCCCCACAGCTCAGGAAGCACACTTCCAGCTATGGGGCAATCCCCTTGGCCCTTGTATCTACTGTCCTTGAGTGTCAGTCTCATGTGATCCTACCCTACACTCCACAAATGAGTGCAGTCCTTCTCTGTCTGTCCCTCTATTTCTGACTCATTTCATTTAGCATTATACTCTCCATGTCTATCCATATATAAGCAAATTTAATGACTTCATCTCTCCTAACAGCTGCATAGTATTCCATTCTGTAGATGGTTCACGGCAAGTTATCAGTTGAATCCCTTTGGCTCAAAGACAGTAGTATGATATAGTAAATAAATTCAGTGAAAAGAACACCTCACCAATAATGCATTACCCAGCCAGACTCTCATTCAGATTTGAAGGAACAATAGGCAATTTGATAGATAAAGAATAACTGAGGCACTTCATAGAAACTAAACCATCATTACAAGAATAACAAAATTCACTACTTTAAGATAAGTCCCACATATACACTAAACTCCTAAATAAAGATGGCACAAATCCCCATCACAATAACCTCTCTCAATATCAATAGACTAACTTCACCAATCAAGAGGCACAGAATGGAAGGATGGATTAGAAAATTACACCCAATATTAAGTTACTATAAGAAACAGTTCTGAACAATCAAAGCAAACACAGACTCAAAGTATATGGTTAGAAAACAATTCCCCAAGCAAATAAATCCCTCAAAAAAAGTCAGGATGACTACACTAGAATTGGACCACATAGACATCAGGCTGAAGAAGGTTATAAGAGACAATGAAAATCATTTCTTAATGATTAAGGGATCAGTACACGAAGATGAACTCACTCTTTTAAATGTATGTGCACCTAACTAGGAATCAGCAAAATACTTGAAACAATTGCTAATAAACTTGAAGAAAGACATTGATAACAATTCAATAGTAGTTGGAGCCTTTAACACCACCTGCCACCTCTAGATAGATCAACAAGACTAAAACTCAGAAAAGCGATACTTTATTTGAGGGGAAAAAATGGAAGAGGTGGCTTAGTAGATATATACAGGACTTTTTATCCCCCAAAGACTGAGTAGAATATTGACTTTATTCTCTCAATATTATGAATGTTGTATTATGTTTCAGTTATAAAATATAGGTTGTTAGGTCAAGGTATTGATTATCTTGGTAATGCCCAAAAGCATTAATGAAATGAGAGAGAGGGAGAGAGAGAGAGAGAGAGAGAGAGAGAGAGAGAGAGCAAGTATCAGATCCAGAGATACAGACACAGCAAGGCAACAATCCAAAGGAACAAAGTGAAATTGTGAAATCAGAGGACATGCAAAGTTTTGAAAGAAAAGTATAAAATTCAGAATTTGCAATAGTTCTTTGAAATAAAGTAATTTTTGTTGTCAGGAGAGAAGGAATCAATAAAAGTACTGTCTTGGTAGCACTGTAGCATTGTCGTCCTGTTCATTGATTTGCTCAAGCAGGCACCAGTAACATCTCCATTGTGAGACTTGTTGTTACTGTTTTTGGCATATCGAATACGCCACGGGTAGTTTGCCAGGCTCTGCTGTGCGGAAGAGATAGTCTCGGTAACTTGCTGGGCTATCTGAGAGGGACAGAGGAATTGAATCCGGGGTCGGTCACGTGCAAGGCAAACACCCTACCCGCTGTGCTATCTCTAGAGTTAAAATATCGTAGCGGGGCTAGAGCAATAGTACAGCAGGTAGGGCATTTGCCCACCAGGGTTTGATTCCCAGCATCCCATATGGTTCCCTGAGCACTGCCAGGAGTAATTCCTGAGTGTAAAGACAGGAGTAACCCCTGTGCATCACCGGGTATGATCCAAACAGAAAAAAAAAATAGTAGGTAATAATAGTTATCCATAACGACTTTTCCGATAATAAACATGTGACACCTTACTGGCTCAGGATTTTTTTTTAATAACTAAAAGGATATTTTTTTCTTTTGGTGACCATGATACTTTTTAATGCCCTGCCTGCTGTGCATCGCTCCAGTCCTAAATACACTGTCTTGGTATGAATAATAATGTGACAAATGTTACACTATAATAAAAGTATGGTGTCAATAGAATATTTAATCAACTCATTCAATAAATGACTTAGGTTTGTATAATTTGTTTGAATTATCAGCTGTGTAACTATGCTGTATATCAGTAGCACAGATGAAGTACTGTATTTATAAAGGTCACTGTTTTGATTCAATACTGGGAATTTTGGGGATCAATAAAACAAAGAGAAGAAACAGAAGTTGGTGAGTAATGATGAGTGATTCTAGAGAGAAATTAGATTTTTTTCTTTGCTTATTAGTGAAGTAAGAAGCTGATTAATTTAGAAAGAGATGTGGGTCAACAAACAAGTAGTCTTAATGATATTAGAAAACAAGTGAATAGAAAATGAAGGTTTAATTAAAGGCTTAATTATGGTCAAAGAGTAAATTTATACAGATTAAGATTTCAGAAACCAACCAACTTAGAGAAACATGGATATTTGAGTAGGTTGCTGAAATGGAGTAGAGCTGAAGGTCCTCAGAACTTAGAAAACAAGGAAGTATAAAGCAAAGATTATGCATGTGACATACGTTTCTATATATGCATGCCAAAAAATTGTAATTAATTTAAAAAAATTATTCTTATTAATGTATTGATGTATCTACACTATCATTACCAATTTTATATAAATACTTTGAATTGTTAAATTTTTTTCTTCAAAATATCTTGTATAGAGAAAAGTTTAATCTAGTGAAATAAATAATAGCAATATTAATATATAATACTGTGGCATTCTATAGTACTTTTAACATAAATTTGTATATAAAAATTTACACTGTAAATAAACCGTAAATAAAAAATTACACCTTTTACATAAATTATATTACCTATTCAAACAATCCATGAGGCAGAGTAAGGAGAATTTGTCATCTACTTTTAATAGATGGAAAATGTGAGAACACTAGACTAAGTAACAAATTAAGTGACAGAAGCAGTCCAAGAACCCACATATATCTTTCATCAATAATATTTCAGGTATTTTATACATCAATGAAGTTATTTGGAAGCACTGTTGAATTCTTCAAATGTTCCTAAGATTAATTTTGCAAGGTTTTAAGAAACTAAATAAGTTTGTTAGAAAGTAGAAGATGAAGAAAAAAGAGTCACTTCCCATGTGGGGAGGAATTTAGTATAGAACTAAGTTTTGCTTTGCTTTATAACAACCTATGTTTGCAGATACACATTTATCGAATTTACAGAATTTTTAACAATTTTAAAAGTTCTGATTGGAATAAAAATGTACATGACATATGTGGATGGCTATGGCTCTAAATTTGCGCACATATTAAACTGATTATATAAAACACAAATATTATAAGTGTTTTCTAAATTCTTCTATCTACATTTAATGCTTCAATCCTCATTCCCCCCCCCCATAATCTAATACAGGGGCTCTTCATTAACTACCTATTGAAGGGATATTTGAAATGGAGTATAAGATTCAAGATTGAATTACAATGGGAAAAAAGTAAAAATTCCCTAGTCCTTCGTACGTACTCCTCTTTCACTTGAAGTACTTCGATGTATTTTTACCAGGTTACTCTTCTATAATTAATATCTGAGAGTAGTAAGATGTAGGGAAAAGAGGCAAAATTTCCATTTTAACAATGGATTTTAAGTACTGAAATTAACACAATTTAGTTTTATACCTGCAATTGTTGTAGCTTTATTGCAATTACACTTTTCTTATTTATAAAATGGATCAAATGAAGACATGCTTATCTATGAAAATTACTTTACAAAATAATTTACAAATTTTATAAAATAATTTGTAAAATTTATTTGCAAATAAATTACTGAAGAAAATATAGGAAATATAGTCCATTATTCATTAACACAGATTTTCTTAGTGTATTGCCTTTAACAAATTTATTTAATCTCTCTGAATTCTAATTGCTTGTCTTCAAAGTGTATATAGTTCACACAGTATGTCCCAAATTGTCTGAGTGAACTTAAAAAAAAACATACAGAATCTATATTTCATTTAAAAATGATAAACTTAAGCCTTGAGAACAAGAGCAAGATACTTCACAAGGTATCTGGACTTTATACACAGACAAAAACACATTTTCAGTCATATAAAATTACCCAGAATGCCATGACCACTAATTCCATTAAATGTGCAATAGTATGTGGATAAATGTGCAATACCTGACTTAATATGCACAAAGTATGTAATTTATGCATATTCAAATTAAATTTGAATAATATCAAATTATTAAGATAATATTTATTTGTGTAAGTGGGTAGCTTTTTTCTTTGATTATTTTTTTAAAAAGAAAGTTATTTCTTATTCATAAATAAATATATAAATACTATTAGAATTGGGTTTGAAGGCATTCCAAAATCAGAGTGCATTTTAACAATGAACCTGTGTTTGACCTGGAAGAAAGACAGGACAAGAAGTATAATCATACTTGATTGAAATACATGTCACTGGGTATCAAGCTTGTTCAAATTGTTCTAAAAGGGAAGAAAAAAAACCACTTTTTTTCCCCAGCTTACAAGTAATTTACGTGTGCAATGTTCAGGATTACAAGTTTTAATTCCATCACAGTATACTAGTTGCTCCTCAATGTATGAAATTCCCCTTCTTCCTATCCATTCTCCACAGAGCTGTCAAAGATCTTTATCAAAACTCTTCTTTTTTAATCCTTCAATGACTCTCCACTGCCCTCAGGATAAAATTCGTATTTCATATCAGAGTTCCTATCTTCTCTACTTTCATCTTCTCTGGGGATTTTATTAGTGCTCCTTTAGTCATAGCAACGTACCAGCAACTTGCCCACAGCTTTATTCCTTTAAATATGCTTTCTTTCTTTCAATCCTCTTTTCTTACCCTTCAAAAGTTCTGAAATTTGTCCTGACTTTTTCTTGTTAAGTAAAGTTTTATTACTTAATATTTTCATAATTCCATGTGCTTATTTTTATCATGCAGCTTACCTTTCATTTCATATTTCATCTAATAAAATATGTTTTGAGGAAAATATATCTCTTTATAGAGTGTTGGTAAATCTTTGAATTTACCAACCAGTCAAGAAAATGGGCTCTAACTGAACACAGGTATTTGGAGAGATTATTTGGAGGGATTGGCATCGATTCGGTTTAGTTCAAAAATCCTTGGTTAATTATTTGGAGTCTTAGAAAGTAAATATGATAGTCAAGTTGTATAAAGAATTAAGAAAAGTGCCAGGAGGGAAGTCTCATTTTGCCCCTATGTCTAAGTTAAAGAGATGGTTCAAGAGTTTGTTAAAGTTTTATACTTACTGGGTAAAGGGGCTGGAGCACAGTCCCTGCACAGTCCCTGTCATTCTTTCTTTTCAGCAAAGTATAGATTTAGTTTTCCTATTTCTTCTCTCTCCCTAAGGTATTGGTTTGCCCACCCCTGAGATTAAACCAAATACCAGGTGGCCTTGATGAAGCTCGTGAGGAGATAAGCACAGCTTTTCAGAGACAGATGATTCATTTTCTCAAACTTTACCCATTTGTACACTAAGGATAATAGTATAGCCTGCCTCACAGAGATGTTGGGAGGATTAAGGAGCTCAGAGAGATAATAAACATAAAAGAGCATTGAGCAGCTGCTTCAGGATTCAGTCTGAGTAGCAGAGGGAGATATTCTGTAAATGCTTCTTCTCATTTACCCATCCTTTATCTCCAGACCACATTCTGAGTGAACAGACCCCAAAGGGCAGATGGCAGAACTGAGGTGATAGCTCTGGGACTTTCATTTCAGGCTGTCCTACAATACCATGGCCAATTTTTTTGTAGGCTATTCCAGCCAATGACATTTTCTTAGCCCCAACTACACTAGACCCTAGAGATGTGCCAGGCAGATAAGAAGTTGCAGATGCTCCACTAAAGAAGCATTTATTGACAAAGGAGGTCATGATAACCTCGTAGCATCGGACATGAAAGCTGCCCTACTTCTGATGATCTAAGTTGGGATTATCCACTTTGTGGGCTTTTAGGGCACATTTTCATAATCAAAGTACTTGGCACAAAATAGACACTGGAAAAATAATCACTGAATTAATTGAAATGAAATTGAGCTGAGATTTTCTATTTTCCTCTAAATGAGAAAATTATTTCTGTGTATCTTTTCAAATTGTGTGCAGATATGAGTTTGGTGTGGCTTACAATGTCCATCTGCTAGCTGTTTGATAGTCAATTGTATCAAGCAATAGAGTTTTATCAAAATAGCTGCAAAAATCAACAACAACAATTTATTTTAGTGTAGAAAGTGTCTTAGAGAAGGTCAACATTGCTCGAATGTTAGAGGAGAGTCTATAGATATTACAGACGTAATATTTTATAACTAAATAATAAAGTACCTGGTATCTATGTATTAAGATTAGTGAGTGAAATAAAAATTCTAATAATCTATCAGGAAATTCAAAAATAAATTATAAAATAAAAAGCATTTTATCAGTGAAGATTTGGTTTTACTTTTATTTGTACATTAAAATATATTTCTTCAGCCATTCAAATTTTGTTCATTTCTATCTTGGGACACACATAACTATGCTTTGGACTTATTCCTTGCTCTGTGCTCAGGGATCACTTGTGGTGTTTAGGAGACTATATGAGGTACCAGAATCATACCAGGATTATATCCATACATGGCAGGTACCTTACCCTTTGTACTATCTTTCCTGCTCTGCAAAGTCACCCTTTAAAATTTAACTATTATAGTTTGGGTCACATGCATATAATAATATTGGGTAATGTTACACTCTTACAATACCAAAATACATTTATTGGGAGCAGGTGGGGGGACTGGCTATGATCAGGGCTTATTCCTGGCTCGGTGCTCAGGGATCACTTTTTTCAGTGCTTGATGGACCCATATGTGTCATTGGGGATAGAATGAAGTTCAGCTGTGTGCAAAGCAAGCTCCGTAGCTGCTGTGCTGGCCTCTATATTTATAATTTTGTGAAAAAAGTTTTATTTCTATATTGTAATCTTCTCCTTCTTATATTTTTCTAGTATGATTATTTATTTTGCCATTTCTAGTAAATTTTGACTTAATTTTCATGAAATTTATTTCAAATTTCATAGTTATTTTGCACTATTTTAAAATATTAATTTAAAGACATTTTGGTCAATGTCTTACTTTATTCCCCTGTGTTCAAAATATTTTTATGGCAGAATGTCCTGACCCCCTGCCAGGCTATCTTCACCGGGGCACCTTGGAGGGGGGCAGGTTGAGTTTCCCTCCCTGCCCCAAGCAGAACCCCAGTAGCCGAAAACTTTCCAGAACCCAACTACCACCATGCCCAAGGCCAATCTCCACAGGCCTGGACAAGCCTCACCCAAGAGGAGACAAGCCTCACCCAAGATGGGATGAAGCTCACCCAAGAGGGGACCGACAGAAAAGCCCAGGTAATGAAGGACCCATGACTGAGATCTCCAAGCCTGCTTGGATCAGGATTGGGCCTCCTCCCCCCAGCTCCCCAGTTTTCCAGCAACTTGGCAGTCACACCCACAAACTGTGCCGTAGTCTCATCAATGGCCAAGACCCAGAGACTTTAAACTAAATCTCCCGGAAGAGAGCGGCACAGAATTTCCTGGAATTTTGGCCATGACCTCATAACATAGCCCAACTTTTGGTAAGCCTTACTTACCAAAAGTAGCACACATTTTTTTGGTTTTAACATACTTGTTTGTATTCTCTTATACGCAGGCTTAAATGGCTCCAAAATGAAATACAACAACCTTCAGACACTTCCCTCTTATTGTGGTGGGAAGGTGCTTGGTAGTGGGACTGGCGTTTGAATATTATCTGTAAACAAACTATTGTATATTACTATATGAAAATAAAACATATAACATTTGCAAAAAAAAGTCATTTGTTATTTATTTTGTTTTGGGGATGGTGGGCTACACCTGACTGACTGAATGTGCTCAGGGCTTTCTCCTGGCTTTGTTCTCTCAGATCACTCCTGGAGGTTTCGAGTATATGGGGTCCCAGGAACTGAATCTTGGTTGTATTTGTGGAAAATAAGTGCCCACCGCTGTACTATCAGTCTAGTCCCAGTGTACTTCCTTTTTATTACATTAAATATACCTTTGATTGGGGGCTGGAATGATAGCACAGCAGGTACTGGGTTTGCCTTGCACTCGGCTGACCCAGGTGCAATTTCCAGCACCCCATAGGGTCCCCTGAGCACTGCCTGGGGTAATTCCTGAGTGCATGAGCCAGAAATAACCTATGTGCATCACCGGGTATGACCCAAAAAGCAAACATATATATATGTATATATATACATATACACACATATATACATATATGTACCTTTGATTTTATATATACATAAGTGTGTATGTGTAATTTGACTTGACATCTCAACAAGTATATGTTGGGAATATCACTAAATGAATAAAATTTTGCAGCAGAAATTTTTCAAGTGTCTTTTTATTCTGTATGCTGCACATCTTTCCATTAAGCAGATATTTCCAGGTTTATGCTATTTACTTCAACACTCATCATTTGCATGTATTATTTCAGATACTTAAATATTCTCGTTTCCCTAATAATATTATTCTTCTTTGCTTGTCTAATCATTAAAAATGAAGTAATCAACAAGTAAGCAGACTAACAGATAATTTTTAAATTGTTGGTGCTTTGGGTTTTTTTGGTTTTTTAAAAAAGATTAATTTTGAATTAAAATTAAAATTAATTTAAAGGAAATAACTATGAGGCTGATTTACTATCTTGGACTTTGGCCCTGACACAAACAACATTGTTTTCAACCACATATTATGACAAAAATAGTAGCACTGCAGCACTGTCATCCAGGTGTTCATCGATTTGCTCGAGCAGGCACCAGTAACGTTTCCATTGTGAGACTTGTTGATACTGTTTTTGACATATCGAATATGCCACAGGTTTAATAGACTCTGCCATGCGGGTAGGATACTCTCTGTAGCTTGCTGGGCTCTCTGAAAGAGATGGAAGAATTGAACCCATGTTGGCCACGTGCACAGCCCTACCCGCTGTGCTATTGCTCCAGTTAAAATATAGTAGGGGGGCTGGAGCAATAGTACAGCAGGTAGGGTGTTTGCCTTGCACACAGCAGACCAGGGTCCGATTCCCATATGATCGCCTCTGAGCACTGCCAGGAGTAACTCCTGTGTGTAAAGGCAGGAGTAATCCCTGTACATTTGTGGGTATGACCCAAAAAGAAAAAAAAAGCCAAATACAATAAGTAATAATAGTTATCCATAAAGACTTTTCCAATAATAAACATATGACATCTTATTGGCTTAGGATTTTTTTTTAATAACTAAAAGAATACTTTTTTCTTTTGGTGACCATGATACTTTTCAAAGCAGAAGAAATAAAGAGCACTCTCTCACTCTCTCCTTCTTTCTCTCTCTCTTCTCTCTTTCTCTCTCTCTCTCTCTCTCTCTCTCTCTCTCTCTCTCTCTCTCTCTCTCTCTCTCTCTTTCCTCCCAACTCAGGAGAAAATCTTGGTTTTTTTTCCCTTAGAGACAAACGAGTGAAGATTGTAGTATTTCACCCAGGAGCCATTAAGCCCTTCTATAACAGATTAATAACATGTTGTTAAAGATTGACCCTTGTGTGCTTATATCTGTATCTGTATTAAGATATTTCCTCTCAGATATTTCCCCTAAGATTGGTTGCCTTCTACTTTAAACCCCATCAAATGTGGTGTGCTACTCTTGGAATATTAGCGGTGTAAAGTATGAGATGTCCAGGAGTAGTTTTATTCATGGTTGATGTCCGTCTGAGCATGTGGCTGTGAGCCTGGCAGCAGTTGAGTCCTGGAGGTTTTCGGCTCCTGGGGATGGCTCTGTTGGGGCAGGGAGGGGCCACACCCCCACCATGGGTTGCCTCAATGAAACAACCTGGCACAGGATATGAAGCATGACTCTGTGTCTCGTTCTGTGCTCTCTTTGGAGAGATTTATTGTTGGGCCTCTGGATCATGGCCATTGATTAGATTATATGGTGCCAGAGGTGGCTTGTGGACTTGATTGCCAAGCTGCTGAAAAGGGGGAAATGGGGGACGTTACCCATTCCTGGTTCTGTTAAGCCTGTAATGGCTTAGAATTTTAACAGAACTGTGTTTATGAATTTTAGTGTAAGTCCAAAGCAGTTGATATGACTTAAGCTATGTTGATAGTTGTAGCTAATAGAAAATTATTTTATCGAATAATTAAATCAAAAGGAATGACTGAGAGCTTAGAAAATCATATTTAATTAAAAGAGATTTAGTAGGTTTTGAGTTGCAAAATCAACTCTATTTGATTTCATTATCAATTCAATAAACTAAATAATCGCAATTGTGACACACAGGAGTACAAGAAATATTCTGTATAAAAATTATTACCATTAGAAAAAAATAAATAAATAAAAATTTTTACCATTAGAGAGACTTATTTTTATTAGTGGCTACTATAGTCAGGGACTCCAGAAAGGCCATATCCTCCCATGCCTGTAATATCCTAGAGAAATTACCACCACAAGAAAAATTAGCAGAATAAGTATCAAAATAATTTGTCATGTCTTCACATAGCTATAAAATTTAGCAGAGTTGACATTAAAATTTAATTGGGGGTTGTTTCTTGGATAGAAAAAATTAAGTGGTACTTATAGAAAAAAAATCTTATTCTATATTCTGAAATTTAGAGCCAATCTCTGGAAGCAAAGAGTATAGTATGGAACATTAAAAGCAAAACAAGTCAATACAGAAAACCAGAGACTTTATGTTCAATAACTCATCCCTCTTTGAGAGGCAGAGAAATTTCCTGAAGAGCTTATAAACTAGATTCTGCTAGGTTTCACCAACTACACAGAAGTAGAAATAGAGGAATTTTTCAACCTAGCTAGAAAATAATGTACCAAGTATATTCTTTCTGTCTTTTGTTGTTTGTTTGGGGTCCACATCTAGCGAAACTCAGGGCATACTCCTGCTTCTGTACTCAGGAATTACTACTTCTGGGGCTTTAGGGACCATATGAGCTGCCACAGCAGGATAGTGAAGGGTTTAATCCTGGTTGGTCATGTGCAAAGCAAGCATTCTAGCAGCTGTACTACTTCTCTAGCTCCTATTCTTTTCATCTTAATGGTCATTCCACATGTCCCAATAAATGTCCTGCTTTCAAACTTTCAAACTTTTTTCTTTTCCTATCAGAACACTAAGAAGTAGAAACTTTCTGGCATGAAACAGTGGTAGAAATAGCCCTAGTTAATTAACTCCCAGATGATTACATTTTGCCTCATTTCTTTGAAGGAATGGCTAACAGATACAAAAAGTTAATACCTGAATTATCTGAAAATATGGATAGGATATTATCCAGATAATAAAAGTGTGCAGAAAACCATTCGTATCAGAGCAACACCTACATTCCACTATCACCACCATGTGAACTCATCTACTGCTATTGTTCCAGAGACTGAGTCATAATTAAATCTCAAAAGAGACTAACTAGCTGCAAAACTTTCTTGCATACCTATTTGAACTGAGACTTCATGGTGATCTTGGGAGCCAGGTTGGGTCAAACTTCTGCCCTACCAAAGCCACACTCACAGCCCAACAGCTGCAGCCATGCTTCTAGCTTGATTACCCAGTTAAATATTCTGGATTTTCTGGAACAATACCTCTAAACTCCACAATGCTAACATACCAGTAGGAGCATACAGATTGGATGGAAAAGTAATGTAGAAACCAACTAAGCTCGACTGACAAGAACATTAACACAGAAAACTTAACTAACAACAGCTTACTTAGGTAAGCCTCAGACAAGGTCTTAATGGCCTCCTGGTGAAATACAAGACTTTTCACAAAGTGTCTTTTACAAAGTTGCTTTTTTTTTTTCTTTTTGGGTCACACCCAGCAATGCACAGGGGTTACTCCTGGCTCATGCACTCAGGAATTACACCTGGCCAATCTCCGGGGACCATATAGGATGCTGGGAATCAAAACTGGCTCAGCCACATGTAAGGCAAACAACCTACCTTATGTGCTATTGCTCCAGCCCCCACAAAATATATCTTGATCATTCCATTACCCATTTAGTGGTAACAAGCAATATAAAATGAATTGCTGTGGGCCTGCTTCAGGGCCAGGCTCGAGGGGGGGTTGAGAAAATGGAGACAAAGGTGTAGGAAAGGTGACAGTGTTGATGATGGGAATGGTGTTGGAAAACTGAATGCCTGTAAGAAATAATCATGAATAACTTTATAAACCATCGTGTTTTAAAAAACAAACTGGGGCAATAAAGAAAATAATTCAGATCACAGGGACAGAAAATTATTAGATTCTCAATATAAAACTGCAAGTGGTTTACTTTGACTGGATCATATAATTAAGTTAACATGAATCCAGAGTCTCTGGGTTATTTAAATAATATCTATTCATTCAAAAATCTTAAATTAATATCTATTTTTTAAAAAATCCCTATGATGAGAACATTTAACTCTTCACAATTGTATAGAATATGCTTAATCAATTTCATTATTACACATGAGTCAAGCATTTTTATTTTGGATGAAATTTTGAAAAATTCTTAAAACTTTTATGTTATAGCCACAACACACACACATATACAGACAGAGAGAAAGAGAGAGAGGAAAGGCGAGAGAAATTATTTCATTTCTGTGCTTTGTTTTGGGGTCATACCTGTTGACTCAAGGGCTATTCCTATCACAGTATTCAGGGGCCATAGATGGAAGTCTTCGGGGCAAAATGCATTGCCAAAGATTGAACACAAAGCTCCCACATGCCAAGAATGTGTTTTATTCACTTGAACCATTTCCCATCTGCAAAAATTTTAAAATGCTCAAAATGTAAAACTCAATAATAACAAATAGTTTATCTCACTATGTGTCATTATTTTTTCATATAGCTCAGCTCAATAAAAATGATTATATTTAAGCACACATGAAAAATATATAGTATGTGGACTTTAATTCCTTAACAGTGCTCCCTAGGCAAATATTCCTCATTTTATAACAACAATTTTGCACTTGCCTATATAAAGCCTTCAGATTCTTCCCAATATTCCAAAAAGCCAGAACCAATAGCAAAAATTGATTCTTTAAATCTCATATTATTTCTCTCACCAAGTAAAATTTAGATAGGATTAAACTCAGAAAGGGACAGAGGAAAGTTTGCTTACTGCAAGTCATTGCTGAAAATAGCACTGAAAGTCATTCAGAGGTGAAAAACTCTGTATTTAAAGTTTTTAGGGAAAGAAAGTGACGCTGGTGGATGCTAAAATGAGTCTTTTAACAAATGGAACAAAAATACTCAAGGGGGTGTGTATGTGCCTCAAGAACTACAGCACATGCCTTGTTTGTGAGAAGCTTTAGCTTCCCCCAGTATCCTATGACCCTGAGAACTGCTGAGGATAGCTAGGGGGTTTTCTAGAACCACACGGACGTTTCTACCCCCATCCAAATATACACAAAGGGAGAAAGGAAGACATAATCTGAAAACAATTTAGTACATCACATTATTTAAGAATTACTTAAATTCTATAATACAGAGAACAAACTTCTTAAGGACCTTTATAAATCATGAACTAGATACTTCAATATCAGTTATGTTTATTTTATTTTATTTTTTTTGCATTTTGGGTCACACCTGGCAATGCACAGGGGTTACTCCTGGCTCTGCACTCAGGAATTACTCCTGGAGGTGCTCAGGGGACCATATGGGATGCTGGGAATCAAACCCGGGTCAGCCGGGTGCAAGGCAAACGCCCTACCCGCTGTGCTATTGCTCCAGCCCCAGTTATGTTCATTTTAAAGTGAATACAGTTGATATTCACTTTAAAGGGATACAATTATGAAATACTTAATTCTGTGTTGTATCATAAATATAAATTCAAACAAAAATGTCCCTAAGTTGATCAGTGATTTTTTTGACTGGGATATAAAATGCATGCAGATGTATAAAAGTGCCATAACTACATGCACACATAGATTCTAATTCATTGCCAGATACTGTTTTTGGCTTTCACTTTGCTGATGCTAAATATGCTAAAAGCTATTATTTGTTCTTTTCAAAAGTATTCAGTAAATAACCTCCCACCCAAATAGCCCTTCCCACATAAAACTGAAAAAAAAAAAAAACAAGGCCTTTAAAATATATACTTTCTTCAGAGCATGTAGCAAAATGTCTTTAAGTGCTTTTAAGTTTGTAAGTACTTGATAACTGATATATTGATAATGGCTATATGGAAATACAGAGAAAAAAGAGGGATACAATATAAGCATTAAAGTCCTTGGTTTTATGTTTTCACTTTAGTGGGAGGAAATATAAGAACAAGGAATAAATGGAAATTTTATTCAATCTATTTTGGGCCCACCTTTTTATAAAACTAGCACATATCAGCCCGTGAGCAAGCCATGATGATAATGATTTTGATCGAGGATCAATAGCTTTAAATCAATCTCTCATTCTCTTAGTACCCTGAAGACCTGGCTTCATAGGATCTTTATCCTTTTAAAAATGGAGGATCATCTCATTCTATTTCACATCTTGTGAGATGGTTCTTTGCTAAGCTTTTCAATTTCTGCATTGAGAAGCAGAAGAGTAGATTGTTGGAGAGATAGCGCAGTGGGCAGGATGCTTGCCTTGCACATGGCCGACCTGGGTTTGATCCCTACCATGTGACCCCCTGAGTCCTCCAGGAGTAAACCCTGAGAAACACCGGTGTGACCTCAAACTCAAAATATTTAAAATAATAAAAAGGTGCATTCTTTTAAGATTCATACGTGAGTTAAATTCTATCTACTGCCATTTTTTCTGTGAGGAAGTTTGGCTATGTTACTTATGTTACGATGTGGGTTAAAAGAGTTATTCTTCTGTAATTTCAAGCAGGATGTAACTTAATACTGGCCAGGCATATTCCAAAATAAAGAGTACACTTTTTTATTTGTTTAAGGCCATACTTAGCAGTGTTCAGGTATTACTCTTGGCTCTGTGCTCAGGGATCACTTCTGGTGTTGCTCTCAGGCCCAAAAGAGGGGCTGGGAATCAGACCTGGGTCGTCCATGTGCAAGGCAAGCACCTGACCACTATAAACTTTTTGACCCAAAGAACAAATTTTAGATAGTTTTTCATCTGTCATCCAACACATTTTTAACTTGCTCTAAAGGCATTCTTCTTTAGTCCCAGCATGATAAAGTTTTCCCTTGGTTAAAAAATAAGAGACAGCAAACTGATAACTCTGAATTCACAGATATTTGCAGGGAGTTGGCGGGGGTGGGTTTAATACTGGCATATTTTGGTTATGCCAGTATGAAAATGGAACATGTGCCAGAGGCAGGCACACTTTGCAGAGTGGGCATTTTGTACAGTTTATTTTACATGATGTCTCAGCATATAGATCTGGCATAGAGATTTAATCTAATTAAATTAAATGAAGACAACTTTATAAGAGTAGAAGAGAAAATACTTAAAAATAATTTTACACATCTGGACAGGAGAGATATTATAGCAGATAAAATGCTTGCCTAGCATGCATCCAACCTGAGTTTGATCCTTGGTACCCCAAAGGGCCTCCCAAACTTTGCCAAGAGTGATCACTGAGTATAGAGTCAGGAATAAACTCTGAGCATGATTGCTGGAGACCCCAAAATTACCAAACAGAAAGATAGGCACCTTGATTTACGATGCTGTTAATGATAGAGATTCATGAATACAACAATTCAATACTATATTTCCAGGTGAGTGTCTACTTCACTCAACCATTGTCTCAGCTTTCCCACAATTCTCCCACCCTCATCTTCCCTCTGCAATAGGAAGCTCAATTCCTTAGACCCGTTCTCAGGTTCTGTTGCTTTTAGCAATTTGTTAGTCCTTCACTATGCTTCTTCATATCTTACATATGAGAGAGATTATCTTATATTTGTTCTTCACCTTCTGACTAACTTCACTCAGCATGATATTTTACAGATCCATATACACACTGGCAAATTAAATGATTTCCCCTTGAGAAAAAATTCTTTTTTCCAACTTATCATTGGTTAATCAGTTCTTTAATTGTTAAATAAATGCTGAAAAGGGTTCTGCAAGAAAATTTACAGGACAACTCTTCATTTATAAAAATTGAAGCAAAATAATTTTTATTGAAACAAATTTTGAGAAAAAGATACATGTTCAAGAGAGAACACAAACTTTTGGGGAGGCAGGGACCAGGAAATGAGGAATTGTATACAATTTATCCAAATTTTATTTGCCTTGAGTTCATCACAAGGAAAGCCTTGCATTTTTGATGGTCCTTCCATATTCTTATCACACCCCTTAGATTCTCCTCTGGTTTCTTTTCTGAGGAGGTCCACACTTCTCTATTACAAGATTTTAACTATAGTTACCTTTCCTCCCTGGAAATAAAATGAAGGGTACACTAGAATTGGTATTAAATACCTAACTATCAGAATCACACATTCAGATCACTACTAGAAACAACAGAGATAGTTCTTGAAAGCCCTAAACTTCCTCATGTATTTATTTTCTGAGAATACCATACCAATAATATAAGGTATGGCAGCTAAAACTTACCTTTTAATTATTCAATTAAGCATGCCTATTACCTACTGAGTGTGTTACAAGGATATAAAAGAGATCTTAGTGGTAGAAGTTTGACATTGTTTTACATCAAAACTCATGTCTTGTTTACTTATCAGCACATTTGCAACACTTGTAGCTTGACTTCAATAGATTTGAGTAACATACATAAACTCTGACACAAGGCACTGACACCATAATAGTTAAGTAACCCTGAACTTCTCAACACACTAGTAAATTGTCTAGTGTTCAAGGAGAAAGTAAGTTTTCTAGGGGGGGTCAGCTTCTTGAGACTTGCTCCAAAGGGGGCCACTGCCCAGAGTAATGAGAACAGTTGGGAATCTCTCCTATTCTCTATAGCCTGAAGGTCAACAGCCATCTGGTCTAACTCATGCTGGCTTTCCAATTGAGAGTGAAAACAGATTTTCTATCATGTCCAAGAACAAAGAGCATGGCTGAATCGTGGAAAATGTAGATGACACAGTTGCCTTCATCCATACAGAATGGCTATCTCAATTTTCTCAATGAATTCTTGGATAAAAATGTCCAGTGATTAAGAGGCATAAGTATACTAAGGATTGGATAGAGGGAAAAATAAACCATTCACCAGAGCCCCTTGGAATGTTACAGCAGTAGCAAAAAAAAGAGAGGGTTAACTTTGGAGATTCTAAGTATTTTCTTTCAAATAGAGGGAACAAATTCAGTCAAGGAGCTGCCTACTCTTTGCAAATCACAAAACTGAAGTTGCATACTTCACCATGTATGTTATGAATCTTCACCTTTGTGTTTTCTTAAAAGAAATCTGATATCCTGAACAGCGCATTGACCAATAGATTAAAAACACTTACTATGAGTGTCCTTTTATTTACTTGGCAAACCACATGCTGAGCCAGCATTCATCCATCTTTCTTTTTAGCCAGACACTGTTTAACGAATATTACCTAGGGAGAAAACTGTCCAATTTTCTTATACAAAAATTATAAACATTAGGGAAAAATGCTGAGTTTAAATATTTTACCTGTGTTAAATATTTTAGGCATAGTATAAAGCTTCATACACATGTCTAAAATAAATATACAACTGCAAAGTACTGTACTTCCTATTTATTTGAGGAATTTTAAATGTGTTACAATTAATTTTATGTAGAGTATTAAGACATTTCATTTATATTCTCAAAACTATGAATGTCTCCATAACAGTCCTAAGAAACTTCATTTTGCAATACAACAGAACATTAAAATGCATCCTCTTTGATCTTTGCTCCTCATTGAGAGAGAGTATTCAGATTTAGGAATGTACTTTTTCTTCAAATAGTTGATTTCTCCTAAAGGAAGGCATGATTAAATAGTGTGCTCCAGACTTAATAAGGTAACAAAAGAACTGGCAATTTCTTTTCAGCTTTCCTCATTCTAGCATCTCAAAGCTGTTTGCCTTGGGATTTAGACATTGAAAAAGAACAAGTTGCTGACCCTGGAACTGAACAACTACATTAGTTATTTTGGTTATGCCAGTATTAAAATGGAACATGTGCCAGAGGCAGGCACACTTTGCAGAGTGGGCATTTTGTACAGTTTATTTTAATTGATGTCTCAGCATATAGATCTGGCAACCGTGCGAATACTTAAAAATGAAAAAAAAATGCTGGATTATTGTTAGCAATGAAATTGGTGGTATAGAAAGGAAAATTGATTTCATTGATATTTCTAATGTTCCATAGTATTTTCATTTTTTTTTATTTGTAATCCTCTTCTCATTTGGTCATTCAGTCAGTCAGCATGGATCTTTTAACAGCAGGCTACTTTCAGTTATAATTTAGTCACTAGAGTCTTGCTTATGTTCACGACCTTTCTTATTGGGGATTACAGTTCATTGATAAAGTATCATTACTAGGTATCCAGGACCCCAGACAAATTTAAATATAGTTTATTATTCCCTTTAAAATATGCTTGTGCCCATTTCAGAACAATTTTTTATCTGTGCCAGTAAACAGAAATTGGTAGCTGTGGGAATATTCTCTTCCACAAATTTCCAAGTGTCACTTGACCATTGAAGAACCTTTCTCAGTTCTGCCTTCCCATCCCCGCTATAATAGCCAGAATACTGAGAGCTCAGGAAATATTCAGTAACTTCAAATTGTGCTTAGTATGAGTTAAAACCTCTCTGGCTGTGGCCTTCTAAACTGGCCATATAATTTGGCTTCTGGATATCCCTATAGCTATATCTCCGCCTCAACACCTTGCACATGCATACACTCTAGTAATTCTTATTTTTCCAGGTTGTCCTATGGAAAAAACTAAGCATGTCAAAGGGCGTGTACACTCGCGGGCTCTCCAAGCAGCTCTGTCTCACCGCCCGCATTCAGTGCTCTGGAACCGCTGTGTATAGGCTGGATCGGATCGGTCGGCTGTTGGGCAAGGACAGGCGAAGGAAGAATGAAGACCAAGCTGGTTGCTGATCAGTTGCCGTTTATTCACTCTTTCATCTTTCTCATCTCCCGCACTCCTAGCTCCATCCTCTTTCTGGATCTACTGCCGCTCTGAATTCCCCCTCTTCATTAGTCTCTCCCCCTACTTGTCTGTCCTCACCTTGCCCTCTAGGCTACACACAGCCAGGTATCAAAATCAACATAAGAAAGCCCTTCCTGAGGGCAGGGCATTCCAAAGCCCTTCCTGACTGACAGCAGGTAAAATACCTCTTAAAGTTTTTCTCCTTTCCTTTGTCCAAGAACTTATTCACATCTAAATACTAGTTATTTTTGTATGGACATAGCAAGAGATACATTGAGGCTTGCAAGGCAGCTCTCTTGGCAACATCTTGCCACAGGCTCAGACTACAGCACTCAGGCCAGATTAATCATTCCTCACCCTAGCAGGGTTCAAATCTAGTTATCATTGTTTGGATCATGACAACATTTGTCCATGATCGAGCTCTTATAGTTAAACATTAGGCACTTTGGCCAGGCCCATCTCAATGCCAGGGTAGCACACAACGGACCGCTTGCCCTGGGTCCGTCCCATCCCTTGTCAGGACCCTGCTTTTGGGGGTGCTAGGAAGTAAGGGCAACTGAGGCTTAGGTTGAGAGAACAGATGCCCAGGAAGAAAATATCATGTAGAGTCAAATGACTTCCAGGTTACAAAAGCATAGCATTTGTTAAGTCTTCTTGTGTCCATACAAAAAGGACATGGCTCTGAATAAACTATGCAAAGGACTCAAGGAGAAGAGAAAAACAATATTTACAAGTCAACAGAACACTAAGAAAGAAGCTACAAATAAACACAGAGGAATGGGAGCTCTGTGATAGGAATAACCCAATAAGCCTAAACTACCTGAGGCTATGTTATCCTACAGTGTTAAAGGTTGCTCCATATGACTTTCCCATCAGAACCAAACCCTCTAAACTTGTGTATAAAGATTCCTGGAGTTGAACAACCACCGTTTTTATAATTTGTCTTGTATTTATCTCCAAGGAGTTTAGAATCTATGATTTCAATGTATATAGATTCATTCTGCTTCACCGATTCTTAAGTCCATATTTGTTCAAATAATTTGATGTGAAGAAAGGCATGACAGAGTTGCCAAGAACTGATCAATAATGATAATTAGTTGTTACTGGGATTTTATTCAATTTGGAAAGACCACAACAGAATTAATAATATATTAATCTAGAACTTTGGGTTTCAGTACAGAAAAATAATTTACAGAATGTTTTCAGTCAAGTAATTTATCTTTTTATCTGGCAAATATTTAGTGGAAATTTAGCTCTGTCCTATGTGCCTTGTTCTTTCTTCAACAAGGTACATAGTTTGTGTATACACATATTGTGTATATGTATATAAAATAAACATTAAAAAATGAACATTGGGGGAATGGAGCGATAGCACAGTGGGTAGAGCATTTGCCTTGCCTGAGGCCGACCCGGGTTCTAATCCCAGCATCACATATGGTCCCCTGAGCACCGCCAGGGGTAATTACTGAGTGAAGAGCCAGGAGTAACCCCTGTGCATCGCTGGGTGTGACCCAAAAAAAACCAAAAAAAAAAAAAATGAACATTTGTATGATATCATGGTCAGGGTAGGGGAGGAAAAAAATGAACAGTTTTAATCATATCTTTGCTTCCTAATCTCTGTTTGTACCTAGTTTTTTAACATTTATTTAGTCCAGACAAGTCTCATGTCAAGCCTAGAGATAGAGTTGAAGACTACAATGCAGCATGCAGCAAAGTATATGATATAGAGTGTCTCCCCCACCAAAATTCCATTTACTGAAACTCTAACTTTCTAGCCCCATAAATATGACTCTATTTAGAAATAAGACTTTTAAGGGAGACAAAACTAAAATCAGGCCATCTGGTGGCCCATACATCAATTCTACTAGTGTCACTAAAGAAATGGAAATTCAGGTGCATAGGAAGAAAGAAAACTATGAGGACATAGCAAAAAAACAGCCACCTAAAAAGTAAGAGGAGAAATTGAAAGAGAAACAAAAACTTGCCATTATCTTAATCTTGGATTTCAAGCCTTCATACCTTCAAAAATATAAAATTTCTGTTCAATTAAGAGAGTCAGACTTAAAAATGGCATTTTGTTGTCATAACTCTAATAAATGACAAATAAAAATAGAAAATAATGGATATTTTTGCATATAATAGCATGCATCCTATATTTTGGAATAGATATATATGTATATATCCATTGTGCATGATATATACAATAAACATTAAAAATGAACAGTGTATGATAAGGTGATACAATTGGAACAGAATTAAGAGTTAAGCCTCATTAGGGAATCAATAGTGCTAAAGGTGTGTGGCAGTTTTTAATATTGCAGCCAAGGTAATCATCATTGAGAATAAAAATGAGCAAGCCCTTGAAAGAGATAATGTTAATGATGTTGGGTCAAACCCTGGTATTATTTCTGGAAGAAGAAAACAGATATGGTTGCAGATAAGCATTCTTGGCTGCTTAGTCATAGGGCAAAGTCTGCAGAGAAAATTATATAATTGAGGATCTCCATGAGCATATACCCTCTCTCCATTTAAAAAAAAAATTGACCATTGTCATTTACAGTACTATTGACAGGGTTTTATATCTACAACATTCCAACCCCACACTCTCCACCCGAGTATCCATTTCCCTCCTCTATTGTCTCAGACCCCCACCAGCCACCCTCACCACCACCACATTCGTCCTTGGTAAGACTAGTTTTGTAAATCAGTTCTAAAGTTCTATAGTTTTCTATCATTGGTCATTATCTTAGTATGCTTCTTTATGCACCCCGATGAAAAAATAATTTTGCATCTGTCCCTCTCATTCTAGTTAACTCCACTTGGCTTGATAGGCTCCACATCTATTCATGCAAAAGCAAAGTGGCTGATTTTATTACTCTAATAGCTGAGTACTAGTCCATTGTGTATATATTCCACAATTACTTTATCCAGTCAACTGTTGTTGGACACTGGGATTATTAGTAGATCCTTGCTATTGGGACTAGTGCTGTCAGGAACAGAAGAGTGCAAATGTCTTTTTGAAATACTGTTTTGAGGCTTTTGGGATATAGGATGATGAAAAGTAGAATTGTTGGGTCATATGGAAGTGCAACTCAAGGTTTTATTTATTTATTATGTATTTATTTGCTTTTTGGGAAATACCTGGGTATTCGCAGGAGTACTCCTGGTTCTGCCTCTAAGGATTACTCCTGGCAGAGCTCAGGGGACTATATTAGATGCCAGGGATCAAACCCAGGTCAGCCACGTGCAAGGCAAATGCCTACTATTGTTCCAGTCCCTCGAGTCAAATATTTTTTGACAATTTTTTATGTTTTTTCAAAAACGTTTAAACCAGTGGGCATTTCCACTAGCAGTGGAAAAATTTGTCATGTGAATTCACACCAATACTTGTTGGTTGACTCTAATGATGAAATGGAGGGTCAAGATGCTTGATGAAAGAATCACAAAAGAAGTATGTACAAAGAAATTCCAGTTAAGGTTAGTGTTTTTTCTTTCTTGAACTCTGGAAAGATAACTATAAATATTTCATTTTAGTGTATGCATTATGGTAACCTCATTATTTAATTATTTTACGTAGTACTAAAATTCCAGCCTCATTGTAACCAATCCTAAGTCAAATATTTGTCTGTTATGGCCTTACATATTCATCCTAGATAAGTAGAGGTAGGAGAAACATTTTTTTAAAATTTTTTATTAGTGAATCACCAGGAGGTACAGATAGGAGAAACATTTTTAAAAAGTCAAAATGTCTTAAGTAAAATTGATTCTTTTCGTATACAATTATGTACTCTCACATTGAAACTCTGAGTTGGGTGTCACTGACCTCATTTAGCAGTAATGAGCAAATGTAGGCAGCAACTTGTTTAAACTTAAATAAATGCAGGAACTGATTCCATTAGAAAGCAGTACATACCTAATTTTCTATGAAAAAATGTTAAGAGATTAGATCATCTTCAAGCTAGATAGCATATTTTGATCTCCAACTCTAACTCTTTTATTTTGTTTGCATGACATTTGAAAGTAAATCCCCTTCAATGGTTCACTGCCTCATCATGGTGAGGGGGTGGCAGCAGTGCCAACTGGCGAAGAGTGAACCAACAGGAGATGCCCGAAGATGCAAGCAGGTGCAGGGCTGGACTTCTTGCATTGACTGTGTTGACCTGGCCAGTAATTTCTGTAGGTGAGCAGCACGTCCATGCACAAGGCGTGTGGCATGTTTGTCACCATGCAGATCGTTACAACATGCCACCCGAACAGCAGAACCTGTCAAGCTACCCATGGCATATTCTATATGCCAAAAACAGTAACAAAAATGGGTCTCATGGGGGCTGGAGTGATAGAGAAGTGGATAGGGCCTTTGCCTTGCACGTGACTGACCTGGGTTCAATTCCCAGCACCCCATATGGTCCCCTGAGCACCATCAGGGGTAATTCCTGAGTGCAGAGCCAGGAGTAACTCCTGTGCATTGCCGGGTGTGACCAAAAAAGATAAAAATAATGCTCATTTGCATGTGGTTTGGTGTGAGCCTCAGGCAATCACAAGCTAATGTCCGAGCTTGCAAAGCTGTGCAGAGAAATGATAAAGAAAGGCCTCAAAGAGAGAAAAGCAGCAGTGTTGGTGGATGTGGCAAAAGCCAGGAAAAGTATTTGCAATGCCTGCCTGTCCTTCGCCAACTATAAGACCAAGATAACTGCCCTCCAATGTCCTGATGGATCTATCACATCTTCCAAAAGGGCAATGGAAAAGGTTATCCACAACATCTACTCAGATCTCTTCGATAGCCACATCTATCTGCCCACATACCAAATTCTGCAGGATGGATATGTCATTCCCAGCATTCTCCCTTCCAAAATCTTACATGTCATTTCATTGGTAAAGAAGCATACACCCCCCGGTCCAGACAAGGTCAGACCCAAAGACCTGAAGAATCTGCCATCAGTACAAGTCAATACACTGACTCAGCTCTTCACATGTTACCTGTCTGAATGCAAGGTTCCGTCTCAGTGGAAAACCAGCAGGACTGTTCTGTTGTACAAGAAGGGAAACATCCACGACATTGGCAACTATCGCTCTATCTGGCTGTTGTCTGTTGTCTACAAGTTATTCACTCCAGTCATCTTGAATAGGATTGGCAAAACACTAGATGAAGGACAACCATGCAAGCAAGCCAGATTCTGGAAAGGATCGACACGATTGACCATATCCACATGGTGACCAAGCTCATTGAGGTTTCGAGAGTTCAAGATTCTGCTCTGTCCAATTTTCATCGATTTAAAGAAGGCCTTTGATTCTGTTGAGACTGAAGCGATCATTGAATCCCTAGCCAAACAGAGCATTCAAACGCAGTACATCAGGATCCTCTGTGAGCTGTATTACGGATTCACCACCAGGATCTTACCATTTGACAAGAAGTGATCATCAATGTAAAGAGAGGAGCTCGGCAAGGCAGTGACATTTCTCTGAAACTCTTCATTGCCACCATCGAGAACGTCATGTGATGACTGGAATGGAAAGAACGGGAGTGAAAATAGACAGTCGGCAACTGCACCACCTCTGCTTCGCTAATGATATCGTTCAAAACCACCAAACATTAACCAAGTGGCACAAATGCTGGCCAACTTCGACCATAAGTGTGGGGAGTTCAGACTGCAGCTGAATCTCATGAAGACAATGGTCATGAGAAATGGACTAGTTCCTGACATTCCATTTGCTTTCAACGGAACGAACATCTCCAAATGCAGCAGTTATGTGTTACCTGGGTCAAGAACTCAACATGATAAAAGACCTGGCACCTAAACTGCACAGGAGGAGGAGAGCAGTATGGAACACCTTCAAGGGCGTCGAATAAGTTGTTAAGAGGTCGAAAAATCTCCGGGCTCCAGGCACATCTTTTCAATCCCACCATACTTCCTGCACTAACATACGCCTCAGAGACCTGGGCCCTGCAAAAACAGGATAAGAACACTATTCAGGTCTCCCAAAGAGGAATCGCAAGAGCCATGCTTGGAATATCATGTTTCCCTCAAATGAGAGAAGGAATCTGGAGTTCCAACCTCTGCTGACGATCAAGGATCAGGGATGCTGTCTTGTTTGCCAAGGCATCGAAAATCAGATGGGCCAGACACATAATGCAATTTGGAGATGAGCGCTGAACTAGATCTGTTACCAACTGGATTCCATGGGATGTTACAAGAAAGCCTTGCCTACCACCTAAGAGATGGTCAGACTTCTTTGTCAAGACCTTGAATGAATGGTTTGAGGCTCTTCATGTTCCTGGAGCGAGCAGACGCCATTGGGCTACACTAGCACATGACAAGGACGAATGGATATGTTACTGGCGCACACTCCAGCAAATCAATGAGCAATAGGATGATAAGTGTTACAAGTGATTGGAGGTAAATAATTTAAATATTTATTTAAATTTAAATAATTTAAGGGGCTAGAGAGATATCACTTTGACCAGGAGGCCTACCAGAAGTTCTTCTTAGGAGTAAAATCTTAGTGTAGAACCTAGAGTAAGTTCTGAGCACCTCCAGGCATGGTTAAAACTGAAAATCAAAGAAAGGAAATTATATGAATGGACAAAATATGCTCTTATGATTTTATCTAATATGGTTTTTATTATTCATTATTTTTAATTAAATCACCATGAATACACAGTTACAAAGCTATTCAGAGTCAAGTTTCAGATATACAATGTTCCAACACGTATCCCTCCACCTCTATATATTTCTCACCATCATGTCCTCAGTTTCCCTCCTGCCACCCCCCCACCCAGCCTGTCTCTATGGCACTTTCCTTCTCTCTCTCTCTCACTGTCTTTCTCCTTTTCTTATTTCTCCTTTTAGAAATTATGTTTTGCAATACAGATACTTAGATGTTATCATGTTTCTTCCTTTACCTATTTTCAGCACGTGGTTCTTACCCAGAGGTTGGAAGTCCGCCTCAAGTGCTGGAAGAGAAGGTAGTCCAGATAGAAAAGGGACCACTACGGCAAAGAGAGTTGGAAATGATCACTCTGGTTATTATGGTTTTGAATGCATAATTTTCCCAGAATCAGAGAACCTATGTTTAAATCTCATCTCCACTCTATACTTTCTGTCTTTCTGTGTCTTAGGGCAACTACAGTATCTCTCTCATTCTCTCTCTCTTTGTTAGTGAATCATATAATGATTTTGAATTCTGCCATCTAAAAGACATATATCTTTTCAATGTAACTTTTCCAATCTTTTTATGCATATATATAGTCTCTGAATCTGGAATGGTTCATTGAATTTATCTAGCAAATACAATGCAGAATAAATAACTATATCAATTATATATAGCTTATACATTCCACTTCTTTTCTCCCTGAAATTACTGTGCTGTGGAGAAGCTTGGAATTGTGGAAAGACAGACTTAGTTGTCCAGTATTTGAGTAAGAAATCTTAAACCTCTTGTAAAGCTTACCATTGAATGCAGTTGCACTATGTAAAAGCATATGAAACCATCGAGAAAGTACCAAGGAATGTCAGTAACACAATAAACAAATAATAAATAATTGCTATTTTAGGCCTCTAGGTTCAAGATTTGAATAGTTTTTTATACAGTAGTCTCATAGAATTATGTTGCTAATTAAATTAATTCATACATTTAAAGTACTTGGAAATACCTGGCATGTATAAATTGCTCAATAAGTGCTGGTTATTTTACCTTTAATTGTAGTGCTTGGAAATAGACCTGGTGAGTTAGTTGGCAATACCCATGCTGGCATTCAGTCCTTCAGAATTTTAAATTTTTTTTTCATTTTTTTCCCCAAAAGTCTCTCAAGCTGTGCTTTGGAGGCTTAAAGGCCCCCCAAAATTCTTGTCTGACCAGATCAATGGTTCCACTCAAAAGCCTAAGGACCTGTGGTGCTGGGGATTACTGAGGTCTTCCTGGCAGTGCTTAGGGTCTCCAGTGTCACAGCTGATGGTTCTGGGGATCTTCTAGATTACACTGAGCTGTGTGGAGGGGTCCTCCAAAGCTATACCCAGTAGTTTTGGGGAAATAAATAGTTGGGTGCATACTAAGCTGTACAATCTTCAGGTACACTCTTTGTTTTTCTCCATTCAGTCTTTGTTAATTTTAATCCAAATGAGTCACTGATTGAAATGTTTATGCATAAATTTAGTACATAAATTGAAACTCATTTTTCTGAACTGTAGTTTTACAAAGAGTTTAATATTGGTTTTCATTTGAACTTAAACATTCTATTGTTCACATAACCTGCAATGATTTTCATATTATTCCTAGCTAAATAATGTCTCCCAGGCAATTGACCACAATTGAAACATGTTTCTTATAAATTTTTAATAATTTTTATGGTTTTCAATGGGTATCTACAAGTAATAAAGAAGACTGATAAAAAGTCTGTTTCTCTTGCATCTCACTTATTTTTATTAAGTTGCAATCTCACATTATAATTTTTACAGAAGATTAAAAATATTAATAGCTTTTAATGGTTTCCAGTAAAACTGTTCACTAGAAACATTTTTCTATTATAAATCAATGATTGTTAGTTCATTAGTTTCAGTAGCTAAATCATTTTTATTTGAATCAATAAGACTCTGTACTGTCAGTATGAGCTGAGGTTTTAAGTATTTTGTTAATATTCAAGAATTATAGCCAACTTGTAAATAAGGAGAAATTATAAATTAAAGAAGTGAATTTCTATTGTGTTGCATCATTTATCAGATATTTATTGAGTGTCATGTTTCAGAGGCAAAACATGTGGAGATAAAATAGACATATTAAGTTTTTATCCTAATAGAACATCTTAATGGGAAAACGATAATAAATTAGTGACAAGTAACACGATAAAAATGTAAGATAGCTTTATAAAGTGAAAAATTCAGTAAAAAAATACTACAAAATAATAATATTGTAAGTGACTTTCGGAAGTGGTAAGTTGGGTGGTTGGGAGCAACTTTTGAAGAGGGACACTTACTTGTGCAGAGACCACTGAATAATAAAGAAATTGTCATGTGATGATATAAAGGAAGAGAACTCTGGGGAGCAAAAAAAAAAGAAAAAACTCAGTGGACATTCTTGAAGGTGGAAAAAGTTTTGGCAGGAATGAACAAAGGGCAAAAAGATAAGGGCAATAGAGGGCAAGAAGAAATGATGATAATAATGTTGACAGGAATAGCAATTAAATGGGACTGAAGAAGTAGGAAAAGTTTACATAGTTTCCCTACATTGTAATGGGGGACACCACAGGATTTTGAACAAGAGAAAAATGTCCATAGATCTTCAGAAAGGTGCAAAAAGACTTCTTAGAAAGCTATACATACAGTCATTCATATAAAGAATGATGAGGACTTGGGCTAAGATAGTAGATGTAAGTGTGTTGATTTGAGATGTATGTGTTAAGACTTCCTATTTAAGGGACCATTGGAAGTATTTCAGAGATAAGAAGTGCATAAATGGGACCCAAATTCCACGATGGCATGGTGGTTTCCAGCGTTCAGAACATAAGCAGCATCATATCCTTGGGCACTGGCACTACATTGAATCTGAGCACTGTAAGATATGGGGGGTGGATGAATGAGGACACCTTTATTTTTAAGTCTGTATGTAGATGGTTAGAGGTGCTAGTTGTGTAGAGGTGCTAGTTACTGTTGTATGTGTATGGTTGGAGATGCTAGTTACTGAGGTGCTAGTCCCAACTATGAATCCCTAGCTGTGAGAGCCAGTGGAACAGTTAAACTATAGATAGCATTGAGATATCTATGCAGGTTAGACTGATAATATCGTGGGTCAAAGAAGAGTGACTGGGGGGCTAATCCTGTCAGTTTGTGAGTTATCCAAGAGCAGTAAATGAAAACCCGTATCTTTCCTGATAATATAGTCACTTTGTTGTTTGGGCTGTCTCGTAAAACCTCAGCTTGGAAACCCTAAAAGGGTAGCATGCTGGACAATTCTCTTTCCCTAAGAATTTAACCAAGTGACTTTTACTGTTCATTTTCTTTAACTGTCAGACTCACAGTAATCCTAACAGGAACATCCTCCGTTACAGTGGTGCATCACTGAGCTCTTACCATAGTCTATATCCCTGCTTTAACCATTTCAATACCAAATCTCCTATTATAAAAAAATAACTATGAAAACCAATGGTATGGTATGGTCTGATGCTTTAAATTCCAATTACTATAGTATTTGTATTAATAGGCTCCATATCTAAACTATACATCTCTCAAATCTTTTCATTGTCTGCTAATTTTCCCAAACTAACTAGGTTCATATGTGTGTGGGCTGATTAAATTAATTAACATAAAAAAATCTTGGTGATCAATATCCAGAAAGTTTTGGTTTGCTTTTCTCCACATAATGATAATAAAGATCTGAGAGGGGTCAAATGAAGTGTAAGTAGCTCAAATGAATCATGAAATTATATGAACTCCTTTTTTTGGACACTGACAAGCCAATACGTAAGGTCAAATGTGTTGGTCTAAATGTGAAGTGTGTGGAATGATGTTGGGAGTCTTCTATTTCAACAGATTCTGAAGCACAGGGAAACAGTTTTTTTTTTTTAAATAAAAATTTTATTTTATTAAATCACCGTGTGGAAGATTACAATGCTTAGGGAAACAGTTTTGAACTATTCATTTTTATACAGCCTTTTGATGTCATTGCTATTTTCTGCTTCCAAGAAAGAAATGCTCATGTAAGCAAATAATTACCTAGTAATAACTGCTATGTCCCTGATAATTGCTCTTTTTTCATGCATGCAGTTGCAAAATATTCATAATATCAAATGTCCCTCAAGGTAACCATCAGATTTAAGAAATAATTGCTAGGGTAAAGTCAATATCCAAACATGTCAGTTCAAGAAAAATTTCAGTGGAGAATTAGGTGGGCTGAGATGAAGCATGTAGTATTAAGGTGGAAACTGGGAACACCAAAACAAGAGTTTTCCCAAATAAAATTTAGGAGATAAGGAGATTGAACCATGGAGCTTTGGCATGGATGCCCTTGGCACACAATTGTGGTTGTGGAAGTGTTGGTAAGTAGTAATCGTAGTCAGATACTGGATTTCTTTTCTGCCTTTTTTTTTTTTATCTCAAGCTGCTTTTGCCCTTTTTTTCCCCAGTCTTTCCCATTTTAACTGACACCAACTAGAAGAAACTCCCTGTCACAGAGAAAAGAGGCAGCTGAGCAACCAATCATTGTGATGTGCTGAAAGTATAAGACTGATTGTTGTGAAAATTCTCTTCAAGGAGAGAAGATTAATGTAGAATCATTAATCAGCCTTTACAGATGCATGTGAAAAATTGTATAGCTATTTAAATTAACAAACAAACACTTTTTGTTTGATTATTTTTTGGCCACATGATGCTGTTTTCAGGGCTTACTCCTGGCTGTGCACTCAGAGATCACTCCTGGTGGACACGGGAGTTCCATATAGGATGCTAGGGATTGAACCTGGGTTTGCGGCATGCAAGGTGAGTGCCCTACCCAATGCACTATTAATCACTCTGGTCCCCAAATGTTTTAGACTTTTGTGTTTGCTTGTTCTTTGAAAGGGTACACCTGACAATGCTCAGGGTTTACTCTTGGCTCTGTGCTCAGTGATTACTCTTGGGGAGAATTGGGGGACCATGTGGGGTTCCCTTGATTAGATCCAGATATGCTGCATGTAAGGCAAGTGCCCTGCCTGGTTACTATCTCTTCAGCCCCCCAAATAAACACTTAAAAAGAAACTTCAATGATGTAACCAATTCAATCCTATTAAATGTTGTAACTTTTAAACAGATAAGGAGATAGTACAAAGCAACAAATTTTAGCTTTCTGGACCTCAGATTTTTGATACCAAAGCCTAGATGTTTGTAAAGAATTAATACATATGGCAGAAGGATTTCTTCCACTGGCATAAATCTTCTAAATTGTGGAATAAATGTGCATCAAGGAAACTTGGTATCAGGAGTACCTTCATAATTATCTTAGCTGTTCCACAACGCTTGACTTGTATAATAATGAATTTTCTATCCTTAATGTGCTGAGTGGAAATTAATTATTCTCATACAATTTTTCTATCAGAGGATCTCCCACTGAGTGAAAGAATAGGTGAGAAATTTTAAAATTTTTTCAAACTTTTCATCCATCTTGAGATGTTTCATTCTTTGCTTCCCTTTTTGGAATCACCACTTTCATTTTTAATGTAATTGTCTACTTGTAAGAAATGGTATATATGTGGGTTGTGTTTCCATGAGTGCCTATATACTTGAAAAGCAGAACCACTATAAGAAGTATTAGCGGCAAAGAGAACGTGGTTTTCCTATACTCTATCTCATCTTATTTCTTTCTCTGACTTATGGCCTTCCTCTTCCTTTCTTCCTCTGACTTGTACCTAAAACCGTAGTTCTTAGTGCATTAGGAACCATTTATTCACTTTGACTCTGTGTGAGAGAAAACAAGCTTGATCCAAGGTGACACATCACTCTAAAAGTGAGGAAGAGAAAAACAGAATGTCAGAGCAAGCAAAGCTAAACTTAAATTTAAGTGGAACCCCACAAAATCTTTTTTCTATTTTCTATTCAAGAGCATTTTATAAGAACCATAATATATACTTCAAAAATATAAACCTACTAGAAGTAGGCAGGCAGTAAAATGGAGGTTCCTGACCACTGCTGTATTCTAAGCCAAACAGTTTTACTGTCATTTAGGAGGAAAAGAAAGCTGTTCTTTTCTCCATAAGGTCTCACAATATTTTCATAAAAAGCAGCTCAAAAAGAAAGGATACTGTTACCATTTCTGTAGAATTTCTATGAGGTTTTTATCTCTTCTTATTTTGTCAGACGTAAGAATATTTTTTCCACATAGCTTGAATATCAGTTTTTTGAACATTAGGCAGATATAAATTATCTGCATGGCTTATGTCTTTGATTAACAATCTGGGGAATTGCAGGTATTAAAATTTGCCCCCCAAAGGGAGCACATATCATTCCATGAATGCATTAGACACCTTCTTCAAATTACAAAGAAAAAATTAATTAAAAAGTATATGTTTATAAGTAATATGTATTCCCTTGAGTTCATTATAAAAGCTGCATATGAGAAGAATCTAATAAAAAATTAAATTACATTAGCTGCAGGTTTTATTTTAGCAACATGAGGGAAAAGATAAAAGCAGGTGCACCTAACATTTTGTTATAGAAAACTTCCTAAGTGTGTTCACTGGCCAAAATTGACTTCAATACTAGATACCCACAGTGAATTCTTCATGTGACTGAAACACAGATTCCTTAGGAAGAGTGATATGGTGCTGCTGAGATCAGTTCTGTTACTGATCTATTTACCATGCTCTGAGTTACTCCCATCATGTCCATTCGATTTCTTCAGAATTGATGGTGATAGAAAGATTCAGAAAGCTCCATTTACATGGTGTTGTCTACACTTGGAACTAACAGCCAGTCCATCTCTTATCCGACCATTTGAGTAAACTCAGTGTCAGGTATTATCTTCCCTTCTGCTCGAATCTGTCAGAAAGTAAGCCCCAATCATCTCTACAAGCATGTGGATCTAGAAGCATTAAAAGTGTTATGACATCCAACACTTGCCCATATTTTGTTTATTCCATAGCTATCTCATTTCGTTAGCTTTTTCTGCCTTTTAAAAAATTTCCCTGTGCTTTTTCCCCTCTCAGTTGCCATGGAAACACTTTTCCTAGTAGGGGAGGAGCCTAGTGGCATCCAGGAGTGTGAAATAAAGTCAATTTATATCATGGTTTGTGAAATATTGGGACTTTTTAATGGTTGTTATCACCACATATGGTAAATCAATCTCTCTCTAGAGAAAATTTCTAAATATTGATATGAGTATGATAGTGATAGAATTATATATAGCTATGCATCTCAACAACTTGCACATCAACCTTTAAAATATACATTTCTGTTTTATTTGTACAAATAGAAATGAAACACAAAAGAGACAGAATGTGCTATTTATGGATTTTTAAATTCTATTTAAAATTCTTCAAGGACAATAGCTGATCTCTAGCATATGGCTATTTTAATTATATAAATGGAGAAGTCCTATCTGATTATTTTAAAAGCTTATATATGTGTGGAAATAGGTAGTTCTTATATATAGCTTATATCTAGAGGAGAAGCTATGCCATCTTTATTCTCACTGCTATCATTCTCACTTTAAATCAGCTGGTATTTGGACAGCCATGTTAATTCAGAAAATGCGAGCTTTAAAAGTTTGTCAAAACATGTGCACTTCGCACAAGCAAGGAAGGTGACTACATTTTAGGTTTTAAAATAGCCTGGTTTGTCCCCCTTGTCTAAATCAAAATTTGTTTATTTTGATTTAGTGGTAGCTGATTCTGCTTTCTGTTTTCTCTCAAAGCACTGTAAATGATGAGACGACAAAATATTGGATTATTTGTGCTCTTGAAACAGATGCCACCTGGGTTGTGACAGGTATTTTAAGTATAATCTCTTGCATTCATTTAACACTCTAATTTGAAAATTTTCAAATCTTGGGCATATTCTTGTTCATTTACCACTAAAATGAGTCACCTCTTGGGTGTGAAGAGATTGCAGGAAATAAAATGGAACACTGGATGCAGGTGCAAGGGGAAGCAGAATGAGGGAAGTTAGGCCCCAAATTAAAAGTTTGGCTGGTTCCAAACATGGATAGACAGTAAACAGGGAGATTGTGCATATTCTGAGGATTTTTTTCTTGTTGTAAGTGCACCCAAATAATTGTAATAATGTAGAAATGTAGCTGGTCTTCTGAAACCATGTTTGGATGAACTCTCAAGGATCTTGTTCTTTTGTGAAATAGAGTCAGGATTGACTCTTTCAAATGTTGCCTAATGGCTTTCTCTTGCTATACAAAGGGATATGTTTAATTTTCTTATCTTTAGAAACAGATATTCTTCAGCTTAAAATGGGAAGCAATTCTAAATTAAGTTTCTCAAAGATGGTTTAAGATTTTTGTTAAATTTCACACCCAAAATGAGAAGATGTAATTCAAGAAAATGGGACAAATTTGGAGAGAGGAGATGGAAGTCCAGGACAGTTGCTTTATTTGGCTTAATTTTTATTTGGCTGTGAGACTACAGCCAGCAGTGCTCAGAGTAACTCCGAGACCTGTGCTCAGGGACCACTCCTGATGGTGTCTGGGGGCCATGTATCATGTCAGGGATTGAACCAACACCAGCCATGTGCAAAGCAAGAAACTTAGCCCCTGTACTATCTCTCCAGCTCAGAATTTAGTTTTAAAAGTGCCTCTGATGTGAACAAAAATACAAATCATTTGGACGATAACTACTGAAGATCTCTTCTTTTCCTCTTTTGTTCTGTGCATTGGGGCAAGGAGCATCTAAGGAGTATCGCCATTTCTCCCATGCACTGTTTGTACCATTAATTGGTTTTTATTATAGCTTCTTACCAAGGGGTAAATACAATGATGGGTTTTCTGTAACACCAGGACACTGAAGATTCACAGATAAAGAACAGATTCAAAATAGCACATGCCTCAAGAACAGGCTAGAGAACAGAGCACTACCAGAGAAGGCCCTTTGCTCACGCACAGAGCTGGCCCAGGGCTAAGCCAAGAAAATCACTTCTTCCTCTCAGATCACCTATGATGCAATTTGAGACCACAGGATCAAATTCTCCTGACTATGAAACTTGTTTCTGCACAGCTAATATATGCAGTATGTGTTTCCCCAGCTCTTTGAGGCAGAGAGAGGGAGAACCCACTCAGTGAAAGGGATACCAGCCAGATGGAAACTTTTGGTCTTGTCCTTCATAGATATAACGACACTATATTTCAAGAGCAGAAACTGATTTGCTTCACTAGTCTGTCTTTTTTCACTTTGGAAATAAATCATGCTCATAAACTCAACCTTCATTCATATTTTTAAAAATTATTTCTAAACATGAACTTGTTCATGAGCAGAGCAGCAATAATGTCAGATTATTAACCTACCCTGGAGTCAGATAATGGTCATAGACAATGCAGATTTGTTTGGTCATCTTTGCAAAAAGATATAGACCATTAAGGAAATTTTTGGAAACTAATATCATTCACTCAGGTCTTGCCAATGAGCACCTTCATTTCTTGTGGCTGATATCAGGATACAGGTGTTACTTCTCTCCGCCCCCCCTCACTCTCTCTCTCTCTCTCTCTCTCTCTCTCCCTCTCTCATGTGTGTGTTTTCAGAGTTAGAAATTTAACCCAGGGCAACACACATGTGTTGTTGTTCTAATTATTAAAATAATTCCAGTGGAAACAGGGTGTTTATTGGAGGTCTCAGAATTATGCTGAATGTCATGCACATCTGAAAGAAGACCCTGAGCCACTTTAAGCAGTAGATAAATATAGTCAAAATGAAAGCAGTGAAAAATACATAATTGCTTTTATTGGGGCTAGACAGATAGTGCTGAGGCAAGGATTTCGGATGGCATTCAGAACTACTCCCAACACTGAGTTCTGCATGGCTGTTTTGACCCAATGGACTCTGGCTCAACCCTGGAATTTACCCTGAATGTACTTAGGTTTCAAGGATCAAACTCAGAGCTTCACATATGCTAGAGATGTGCTCTAATACTTGAACTGTCTCCCTGGTCAAATGATAAAGAATTTCAATGCAAAACTTATCTTTTTAATAATGAGTTTTGTTTGAAACGAGGGCATGCCTGGTGGTGGTGCTCAAGGCTTACTCCTGGCTCTGCACTCAGGAATCATACCTGCTCAGGGAACCATAGGGGATGCTGGGGCTTTACCTGGGTTGACCACATGCAAGGCAAATGCTCTACCCACTGTACTAAAATTCTAGCCTCAGAAATGTATTGATTTATTTGCAGTTGGGGATTATGTACTTCTAAAGCCTTCACTGGTAATTTATAAAATAGTGGATTAGGTATGAAACACAAATTTATGCCGTAGCATAAACATATTGTCTTCATAGAGTCAAAGCAACATAGTAGAGCATAAAGTGCTTGCTTGGAAACTAGCTGGAAGTACTTTTGAAGGAAATCTAGCATCCATTCCAACCTCTGGAAGCATGAAAATTTTACTTGGTGAGAATTTAAAACTAAGCAGCCCTACCCAGCTGTGCTCTTGATTTACTCTAGGTACGCCCTCAAGGATGACTCCTGTGAACTTTCTGATCTCAAGCTAGGCTGTCTTCACCAGGTCAACTCAGAAGGGGGTAGGTTGAGTTTCCCTCCCCGCCCCAGCAGAATTCTGGCAGCCCAAAACTTCCAGAACCCAGTGGAGCTGTGCTCAAGGCCACTCTCCATAGGTTTGGATGAGCCTCACCTATGAGGGAACCTGCAGAAAAAAACAGGTATGTGAAACCCATGACAGAGATCTCCAAGCACACTTCGAACAGGATTGGGCCTCCTCCTCTCAGCCCCCCAGTTTTCTGGTAGCTTGGCAGTCACACCCACAAACTGTTCCTGGGTGCCATATAATCTCGTCAACGGCCAAGATCCACTGACTCTTAAATAACGACACAAAACATCCTGGAGTGCCCGTGCGACCTCTTATACTCAAGCTTACAGATGTACCACAAGTAGCACACTTCGGTACACAGTTTGGGTTTAAAATATATATGTCTGTAATCTCTTATACAAGGGCTTAAATGATGTCAGGATGAAAGACAACAATCTTCACACACTTTCCTCTGATGGTGGTGGGAAGGTGCACTGTGGTGGGATTGATGTTTGAATATTATCTGTAATGGACTATTGTGAACAACTTTATAAAACTAAAATTAAATTTTTAAAAAAAAAGATGACTCCTGTCAGGGGATGTCTGGTGAGGCAGGGGAGATATGTGGTGCCAGGGATCAAACCCAGGTCAGTCTCATAAAAACCAAGCACCCTACTGGACTATGATTCTGGCCACTAAGCAGCATTAAAAAATATATAGACCATTTAATTACTTTAGTCTTTTCATTGGTAAATTAGTGTCAGTAAAATTGTTCTTCATGATACTTTGCCTATTGTGGTAGCTCACTATAGTCTGTGAATGTTTTCTAAACCAATATTTTTTTTAATAGTGAAAGAAAATTATTTATTTGAAGAAAAACATGCCATTGCTTTAGGGCCTTCGATGATGTGCACATACTACAAATCCAACAATTAAATTGCATTAAATTAAATTAACCCTGGCAGCTGTAACTTTCCATAAAAAGCACAGCAGAGAATTGGGTATGAGGAATGCCATCATGTGAAAATTATTTTTATGATGATTTCAGTTATTTAATCTTTTGATTCCAAGTACAGTTGCAGTATTCACATATATTTTCATGAATTAATTTTTATATTAAAAACACATATTTGACTTCACTATGAACACTTCTATTTAGTAGGAACAATATAAACAACTTGTTCATATTAACTGAAACATGAAAAAACACTGAGAACATATTGAAAGCATATAAAAATGATTAAGTGGTTTTTGTTTTGTTTTTGGACCATACCCAGCAGTGTTCAGGGATTACTCCTGGCTCTGTTCTCAGGGATCACTCTTGCAGGGGACAATATGGCATGCCAGGGATTGAACATCACTTGTCAGCAAGAGTTTTACCCACTGTATAATCTCTCCAGACAGATGGACTATTTTTCTTTTCTTTTTTTCTCTTTTTTTTTTTTTGTTTTTTGGGTCATACCAGCAATGCTCAGGGGTTACTACTGGCTCTGCACTCAGGTATTACTCCTGGCGGTGCTCTGGGTACCATATGGGATGCTAAGAATCAAACCCAGATCGGCCACAAGCAAGGCAAATGCCCTACCCTCTGTGCTGTCACTCCAACCGGAGATGGACTATTTTTCTAATCTTAGAAAATTATGAAATCTCTATTTTAGTTTACTCCAATGTAATCTGGTGATTACATGATTACTAAAAGCAATTTACTTGTGAAGTTCAAAATGAAATGTACATATGAAAATACTCTTAAAGTAGAAATATTATCTAAATATCTATATATGCCAATATCTATCTATCTATCTATCTATCTATCTATCTATCTATCTATCTATTGGTCAATAGAACACGTCAAGATAAACAGTTTGAAACACAGTGATCATTTTATTATGGAATGATTTCCACATCTAAGATCCCATAACAGTGCAAAATATAATTCTATAAATACAGAATTCAATGTCTATGACAAAAAATTATGATTTATTCTTATAAATAATTTTTCAGAGTTTTCAAATCAACCTAGGTATTTCCTTTTATTATTAATCTGTATATTGCAAGGAAGCATGCAAGGCCAGGGATGTAGTTTAGTGACAGAGTTCTTCCCATTTATCTGAACACATGAGTTTTATTCTAGGTACAACAAAATTAAAAACTTCAAAAATTTTTTAAAGAGAGCAAGAAAGCTTGTTAGTTTTCACAGATTGCTGAGGTAAAGATACTAACCTCTTTTTCTTTTCAGTGCCTTAGAACTTAAATTGGATTTAGTCTTATGAGGAGAATGTAATAAGTAACTTTTTCTTTTAGTGATGAGGTCGTAAGTATGAGAGAAAGAGAGAGTGAAAAAAATGATGCTACAGAAGTCTTAAAGCTTTATAGTTTTAATGCTCTCCAATAATTCTGACATGACCTGACTCTCTAGTGGTTTTGAAGGGCTTTCTGCTAAATTCTGCATTGATCCTGTGTTTATTATATAATACTACAGTGGTAATGGGAGAATAATGGCTTTTCGTTTTTCTGGCATAGATGCTCGTGGTGTGTGTGTGTGTGTGTGTGTGTGTGTGTGTGCGTGTGTGTGTGTGTGTGTGTGTCATAAGTAGGCCATTATTAAATACGATGTAAACAGGTAATACAGGAAAATTCCTACAGAGCTAAGAGATTTTGCTGAAGACTCCAAATTTTACTGGCTTACAAAACAAGTACAAAAAATTGATATGCAGTCTGGTTCTCAAAATATATTAATTTTTATAAAACATGGTTTCAGAAATAAAAAAGGAAGAGTTAAACTTTGGAGCCTACAATCAATAATTATTTCCAAGTTTTCAGTTGAAACAATTGGCACCAAAATGGTTTGAATCCCAGGTCAGCAAATTAGAGTTAAATTTTGTGTTCTGAGACCTCACTTATAAAATCTGAGATGAAAAAAGGATCTTTATTATATGTGTGTTTAAGCTTTCATATCTCTATTAAAAAAGTTCTGTTTTATAACATTTAAGGGTAATTAATATCCTCCTTTAGTACTTTGCCATAGAACGTTAGGTCCAAAAAACACAGGAGATCTATTTCCCAGACCCATTTGGGACTCCAGTACTCCAAAAGCCACACTCGAAAGTTTCACAAAATTCAAAATTTCTGGATTAAGGGAAGCCAACTGTGCTGAGATCACATAGAGAATGATTGCTGGGCTTTGACATACCTGAAGCCCCTCTGTAGAACTTGTTAAATGATACACTTTTTGAAGCCCTATACTCAACTCTTCTGACTCAGCAAGGCACGGGGTCTCTGATATCACATTTTCCAGCAAGTTTCTGGTACTGCTAGCCTGATTATCTCACCTTGAAAAACTCTTACTTTTAGGGATAATGTGCTAGCATCTACTATGTGCACAGAAAGACTGGGGACCATTTTGCCACATTAAGAAAAATGGTTTTCCGAAGATGAGTAAATAAAGAACAGAATAAAAGTCATAGAAAATACCTTTCCCAAGTCCTCCACCAGACATCTTAGTGGCAATTACTCTACAAGTCTTTGTAGCAACTTGTAAGGCGTTTGGTATATAGTCAACCTATTCTCACACACACGGGGAAAAATAAATGCCATCCAAGCACAGGTGACATCATGAGTCCAAGGTACAAGCGAAAATCTGGTCAATTTCCAGGGTTCTCATGAAGGGCAGTTTCTCATGGATCCTTTCCCCAGGTTCCTCATTAAATTTCCAACAAATCAAATAAGAAAGTGAGAATTTGTCCCCCCAATAACAAAACCATTATGCAGAGTGCCCGGGTTGAAAAGGTTGTGAAAAGATAGAAGACAGATGAGAAAAATCCGTAGAATTGGGTTGACTAAGATTTATGGGTAATGAAAAGTTGGTTTCAGCTCTACTACTGTCAGCCTCTGCTATATTTCCCAGGCGATAGACCCTCTTTTATCTGCCATCTCTGAAAAATTTCACTCTTACAGTGAGTCTTAGCAACTCTGACTCCAAGGGAAGGCTTTTTTATTTCAATTCAGTGTGGTCCGCAGATCTGAGGCCGCCTCTCATTATTTAATAGTTTGTCAGAAATGCACAATCTTGGTCCCACCCTAGATTTACTATAAAATCCAAGACTTTAGCTTAACAAAAGGAAAACTCTTTGTGAGTAGTCAATACATTAAATGTTGAGAAACAGTGTGTAAAGGATAGTAAGAAAAGAGAAGTTGAGGATACTTGAGAGAGCCCTACCGCCCAGTATTTTTTTTTTAAATTATGTCTTTACTGTAACCTATATTTTGTTAGTTCTTTGAGGGTAGTAGCTAGTTTAGGATCATTCAGCAGTATTTCTAGAACTTACTTTAACATATGGTGTATGACAAATGGCTCCTTGTTGAATAAATCACTCCAAAAATGTACATCAGGGTCAGATTTCTCCTGACTCTTATAATCAAAAATTCTGTCTGAGCATTCACATATTTTCTTTATACAGCCACCTCTAACTTGACATATGCAAATTGATTTCTTGTGTAAATTGACTACAACTCTTATTTTCCTTCTCTGAAAATAGCATCCTGTTTTTTATGTCATGAGCTTTACTTAATTGTACAGTCAGTCAATTATTATCATTTTACCTCTAATAATTATAGAATCCTCCCTTTCTTTCTTCATGACTACCAGCATATTCCTTTGTTTGTTAAGATTCTCAATGCTTGGCTTACTTTTATATTTTAAAATAAGATTCAATTGCTACTAACCTATCCCTTGTAAGTATAAGAGCAGTTGTCATTATTTACTTATTAGGTGTTTGGGGGGCCACATCTGGTATTGTTTAAAGCTTACTCATAGTTCTATGCTCAGAAATTACTTATGATAGTGCCACAAGTCCAGATATGGTGCCTACGACTGAATCTGGGTCTGCCACATGCAAAGAAAGTGTCCTACCCTCTGTATTATTTCACTGATAACTCTTTGTTATTATTTATTTATGTATTTTATTGAGATAAAATTAACAAATACAACAGTGAAATATTTAATGCATGCATTGTGATTTTTTTGTTTTCCTTTTTGGGTCACACCTGGCAATGCACAGGGGTTACTCCTGGCTCTGCACTCAGGAATTACTCCTGGTGGTGCTCAGGGGACCATATGGGATGCTGGGAATCGAACCTGGGTCGGCCGTGTGCAAGGCAAACGCCCTACCCGCTGTGCTATCGCTCCAGCCCCCATTGTGATAATTTAATGTTGGTAGACATTTGTGAAATAATTTTCCCACCTAGCTATTGATATTTATCATATCATATATTTAACATTTTATTAAGAACCTTTAATTTACACTCTTTTAACAAGTACAGTTATCAACTGTCTTCTCTTTGTTATACACTTTGTCCTTGGATATTATTTATGTTAGTAGTGTTTTATGCTGAAAGTTTGTACTTTTTTCCAACCTCTCCCCATTTTTTCCACATCAGCCTCTGATTACTACTTGTCTTCTTTCCATGACTTTGACGTTTAATTTAAGTTCAACACATGTGATATCATGTGGTGTTTGTGATTTTGCTTAGCACAATTCCTTCAAAGTCCATCTATGTTGTTATAAATGATAACCTAAGTTACTTCCTTCTTATGGCTGAATAATATTTCTTTGCTTGTATATGTGGTACACATATTTATTCAATCATTCATTTTCGGACACTTAAATTATTTTAATATCATAGCTATTATGAATGATGTTGCTCTGATAGGATTGCAGATATTTCTTCAATATTCTGATTTTTATATTCTTTGAATATATACCCCAAACCCTTTTCTGACCTATATTAGTATTGCCTTCTAATCTATTGTTTTTATCCTTTAAATATATTCTTTATATTAAAAAATGGCTGTTAAAATATAAACCTGATTTTGTCTACATTCTTTCTTTAATAGCTTCCTTTGGAACTTCGGGGATAGAATTTATACTCTACAGATTTTCCAAGGAGCTTTGCCGTCTGATTCCTAAATACTTCACCATGCTCACATTTTTCTTCTTGTCTGCTTTAACCCTGTATTCCAGTTTCACTTTGTGACTTGTATTTCTGAAAGGAAAGAGCTTTGCTACTTCTTGCAGACAGAATTAGCAGTTCTTTTGCCATCCTCCCTGTACCAATCTCTCTCTCTCTTTCTCTCTCTCTCCCCTTTCTTTCTCCCCTCCCTCCCTCCTCTCTCTCTCTCTCTCTCTCTCTCTCTCTCTCTCTCTCTCTCTCACTCACACACACACAGATGTTCTCTTCATGACTCAGGCTAATGTATTTGCTATTTAAAAGTCTTGTGGTTCTTTCAGTCAAACTCAGATGTCTTTTCCATTTGTTTTCATAAATTTGTTTATACATCCATTTTACCATTTATCATGTCATATTACAATTGTTTTTATCAGGTACATTTAAGAGTACTGCAAATAATTTTATTTTTACACATCCATAACATAACATAATATAATACCAGGAATCACAGCTGATCTCCATTACATTTCATTAATTGAATAACAAATGCATCAAATGTGGAAATTCTTAAACAACAACTCAAGAGGAAAGAGGAAAATTCAAAATTACAAATACCACAGGAGCAAGGATCATATTTTTGCTTCTTTTAGAGCTCTCAGAGCTTAGTGCAATGCTAGGAGTGTAGCATGCATTCCATAAATATTTATTGAAAACAAAAAAAAATTGAAGAATGGTTAAATCAATGCTGTCAACAAAATTATTGCCAGAAAACTTTGATTAAACCCTTGATGAAGTCATCATTCCTATCTCTTTCATTTTTCTTGCTATTGTTTTCCACTCCCTAAAACTTAAATTATTGGCAAACATACCCATAGGCCTAGGCCTATGTTTGTTCTGAGCTAGATATGACAGGGATAGGAATTTTATCAGTACTCTGAGCCCTACTCTCTTGGGATTCAGTTTTGTTGATTACTAAGGTCTGGTGAATCAAGAATAAGTTTTGGGGCTGTGTCAGCAATTTGTTAGTAACAGCCTGGGTGAGCAAGTTACATTTGGCAGGGTTATTTCATCATTCTTCCTATCAGTTTTCAATTTCCTCTGCTATTTCCCAGTATATACTTCCCAGATTTGACTTCCTCCATAGACAGATATAGGCAACATTTTATTCCCTTTTATTATCAGACTCTACCCTTTTCTCTGTTCCTAGATTATTAGAATTATCAGCTACTTGGTCTTTTCCAATATTGAATCTGTACACCTCTATTTACCTCTCTCCAGACTCATATTTCATGAGTAATAACATTCTTTAATTATAAATTTAATCAACTAAATCTGGTAGTCTTTGAGACAGTCCTGGTAAGCCCATTTTATCCATCAGATAAGTCCACTCATGGTGAATATTTGTTCAAGCATATTTTTTAAAGACCTATTTGTCCTACACAGACATTGCCAACATTTTCACACATAATTAGCAATAAATTTCTATATTGGTGGATTCCTTGGAGACTTTCTTACACATTGTCCTTAAAATAAAATGAATGCCCTTGGGTTTACACAAACAAAAATGCATAATTGAATAAATATGGGAAAGGAAGCTTCTTTAATACAGAAAATTTCCAATTAATAAAAATGTAGATTGTGTGAGGATAATTGAAAACCATCCATAGTAATTCAAAATAACCATTGTTACATTGCTATAGATAAGCTACACCATTAGATACTATAATTATTGGGGAGAGTTTTGAGGAGAACTATGACATTTTCATAGTCTTAAATTATCTTCTCCCAAATATTTATTTGTAGCAAAAGGAAGACCAGTAGCTTTACTGTGGAGAAAACTGGCAAACACTATATTATCAAGTGATGAAAGTTAGAGTAAACCTTACATATAATTCATTAAGAAGAAAATATAAATTCTGTGGTCTTATTGACCAAAATGCATAATCTTAACGTAGTCATGGGAAAATATCAGTAAATCAAAGGGTATCTCAGAAAGTCCTTGACTTGTACTCATCAAAATTGTCAAATCATGAGAGATGTTTTAAACTTAACCAGAGGTAAGGTATGTCACATATTGGAGGAAACAAGGAAAGTGTAACAATTTTGTGCATTAAAATGCTCTTAGGAGAAATTGGAAAGTGCCAGGAGTGAGGGAGATTCTCTAGAGGTTAAAGCATGCATTGGATCCTGGCACAGTACAGGACTAGGTGTAGTTCTGGACTCTCCCAAGCACACTCAGGACCAGAGCAGCACTCAGCATCCTCAGACCCTGGCCTTAACCCCACTGGCACTGGCCAAGAGTCACTGAGCACCAACTTGGAGATATTCCTGATCATTTAATAGTCATATTAATTTTCATGTTAATTTCCAAGTTTTGATGGTCATCATAGGGCTATGCAAAAAAGCTATCACTAGAGGAAGTAGGATGAAAGTATACTGAAATTCTTTGTGCCATTTTAACAACTTTTCTGAAAATCTTTATTTATCAATATGCTTAGTTTATTAAAAAGGTATCACCAGAAAATAAATGATCAGAAAAAAGGTCCGACACCTATCACTTAATAAAGAACAATAAGCTACTACAAAACTCACTTAAGCCAGTCTTTTCAGTATGTGGATGAATGTTTATGTATACTGTGCCCAGATCTGAGCCTTATCTGACATAGCCTTTGTTAGCAGCATGCAATCCTCTCCAGGAAAACATGGAAAATATATTATTGCTAGCTTTGCCAACGTTTATCTTAAGAGCTGAATTTTCTGAATGTAAATAGAGAGCCAGTCAGGTTGTTTTAGGATAGTCAGGATGTATTCAGGCACAGGCAGTTGGATTTCTCTAAATACCCAGTGCTCTTGGGTTGCTCCATTGCCTCCATGGATAAGAAAAAAAAATGTTTTCAAAAAGCATTTGACAAGACTTTACAGAGAAGAAATATCTAAAGCAGAACCAGTGAAATGGAGAAAAATAGCACATTGTACCAAAACTAATTTAAGAGTAGTAGACAGAAGGCAGTCATTGATTGGAAACAGTTTCGAAGGGAGTTAGAAATAGCATGCTCTTCAGAGCTCTGAGAATAAGGCCTACATATTTGGGGACATGTGCAGAGGAGAAAAGATCATTTATTTTCTGGTGATACAAAAATTGAAGTCTTAGCAAATAATAAGGTGCAATATTATCAGATTGAGAAGGATTTGAATTGCAGGTGATTAAGGCAGGGGATGCCAAATGCAGTTCAGGTATAAAGATACAAACTAATAAGTACAGGATCAAGAAGCCAATTATGCAGAACATATACCCAGAAAAGGATTTGAAGGATATTGTGGGGAAATCTACAAAACTATCAGCATAGAGCACAACTGCATTAAAAAAGAAGCCTGGATTTACTGGGTTATCTCATCAAAGAGGAAGGAGATGAGAAGAGAGAGTGATACTGCACTTTGTGATTCCTTCTTTGACTACAGTGTCCACTGCTAAAATGAACAAGGAAATGAAAAGGTTGGGTATGAAAGATGCAGTCAAGGAAAACATTTAGTTGAAACCTATTTCTATTTTGGTCTTAGTTGGAAATAGGAAATATTTAAAAAAAAACTTGGTTATCCTCAAGAGAATTTCTGATGTATAGAAAATGGTGGAATAATTATTGTCTAGATGCATGTACTCTTATATTGATAAGCTCAAATCTATTTTGAAGAACTCAAGTAAAATTTATTCTACTATGGATGTGTTGATATGTGCATATAAAAGCAAAATTCAGCCCCAGGCTTAATACGGAGGAACCAGAGCAGAACTATTTAATGCTACATACAAGGGGGAGAAAAACTGTCAGGAAAAGCTGGGAAAGTAAAAGTGCAAATGAATTGAAGAGACACTTATATTTATTTTTGGTGAAGGAGGTGATTAAAAATCATCACTAAAAAAACGCAGAGAAAAGGAAGTGAGAACAAATTTTAAATGACCAGTTTTGACAAGCAAAGTTTTACTAATTGCAACATTCTCATGTACATATATATATATTATAATGTAGATGTATAAACAAGGCTTGAAGTTTTACATTTATTTATATTTGTGTGCATTGGCTTTCTGATTCTGCCCCAGGGAATGTGGCTACATTTTAATGTGAGTACAGTACAATTTCACATAACTCAATCTAGCATTCTGTCTAACATGGCCCACTGAACTCAGTATGTTTGAGTAAAGTTCTGGCTACATCAGCACACAGAGTAAAGTAAAATCAGAAGCAATTTTACTGTTGATTTAGGATTAAAAATAATTTTCATCTAAAAATAAGCAGAAAGTAAAGTACTGAGCTTGTTTACCTTTTGATGCAGCTATGTGGTTATCTAAGTTTTCTACTTCCCATGATAAAGAATCATAGCTCTTTCTAGCTAAAAGGGACCTAAAGAACCATCTCGTACAATCCTCTTAAATTCCAGATAAGACAAATGAGAAACAGAGAGATTAAGAAATTTACCCAAACTTTCAAAGGTTTACTCAGACACAAGCCCAATATTAGATTCTTGATTCTTTATCTAACATTCTCACATTGCAAATAGGAGTTTTATAAATTTATAAGCCAAAGTTAGCAATGCTATCCTATATTTATGCAATTATTTTTCATTTGCATTTTAAAAAATCCTTTCAAAGGATGGAGCCTAGATTTTTTTCCCCCATAAGTAAATAGTAATCAATGGCACAGCAAGATAAAGGTCAAGAGGTGTGTTTTATTCTAGGGGAATAGGAGATTCTGCTCACCCCTCAACTAGGAGGGAAACGAACGACCCTTATGAAGACATAATACTTCATGAAAATATGCTAGAGAATACAAATTTGACTTGGGAGTTAAATTTGCTTTGAGTCTGGTGAGGGATTTTTGTGATTTCATGTAACATGGGAAAATCAATCAAGTAGTTCTTGGTCTATCTTTTCTCTTAAATAATAAAAGAATAATAATAGATGAATAACAAAGGTTCCCAAAATTTAAGGCGCTAATATCTGATTACAATAAGATGCTTATTTTTAAGTCGAAAATAAGGAGGTGGAGAATATATAGCTTAAGGAAAAAGAATGTAAAAATATTTAAATAAAGTATCCAAGGTCGTGGAGATGATTTTTCAATGGATGAAATTCATACTTGGCCATTCTTTAGGAAGGTATCATGTTGGAAATCAACTTTACTGTCTCAATAAATCTATTGCTAACAGTTCATCTCTCAAAATAGACTATATATTTGGAGGACAGATGAATGTGCGTCACATAAAAGAGGTCTTTGGAGGGCTTACACCATGTATCAAAATGCTCACAGTATGAGAAAAGCAAATGTTATATAAACCAACAGAACATACTTCATACTCTAGAACCTAGAAAGTGGATGCATGAAATCTAATATTTATAAAGTGTGAGATGTTTGTACAAAAAATTTAGTAGGAAAGCCATTCTTTATTTGTTTCTTGAATGCTTTCCTTTGACCCTAAATATTTACCTTTTAAGAAAGGACACCTATTAGTCACTCTTCTTTTAGAAAGTTCCCATCTTGTTAAAATCTTTATAAATAAAGCATTAATATCCAGACAGCAATGGTATCACATGTGGATTTACATAATTACTTTTACAAAAAGAAGCATTCTGAATGTATGGGAATCTTCTTATGCTGTTCGTTAGATGTTATGGTAGAAGAACTTTCTTTTAGCTAATGAAGTTATATTCAATTATTCAGATAATATACCAGGTTTTATGTTCAAACCATTATAAGAGGAGTAAAATTTTACAAGGAGTGTTTGATTAGTCAGTACAGGAATGTGAGCATTGTGCCCGACTTTGAACTTCAGTCTGCCCCTTTAGGAATTGAGATTGCTTGCAAGTACCTATTTTCTGAGTGTGATTTGAGTATTTGGTAATGTAATATTGAATCATCTTGCACCAGCACTTCATTGACATTTTGGCATAATAGACCACCAGGCAATTGATAGTGGGATCCAGTATTTATTCTGTAACAATTTAGGAGCTGTTAAATATTTTGCAAAATGTTTTGTTCTTTGTGTTTTCTAAATAATGCAATCAAAACTCAAATAAATAATTTAATTAGTCCCCAAACAAACAAATTGTTTTTTCTCCCCTTCAGGAATTTAATAATCAAGACTTTGAGAACTAGCTGTTTTTAGTGACAATGTTTGATAGGGTTTTCTTTATATAATAATTGATAGGTTTTTTAATACAATAATTGATAGGGTTTTCTTTATTTTTGTGCATTGTCTCATAATTTATTTATAAGTGATGGTGTTTTGATATTGCCTAAGGGACTGCTATTCTTTTATATTGATTTGGTTTTTACTACACAGTTTATGTTATGAAAATAATTTTAATGATTTAATAAAATAGCATTTATAACAAGCAAGACTAGAAAGTATTTTGGCAATTCTATTTTTATTAAGGAAACATTCTTATGGTTCAGAGTTTTACTTCTATGTATCATAGCTACAATTGAAGTTATTTTAATACCAAAGAGAGTGCTAATGAAACCTTATTTTAAAGCAGGAATTTGTAAAGTTTCTGTATCTCTAAAGTTTAATTTTATCTAAAAGTAATAAATATAAATAACTGGTATTTGAATAAATATTATTGGATGTTTCCTATGGAATGCTAATGAATGAATAACTTTGACTAAACCTTATATTAACTATTTAGGATTAACCAGAACATTTTTGTCATTGTTAAACTTTTGAAAAGTTATAAGCATCTGGAAATTTTCTATTAAATTTAAGGTAATACATCCTATATATTGCTTCAACATTGAGGTAGTATTTTTGTAAAGTTATGAGTTATGAAATTCCACTCAGTCTCAGATAATCTAGTTAGTGCTAAAATTAAC